>NW_009260479.1:2347570-2371631 GCF_000687185.1 Egretta garzetta | reverse complement strand
AATCCATATCTCTCAGTATGAGTAACCCATATCTTCCTCATTTGCTAGCCTGCAAATTTCTGTGTCATCTCTAACAGCATAAAAGGTTCCTCACCCCTATATCTTCTATATCACCACAAAATGACTTATACAAAACCTTAAACAGTGGTGGAGCAAGACAAGTCCCTGGGGTAACCACTTCAAAATAGCTCTACTCATTGGAGTCATAGCATGAATTGTTTTCAAGATGTAGCCGTGAACTGGTCCACCTAATTGTCATCCCCTTGATACTGCAAAATGTCCACTTTCAAAATCGAAATATCATGCTGTCAGAGGTGACCCAGTTCTTCCGACCAGAAATCTTTGGGATATCAACGTGGCTGTTTGCCTGTCATGGTTTAACCCCAGGCAGCAGCTCAGCCCCACGCAGCCATTCGCTCGCTCCCCGCCAGATGGATGGGGGAGAGAATCGGAACAGTAAAAGTGAGAAAAAGCATGGGTTGAAGGAAAGACAGTATCATAGGCAAAGCAAAAGCAAAGCAAGGAATTCATTCACTACTTCCCACCAGCAGGCAGGTGTTCAGCCATCTCCAGGAAAGTCAGGATCTGTCACGAGACTTGGGAAGACAAATGCCATCACGCTGAACATCCCCCCTTTCTCCTTCTTCCCCCAGCTTTTGTTGCTGAGCATGATGGAATATCCCTGGGGTCATCTGTCCTGGCTCTGTCCCCTCCCAATCTCTTTTGCACCCCCAGCCTTCTCACTGGTGGGGTGGGGTGAGAGGCACAAAAGGCCTTGACCCTGTGCAAGCCCTGCTCAGCAGTAATGAAACCATCCCTGGATTATCAATCCTGTTTTCATCACAAATCCAAAATGTAGCCCCATACCAGCTACTATAACAAAAATTAACTCTATCCCAGCCAAATCCATTACACTTCCTCCACCCCAATCTATGACCATAAGATATGATCAGACTGTTTCCAGCCTCCCCTGACTCACCCCCTCTAAGAAGCATTCAGAATTTCTCCATTTCTGAAGGAAAGTTTGTTAATATTTGGCAGGCAAATAGCAGAGTGAAATCAATAGTGGGAACTGAAGAAGATTATGGCTACAGGTCATTTGTTTACACAGCTTTGCTAGTGAACCGACCAGGGGAAAGTTAATATAAGCTTGCAGTTTTGGAAACCAGAAAATGTTCACATCTTCAAGGAGTGCAGGAGTCAGAGCCTGTGAAAATGGAGGCACCAGAGGAATGTCCAGCAGAGGGGTATTTTAGCTTTTCAGTGTTAACCATTTTATACTGGGTCAGAATACAACCCCCGAGCAAGACTTCAGCAACAAACCAGACCCTGCTTGGGATATTCAGTTTAAGTGTGGTTTGAATAATAATAAAACAAATTTTTTTTTTTTTTCTTAGAAAGCCATACAAATAGGAGACATTATTTAGAGATTAGCATTTTAGCCAAAATCTCTATCCATACTCGTACTGTGTTTGCTGTACCTATACGCTCACCTCATTCTCCCTCTCTACCTCTCTCTAAAACGATCACATATAACCAAGTTTTTCAGAAGTTTACATGCAGTTTGCTATCACAAATGTTTTCCTGAGTGCAAAACATCTGGAGTGGACAAATATAGCACAGTATGGAACAGCCTTTGTATACCACACTGTACAATGATGAAATAAGCTAGGACTTGTCTTTGAGTCACTGGGGAAAGAGGAGGGTTGGGATGTTTTCATCGGTGGCTCAAAGAAGATAAACAAGGCCCAGGTGTCCGTGGTCTCCAGCAGTACAGGAATTAGAGACCAACAAGTAAAACTAACAGGCAGATGGCTTAAACAAACAAAAGGATGCGGTTCATTAGCCAACGCACGGTTGAGCTGTGGAGCTCCTTGCTGCAGGATGTTGTGGATGCTATAAACGCACAAAGGCTCGTAAAGGAATTAGGTTAGCTCCCCCCCAAAAATCCATTGGGGTTATTACATCTAAAGACACTCTGCATCAGAAAGACTCCATACAATATACTGCTAAAGCCTTGAAGCATCTTATTAAAATATTATATATCTTTCTTTTCTTTATACATCTAGTCACTGCAGGGATGGGATAATCCATCAGTTCTTCAGCATTTTCAGCCTATTTTACTGTTTGCAGTTTAATTTTCCAGAGTATTTTGGAACCCCTAGTGAAATAAATTTTGCAATTGCCAAGAGAGTACAAAAGGAATCCACCCGACAGGTTAAGAAATCTCCACGGAGAGGTAGAAGGAATGATATTCCTATTGCTTTCATTTCATGTACGCCAGGGGGTACAAGCTGCTGCATACGACAGGGGAAATTTTACAGAACTAGACACATTTCTCAAAGTCCATCAAAAGACCTGAAACACAAAACCATGGATGCAGGTCCATAGATCAGGAGGTACTCATCCACCTATTGCCAGGCATTGGGCTGATAGGAAAGTGAAAGGGTCACTTCAGATTTCCTTTATTTCTCCTCTCTTCCCTGGGCATCAGCAAGGGACCACTACCAACCCCGAGATGCTGCACTGGTTGGCCCCAATACAGTCATTTAAACCTGCCACGTTACCCAGCCTGGAAGAAGATGGCCTCCAAAGGGTTAAGAGATGTTACTGGAGCAGGGAGGCTGCTTTGGTGCCATCTGGTCCTCATCATCTCCCTGTTACCAAGGCAGCTGCTTCGGCAGAGGTAGCATTACGCCAGCAGGCACCTGCACAGGGAGCTGCTCCTGCTGCAATTGCCCAGGGACAAACCTGAACCTGTCTGCTTGTCCGGAAACACAACACCAGGCATCCAGTGGGTTAGATATTGTTCAATCATTACACCGCTTCATGTCAGGGAAACCAGTGCTGCCACCAGAAAATGACTGTTGCTCTTCAGGCTAACATTAGGGCCAAGAAAGCCTCCAGCTCCTCTCTGTACCGTGGGCCTTGTGAGACCAGTGGGATGTGGAGCCTTGGAGGGGACAGAAACTGTTTTACTAATATTGCAAAACCTTTATGACAACTGATTCATGCCTGATAATGTGAACTGGTGTCCTCGCCCCCAAACCCCAGTAAGTGTTAGTGACTACTGACAGGTCCGTACTGTGCAGCACAATAAGTTGCATTGATTTGAACAGCATCTGCTGCCTTTCAGCCCTGCAGCTGGTTAGCCGGAGAAGGTTGGTTCGTTTCCCTCTTCTTGGGTTGTCTCTCTAAGCCCCAGGTCTTGGGGACTGGAGAATCTTGGATAATGTTTTCCTCGGTTAAGATGTCAAGGGCAACTAGAGCAACTAGATGCTCAGAGATGAGGCACCATGGCATTTAGGTTGCTCCAGCATCTCTGTGCTACCCTCTGAAGGGTCATCACATGGGGTCCATTCACTGGCTTCTCTCTCTGTCTTCCAAGGAAGAGGCAAATCACCCTATTGCAAATGCTTGGTTTTCTCCGCAGAGAACAGTATTGATATCAGATGCAGATGTCTACACTGGAGAGAATTTTGCCATAAACCTCCTTGTAAGACCTTGTTTGTTCACTTGATGTAAAATGTCAAGGTTTTGAAGCCAGGCTCATAGAGTGTTGTTCATCGTCTGTAAACCCCTTGTTCTGATCCCACTTCATCCCGAGGAGAACAGCCACATGGCACAGCACATCTCCTCTCCAGCAAAATAACTGTGTGGGCTGGGTTGCAGGTGACCCCCGGGCTGGATGGCTTGTGAAGGTTAATGGCAGAAAAAAAAAACCCAGACGCTGAAGAAATCTAGAGGTCTCAGCTTGTTCACAGGAAATCCACAAGCAAGACGGGGAGACAGGGGGGCAAATTCCCTGGATAATTGCCTGGATTTCTTTATTAAGAGAACATGGTGTTGCATATCTGGCTTAAGTCCCAGCACAGTGTGGTCTTTCAGAGGGCTTGGTTTCGATGGGAACTTTATTGGAATGATTTTGTTGGTGTTGGAGGGGTAAAGGAGAAAGACTCAGGTATCTCTGTTAGCTCAACGGGGAGGCGATATGCACAGCCAGCACATACAGACACGCTCTAGTTATTCACAACAGGAACCTGAACCAGGCTCTGGAAAGGCTCCCTCCTTGCCCCTGACCTACTTGAGCTACCCTTCCCCACCCTGAGACCTTCTAGATATGAGGCTTATGGCTTGAGTCCTGTTCTGTGGTGGTCAGAGATAAGGCTGTCCTCTAAACTTTCAGACAGGGCAAACACTTGAGCATTTTCAGCTCAAGAAAATGCCACGTCACAGGGAAATATTTCAAAAGTCTTGTTTTCATTCCAACACAGGAGGAAAACAAGTTTGGAAAGTCTCAAGGTTGCCCACTGTCCCGGTCCAGTGTCATTCTGGTTTTCCCTCATGTAGAGGCTGATCTCTCTCCAGGATCCCACCATCATTCTGCAACTTTATTTGCACAGGTCCGGGTCATACCTCTCATCTCCACTTTGCCACCCATGAGAGCTGCAGCCGGGCAGCTGTCCTAGCTACCAGCTAAAACACTAGAGAGGCAACCTTGGAGAAGGAGTCCATCTTGATAACCATTGAAAAATGGTGATGTCTTAGGGGTTCCTAGAGCATGTTGCTGTACAAAGAGTCAAACACAGCGGGATTGTTTAATTAAATCATGTGGGCAGAGCTGACAGAGAGGCAGAGCTCCGTGGTGAGAGCTGACATTGGGTCCTTCTGCTCCACACTGTGCTCAGGGTGAGAAGATTACACAATCAATATAACAGCAACTGCTAGGAACAGCACAGCTGTGGACTGCTGCATGCATCGCAGGTCATGGTGTCAAAACCTAGGGTTGTTTGCTTGGATTAAACTGCCTTCAGAGTTTGCAGTTCAGGCTCTGTCAATCTGATTTTTGCTGCAAGGTGAACACAGTTTGCCCATAGGGGACACAACTGAATGACTCCCAGGTGGCCAGGTCAAACTTCTGCCTGAGACAGACACCGGGCTCCCCGACCCAACTGGGAGTGCATATCCCACATTCAGCTGTGGCTGTTGACAGCCTTCCTGATAACAAGCCAATTAACATGGAGGATGGAAGCTGCACACTGTTTGGAAATTGTTTCAAAGCCACATTAGCAATGCTGTGTGGAGACCAGATCCCTGCCTCCCTTCCCACCACTGCATGTAGCAAGATGTTGGGCTGGGGAACATCAACCCAACTCCAGCAAGGCCAAGGAGCAGTGCAAGTCACTCAGGATCTAGCCCTTGGCGTGGAGGCATGAACATAACGGGATGTCCCAGAGCAGCCTATTTTCCCCCAGTCCCTCATGCTGGGCTTGGTGAGGGGGCTGGTGAGCTGAGCTCACCACAAAGATCACAAAGATCTCCCTTTCTCATACGGTGTCCCCAAAGAGCAGGGACAAGCCTTCCAGTCTTCACTCCTATTTTGCACTGCTGAAAAACAACAAGGGCCAGTGCCCAAAGCCAGAATAGCTCTGGATGTCCCAGCAAGACCAGCCTACCTGTAGCTGGACACCATTGCAAACCCAAGCCCTGCTCTCACTCCTCTTCACTGGCCAGCCTTAAACAAATAGCTACTTGCTAGAGATACCCTGTGCTCCTTGGAGACCCTTATCTCTGGTGGCGGCTGCTAACCATGCATGCACACGCCACACGTAGCGAGGCACAAGCTCGCCCAACACTATGTTTTTCCCAGCACATGTATTTCTCCCTCGCCGCACGTCGGGAGCAGCATGTGCATGTGCATATGTGTACGTGTGTGTGCATATGTGTATGCGGTTGCACGCCGGTGCGGAGGGGACTGGGAGAAAACTTTGACCTCTGCAAACACAACTGCTGCGCTGGCTGAGGGAGTGATTTGCTATCTCTCACCGCTGCTTAAGCACACCATCAGCAAACAAGCCTGGAAAATGCCAGGGGCTAACAAACCACTCCAGATCCTGCAGGGAGATCGGTTACCTTCGCAGCGCTCTACCCCACTGCTGCTTCCATTAAAATACCATGCCGAGCACTTGAGAGCCGTGGATTTTCGATGGGATCAGGTGCAGGCAAGAGCAACTCGGAGGGGCAAGGTGGCGAGGCTCAGCCTGACCTTTCCAGCCTGGGTGGCTGGAGCTGCGACTCTGAGCAGGAGGAAACCCAGTTAGTGATTTTCAGAAATGTTAACAGCAGTTGCTCTAAGTTGCTGAATGAATGCAGACACTGGTGCCCCGCTTCCCAGATAAAAGTGATTAAAGTCTCCTTAAGAGCTTCTAAATCTGCTCTTCAGAAATTCCATTAAGCAATCTAATTAGCTAATTCTATTAACTGATTAGCTGATATTAATTAGTTAATTTATGGGCAAAATTTATAAAGCTATCGAAGGAAATACAGAAAAAGGAGGGGGACTTTCAGCCAAGAGCTTCCTTTCTTCACCCCCACAGTGCCTTAATTAGAAATTTTAATTAGCCATATGCTGGGGGTAGGGAATCGCTAATGGACCTCTGCTCTACCCACCCTCTCTCCTGCTAATCATGTGTCTACTGGTAATTCATGGTGTCCACAGCAACTACGGAGGTTGGAGGTTTGGCTTTTGGGTATGTTTCTTCCACACTCTTCTTTCCCAGGCTGCACTGCGCAGTGCACCCGATTATTGATTTAGGTGATTAAAAAAACCCCCACAACTAAAAACCTGGTTGCTCAGGACAGAGCACCACAGGGCCACTCTGAGCGGCTGCCTGGCAGCCTCCAAAAACATTTTTCAATTTGCAACGATGGCCCTGGGAAGCCAGTAAGTGGTCCTCGTGCCAGCTTTGGAGGGGGATGCCCCTAGGCAGGGAGACCCCCTGGCTTCAGTTCCTACCATGGAGCAGAGTTTCCTGCTGGAGTCGCCTGCCGGTGGAGAGGCAGGGCTGGAGGGGAGCACCAAAAGTGTGGGGTGGCCCGTGGGCGGTGTGAAGCAGGGATGAGCCAGTCCCCAGGCACGTTCCCAGAGGTCCTGGGTGAGGACTCAGTCCTGGCAGCTTTCCGCGGCATCGACCAGATTGGAAACTTGGCCACTGTTGCTGCTGATACCACGATTTCAGCTTCTGACGAATACTGGCAGTGGTGCAACCAAGCCTGCAAATCCTCCTGACCTGGGATGATGTACGGGAGCTCCAAACATGCCAAAATGACTCCCACTGTATCCCAGGTACACGTGAACCCAGCATACCAGTCTGTCACCAGTTACACACAGATCTAGCAGGGAGAGGCAAGAAATCTCCCAGACAGCTGCAGCAATTTTTCCTGACAGTCACCCACAGAGAAGAGGCTCAGCATGCTCCAGGCACCTCTCTAAATGTCTGCTCTACCCCTGCTTACAGCATTCTTTCTCCAAACACAATGTTTCATGAAGGAATGGGAGTGGGTACCACCACCACAGGGTCCCCAAAGTCTCTGGCAGGTGCTGAGCTAATTGAATCCCAGCCACTTAAGCAAGACCCCCATGTTCATTAGCTTTGATAACCCAGGTGGACAAGGGCCGAGGCTGGGGAGCTGCAACATGAGGGACAGGATTAGGTGGTTGTGGAAAAGGATCAGCTACTGCAAGTCTGAGCTCTTGTACTTGGACCAGGAGCTGCTTTGGGCAGAGGAGTCTCATGCATCACTTCTGCAGCACCTACAGGAGACCCTTCTCCAGGATGAGTTGCAAGCGCAAATGAAGTCCTGGACTATGGTGGCTCCGTTAATATAAATGCTGTTAATGTTACTGCAGAAAGCACCAGTGCCACTGCCCGCTTCCTCGCACACCCACCCATAGCAGGTTTCTGAAACCAAGAAGTGTCAGATTTTAGTGTCATTTTTGAGCCTTTAACTGTTCCAGTTATGCCTCCACCATGCTTTCAAGTCTTCCCCAGCAACCATCAGGTTCACAAGTTTTCAAAATGGAAGTTAAGGATTCATGAAATCCCAGGAACTGGGACAAAGCCCTGGGGATGATGTGGCTCAGCTGAGAGCCCTGGCAATGCTATGCAACGCTCTGCCTTCCATCCTGATGGGAGAGGAGGTTTGTGGGTGTCCTGGCAGGGGAAGGAGCTGCCCCACAGCCTCCAAGTTCCCAAAGCAACCTCTGCGAGGCTCTCATCTCCTCACACAAGACTTTACGGCCTCAACCGCAAATTCCTCCTGCAAAGTGGAAACTGCATCTCAGCTGTGGTGTCACCAAAAAAATTTTCAAGCTATGGTCCTGCTCCATCCCAAAGCCATCCTGAGGCACATGTCAGTTTGAAGCAGAGTTTGGACTTCCTTTGAAAGGTGAAGAGCCACCCCAAGTAAAAAATATTGCTTAAAGGAGGGCAGAGGCTGTCTGGTGAAACTAATTTCCACAGATTATTTGGTCCAAACCAAAACACATTGTTTTTAACAAATGTATGTTAAAGAGACTGTTTACTGCCTCTCGTGACTGCATGCTGAGGGGATGTAGGGGTTGTCCTGCCTCAGAAACGCTGCTTGCTAAAAGCTCAGAGAAACCCCTGGTAGGAGAAGCAATGTACATATCCCCTGTTTCTCATAGCTTTCTCGAAGCTACCAACCATGCCAAGACAGGGCATTACATACCCAGAATGATCCAAGAGGGTAATTTGCACATTCCTTTATTCCCAAGGGTCTGCATGCCATGCACTTGAGTGCTCAACCACTTTGGGATACTTCTTACCACTAGGCTGGGCTCGAGAAAGCCTAAGGTGTCTCCCAACTCCTCAGCAATAAAATTCCCATCCTTCCATGCTCCCTGTTTCCCTGGGGCCCAGGTAACGATATTAGCAATAATGAGCTGATCATAAGGTTGACCTCAAACACATCCCTATCAACATGTTCTATAAGGTAAACCTCGATGGCCAACCCACCTGCCTTCCAAGATACATCCCTACATGTTTACACCTGGGGAGCAATGTCCATCTTCCGCAACCCCAGAGTTCCCACCTTCCTCATCCTGTTGGCAATGTAATGGCAACAGGCCAGGAGCAATAAGGACAAGGCACAGAAGAGCTCTTGACCCGAGCAGGAAAAAGTGCCTGGTGGACAGCTCTGGGGTTGACCACGCTGTAAGCTGCACGCATAAAAAGCACTGAGCTGGATAAGGGCAAATTTCAAGCTCAGACTGTCAAAACTGGGCACTACAACTGAACTCAGCTGCATGCAGAAAGCATCAAGATAATGTTTATTGCTATTTGAACCCAAACTTGTTATTTTTTCTCCTGTTCCTTTATTCCATGCCACAACCAATCTTCATGCCCACCTAAGTCTGCTGAGTCTTATTTATTATTTCACGGGAAAAAATCCTTTTTTTCCTCACAGTTTGGGAGCCTGCGCAAAGACAAGGGGACTCCAGATGCCCTATGTCCAGTCTGCCTCATTTTTTTTTATCCAGTCTCACACAGAAATACGGGCATTTTTTCCCAGGGGGTGTAATTCCAACATCATCCTCCATGGAGGATAAGAAGTGCCATCGGTTGAAAATGTTTCTCACATATCTTTATGTCCTACTAAGAGCCTAGACCATACCTGTAAGTCCTCTGCTGGGAAGTGCCTCAAATTCTGCTTTCTGCAGAAGTAATGCAGGAGGGCAGCAAGGATGCCCAGCATTAGGTGTGGGCTATGGAAGGCTCCCATGTGAGAAGAGGCTTTGAATTCACCCTCTGAAAGGCAAGAATTCTCTGACGATATGATATTAGAGGTTGTAAAACCATGAATAAAGAGGAAAATATGGATATTAAACAGTTGTTTGTTATTTCCCATGCCAGAGGACCCAGGAGCACTGAGAAAACTTGCAATTAAGCACATTTTAGACACAAAAGGAACCATGTTTCCCCAAAGGACATAATTCATCCATGGAACTCGTTGCTGCAGGATATTGTGAAGGCCAAAAGTCTGAGTGGAAATTCAAAAATTTATGGGCATTATATCAATCAGTGGCTGCTGAAAACCTTGATCTGGAAGCACCCTTTAGCTTCAGGAGTCCTCAGTTACCGGCTACAGCAGAGGATGGCTTTTGGGAGAGCCTGGGGAGGGGACATGGTGGGCTCTGTGGGCTTCACCACCCTTCACCACCCTACCATCCTCTTTCTTCCACCATTCCCCACCGAGTTGCACACATGCTAATTGCAGCTCGGCACGTACTTTTGCGAGGATCCCTGGAGCAGCAGAAGTCGGTACTAAAGTTCAGCTGTAACAGGAGCTTTGTTTAGCGGTGCTGGGACCAGAAGGTCAGCGGCAGCTGCTCTGCCAGGGTTTAACGCTTTGTTCACCTCTGCGTGCTCACCCATGCAGAATTTCCTGTTCCCCGGGCAGCGCAAGGAAGAACCTTCTTTTATTTTGTTATCCCCATTATTCATCAATTTTAACTCTGTGATAACACCGAAGAGCCGGCCTGCCTGCAGCTCTGTTGTGCTGGAATATGGTAGCCAGCAGCAGTTTTTCACGGCTTTTTTCTCAAGCAACCCCAGGTGGCACGGGGAAATTTCGCAGCTTGTGTTTTTGCAAAGTGCTCTTCAAACGATGGCGGTTCTTGAGAGCCATGGGGCTGCACCACTGTCAGGGTATTTAAATCAGGATAAAGCAGAAGTACTCGCATGAAGTCCCACATTGCAGGAGATCAGTGTAGCAATGCAGAGCGCTCAACTGCTGTTTCCCAGTGCAGATCCCACCTAGTATGAATTTCCCTGAGTGCCTGCAGGGCTGTGGTGTGCATGTGTTAACCTGATGGATGCCAGGGAGAGTTCAGAGGTGACTATAAATGAAGGGACAAATCTCTAGGAGGCCGTTATGTGAAGAGGCTTGAGCACATGATGGACAGCAGGAGTCCCCTGACTGCCAGCCAGTTCTGCACCCTGGCACCATCCTGGCTGTTCCAGCCAATAGGGTGGGCACGAGCCCTGTTCCAGCTCTGAGGACATAGAGTGCAGCAGCACAGTTTGCATCTATTCCGCTAAGATGTTCTTGTCCTTCAAAAAGGACAGCCACGTCGCAGCTGCCTGTTGGGGATGTCTCCAGCCTGTGATAACCCCCAAGCTGTGCCTGGGCATCACCTGGGAAATGCCGGTAGGGCCATGCCGGGGACTGTGCCCACCATCTAACAGCACGGTCAGTCTCATGTTGCCATGGGAGCCCATGCTCAGGACCTGCATAGTTTACCAGTTGAGATGTAGCTGATGCACACACCCTCCCTGGCTGCTCTCAGCCCTAAAAGTCTCCCCCCTGTCTGATAGGATGTGGGCTTCCTGCAGCTCCTGAGCAGCCAAGCCAGCCGTGCTGCAACAGACCTGCCGAAGCCTCAGCTCAGGCCCCGTAGCACTGCTCCCCCCAGGGCAACGACGTCTCTGACTCTGGCGGCACACCACGTCCTGTACATACAGCCAAGGCATCTCAGAGGAGATAAAAGTACAGCTTCCCAAGCGCTCACCCTCCCTGCCAGGCCCAACACCACGTGCCTCCCCGCTGAGCTGCTCTCCAGGTCAGCTCGTCTCATATCACAGCGCTTCAGCAGCCCCTGCCTGATCATTCAGCTACAGTCCCAGGAGTTATGGCTTTAAATTATACCACTGTGCAACAGTGATAGCCTTTTATTCTCCAGCCTCCTAGCTGAACAGCCGTGACACTTTAACCAGAAACTGCACAGAACTCCGATTACTTAGAAATTGCCCCTCCTCTTCACTAGGGCTTGCTGGTGTGAAGCTTCTCTGTGGCTTTGCTGTTTAGTGCAAAGCTGAATCAGTGCTCTCAGACAAGATCATCATAATGTTGGCCATGGCACATACAGGGTTTCTCATATCACAACCTGGCAGCACTCACTGTCATCTCCTGTGTCAGTTCAGGGACCCCCGTGCTCTTTTGTAAAATACTGGAGGACTCTTTGTGCCCACTCAGAAATGGCTTGGAGGACTTGGACAGTGCCGGCCCATCAACAGATGCTGGTTGATGATATCCCACAGGGGCTCGTGAAGTATGGACCATGCTCATCCGGTCATCGCACGAAGGCTGCTTCCCCAGAATACCAGTCTTCCTGCTTACAATCACATGAGGAAAAGACTTTCATCTATGGATGCTTCGGAATTTTCATTTCTGTCTAGATTCCTAACAAAAGCATTTATCAGGCCAGATTTCACCATCACCAATATATTAGAAGAAAGAAGTACAGTAGAGCTGTTCAAGGGATCAGACCTGGATAAGCATCCCTGCCAGTCTGGAGATGCTCGAGCAACATTGCACAGCCATGGGCACGTGGTCCATGAACATCTGTACCATTGCAAGTCTCCATCCATGCACAGCCAAACATAAAGAAAAAGCCTTTTATAGCTGGGTGGCTTCCCCTTGCTGAAGCCATGGAGGAGATGCAGGATCACCCAACAAATGACGAAGATGTCTCCTCCTCCAGCTCCACAAGCAGCTGTGGCCATGGGAATTCAAGCCCCAGCAGCTCTGACACTTCACAACATGCCGGGCCAAATTATCCATGGAGTTAAACAGCACTTGGCTCCAGCAGAATTATGCCAGGGGCCAGTTTTGACGTATCATCCACAGAGGACAGCGGGAGAAGGCAGATGTTCTTATCTGATTTGAACCAGATCGCGCATCTCTGGCAGTCCCTGTGGTAATGTATAATCTTGGGCCAAGCCAAGAAACCTGATCCGGTGCTGGGGCCTCCAGCTGTTACTGCACTGCAGTCATAAAACCTGCTTCATGCACCTGCTTGTATAATCCAGTTCCACGGGGGGAACAGCCTTCCCGACCATCCCCAGAGATCAGTTTTGCCCTGAAGAATGAAGCTGGCTAGCCCTTGTAATTGTAGCTAATATGGTTAGCATTGTCTGCCTGCTCCTCCAGGTTTGTTAGCATGCTGCTTGCTTTGAAAGTATGAGGTTTGAGCCTTGCAACTGTCTTCTTCACTGTTCAGTGGTCGGTAAATCCACAGAGAGATGCAAGACACAAGAAGGTGAAGACATTACCTTTCTGCGTGGGCACTCAAGGTGACCAAGACAGGCTCTTGTAACACCGTTGGCTGGGATGGGAATATATCCAGGACTGAATGTAAGGATCTTTCTCTCACCATCCTCTAGGAACAGACAAGAAGACAAAACCACCTTTTGCAAAAGCTAGAGCGACCTTTCAAGAAAATTGCAGGAACAATAGTTATCCAGACCCAAGTGAAGGTCCCCTAGGTGTGCTGTGGTGACCATGATCACCGCACAGCTCTTATTAATGACAGTCCTTATCAGGACAAAGCTTGATCCCCTCTGATGGTCAGGGCAAGCAGCAGCAGACTCAGGACCAAACAGAGGTAGATTTCTATCCTACTCTCACCTTTTCATTCTTCCTTTTCCCCAAAATCCATGGGAATGTTTCCACGGTGCAGGAACATAAAAGGGAACATGATACTGCAATTTCCTGTGGAGAGGCAGCTGTAAGTCAATTACCAGCTACCTTTAAGCCAGGAAAAAGTCTGAATTTAAGAGGTGAGGCACCACTAAAGTCCTACTGGGACAGACTACAAAAAAGAATGAACGTTTTTGCACAGTTTCTTTTGAAACCACAGAAGAGTAGCGTTGGGCGGGAATAGAGCTTTCTCTGTGATCCACTGGAGGACTCAAAAACTCCCAGGGAAACGTGCCCTCCTCCAATAAATGACAAAGGACCAGCTTTCCTCCTTTTCTCACTTCTTGTAGAGAAGTCAAAGCAGATGCGGTGACCCACAGCAAGTCTGCATTTGAGTTGGCTGCAGCAACCTGGCACATGGCTGAGGATCTGGTCACTCCACGTCCCAGCCCTTTCCGAGAGCTGTTGGAAAGCTGTTCCCCAAGGGATCTTTTAGTTGGTCCATCTGCTACAGGTTCTTCTCCTGCGCCCCGCGGCGGGCTGTATTAAGTAATATAAGGGACATCTGCTGTCTGCGGTTCGTCTTCTTTCATCCCCTCCCCAGGCAGAGACCAGCCTGGCAGGAAGCCCAGCTCCCTTGCATTGTTTTGGATCTCCCTCAGGCAAAGAGGTGGAGAGAAGGCCCCCAGGTCATACCTGGCAGTTCTTTTTAGCAGCATATTGTAAATATTTGGGACAAAAGCCTTCTGGATCCACTCAAACTGGGCTTTTGCCAGTGCAGAAAAAGACACACGTGCCAGCATGTGTTTTGTTTAACTCTGTGTCCTGGCCTTTTCCTTGTTCTCCAGGTACTTACAGGGGTGGGAGGGGACCTCAGGCCAAACAAAGTCAGTCCGTGGACTTTCCCCCTGGAGTCAGCAGGTAGGATCAGGCCCAGAGCCCCGCGGTATCCAAATGTGTGAGAAGCACTATTAATGCATTTGCACTGTTAACACCCAGTGCAATGGACTGTTTTGCTTTCCTGTCTCTGGTGCAGAGCCCAAACCCCACACAAATTAAGAACTCCAAAATTGCCTAAGTGTTTTGCAGCAAGCAAAAGAGCCCACACCTCCCTGTCTCAAAATTAAGCCTTGCCTCTTGGATTCCTGCACACTACTTCCAAATAGGCAAAATAAATATTGCTCCTTTCTGAGAAGAACACCTGGATGCAGCTCGTTACCAGATACAGGGGAACTGTCATGGTGCTGGTTTGGATAACAGGATTGGCCTCCTATAGCCTGGATCCAGCCTTGGGACCTCAGGTTATACCATTCCTACAAACAAGATGGATTAAGGGAGCACAGAGAGGGAGCAGATCCCCATGCATGTACCATGGCACTTTGACAACCTCTTCAACCCTCCCAATCACTCCTCCTTGTTATCTTTCCCTTGGTGAGCTTGTAGACCTACCTCGTACCTTGTCTGCCCCTTGTCTTACTTGTTTCTCTGTCCCTGCAGCATCAAAAGATATCCCCATAAGTGCTGGCAACGCAGTAAGAGTGCTTCTTGTTGCAGAGCAATTGATTTCACTGTCACTGATGCAGACAGCATCACTGGGGACTGAAATAACTTCAAACTAGCTTAATTGATTAAGCAAAGCAGCTGAAATGGATATTAGTACCTTGTATGGGCCAGAGGTATTAAAAGCAAAAAGCATGGCAAAGCACAAGAGCACCAGACTCCAGCTGTGCTGAAGGGAGAAGAACAAGGGGAAAATGGGAACTGTTTTCCCTCATTTTATTCAATTTCTGTCTCAGCTTCACAGAGCTGGAGAATAATTTGGGTTGTGGGGGACCTCTGGAGGCCTGTAGCTCAATGCCCTGATCAAAGCAGGTCTAGGTTCAAGGTCATGTCTAGTTGTTCAAGGCCTTGCTCCATTGAGTTTTGGTTACCTCCAAAGATGAGGACTTCTCACCCACTCCAGGCTCCTCTTTTGGTGCTGCAGAGCTCTCATGAGAAAGACGCCTTTCCTTAAGTCCAAAAGGAATTTCTCCTGCTGCAGCTTGTGCCCATTTCACCTTCTTTTGTTGTGCACTTCTCAATAGCCCTCCTTTAGGTAGCTAAACACAGCAAAAAGCTGCTGCCTTCTGCCTTCTCTTCTCCTGACACCTCCAACAATTCCTTTGACACTGAGTGAAACACTTTGTTTTGACTTCTAGTAAAAAAACAGTAGCAATGAGCACTGGATTTTGGTTGTAGGGGTTGGTGTCACCTCCCTTTCCAGCTGCTCTCTACACTTTGCTTTCCAGCTGAAACTGCCCAGCAATATGCGGTTGAACGTGTAAATACGCTTCTGATGACCAAAAGTCACATTTCTCATCAAACTGAATATTCACTAGGAAAATGCACCCAAGGAAAATCACTAGAAAGTGGGTGCCTTTGAAAGATTTCACTCGTTCTCATCATCCTCCCCCTTAGCTCTCCTGGGTGTTAAATATTAAAGTAAGGAGCTGCTGGCTTTGATACAGAAGTAGTAATTCTCTGCCTGAGGTATTTCCTTTCCTGGCTCTCCTCCCTTTCAACTCAGAGTGATTTTTTTTTTTTTAATTCTGTAGTATTTGCCTATTTCCAACACCTCCCCCACGTGGCATGATGTCAAATCAGCAGCAAGCAGGCCAGCAGGAACTTATATTCCCATTACCTTCAGCACTACAGTGGAAGATTTTAAGACGTAGCCATTAAATTCAGCCTTCTGCCGGGCGATTGCTCAGCAGAAGTCCCTCTCGCAAGAATGTCACCATGTGCTTCCCACAAGAAGGCAGCCAGAAGGCTCCTGCTGTTACCAGCAGATGGTTGGAGGGTCAACCACCACAGTGCCAGGGCTTTCTGGATGGTTTTACTGGGATGCAGGTAAGCAGAACTATGACTATGTGCCTGGGGAGAAAATGCAAGACCACAGCCAAGGTCGGGGAGCCCCACAACGTGTATTTGGAAGGGTTGCCTCTGTCAGACCCAGTACAATTACCTAGGCAAGGACACTTTGCAATTGTCACAAGCCCTGCTCAGTTCTTGGCCTCTATGCAATCCTGTGGGAGTGAGGTCCACAGGCCAGTGTGAAATCTCCCCATTGGAATTTGGTTTTTCTTTACTAATTCCCTTCTGTTATCACTTTTATCCCATATCAAAGGCTAAGAGAACAGCAGTACCTTGTCTGTCTGAGAACTGAGACAGAGGCACACGTGACACAAATGATCCAACAACCATTTTCTACTAACCCACTAACACATAGGTGAATTACTAAGAAAGCATTCTAGTTTCCTTTTTTCCCAAACCAAACTAAATCCTTGCCCCGCGTGGGCTGTTATTAAGCTGGCCATCAGAAGAGGACCAGACACAGGGAACTAGTTAAGAAGTATTTGGGGATACCCACAGAGGTATTTTGGGACCCAGCTGTTCATTACAGGTCTAAACTTCAACAGGTCTCAAGGAGATAAGCATATGTAGTTCTGGGCTCTGCTCCAAGACCTAGGGCTTGATCTTTTTCTGTCCACACTGACCCAAAAAGAGGGTAGTTTCTGTGGAGCTCTCACCACATCAGAACAACACTTATAGCAAGTAAGCAGAATAGATACCCTTCTGCTTGAAAAAATTCAAGCGCCACATGTGAAAATTGACTTTAGGAAGGGAACGGAACCTGTGAAGATTATGAATGTGGTCATGGGAAGCAAGGTCCAGAAAGAAGCATGAGCTCCTAGGCTCTGCCATAGATATCTGGTACCCTATAACATTTTCCCTACTGGTAGGGACAATTATGATCTATTTATTTCATTGCAGACCATTGCTGTCTGAGTATTTTAAGCTGCTGTTAATTAGCAATGTCTGCTTCAGTTGCCACAATAGCACTAATCTGGTTTCATGTAGTTTTGAGTGGACTGAAACATTTCCATCTGTAATATTTCTCTCCTGTTCCTTCTGCAAACAAGAAAGATAAATGCTGATCAACCTGACAGATAAAATAAACATAACTAAGGTGGATCATTTATCGTTACAACATTTATCAGGTAGCCATTGCATATTCCTATATCCCTAGAGTGCAAGGTAACTTTCCTGGACTATAAAAAGAAAGAGTATTGCTCAACTGCAGAAACCTGAAATATATTTCTTATCATTAGGAGTATCATGGGCCTCTAGAAAGCAAAGGTTTATGCCTTTAAAAAACCCTGTTGCCACAAATTTTGTAGCAAAACCTGACTATGCAACCTGGAAGTGGAGCATCACCTGTATTTTCAGTCAACTTCATCAGCTTCTTCTTGAACTGAGATCTTGACCCACAAATTGCCTTGCTTACAGTTCAACTGAAAGGTGGGCATGCAGTCCCCTCAGCAAAAATGTCCTGCATTTCCACACCCAGTTGGACATCTTCCCCTCTTCAATGACAGCAATAACTCTGAGCAGGGCTTAGCCTGAAAACAAGAGCCTTAAATGTAGGCAGCTGAGTGCCTGTGTCTACACATGAGCTAAATGTCCAAGCTCCCATAATTGTGAGCAGAGGTCTGGGCCTCGGTTTGGTTGTTCAGTACGTATCCAGTGCCACTTGACTCAGGATAGCCAGCACAGCTGTACGCAGCTGGCAGATGTGTCCAAGGACCTTTGGGAGATCCATCTGGGGCAGCACCTGGAGCCCATACAGGAGACTGAAGGCCATCTCAAAGACACAAGGCATTACGGTGGGAAGGGAGTCCTGACCCTACCGAAGGGAACTTAGAGAGCAGTTCCTGTGGTCAGCTGATGCCTGTTTATTCTAGAGAAAGCTGAATTTCTCTCCAGACTCCATTGGCTTTATTGACCGAATCTCCGCCAACTACAGTGGGAACTCAGATGCCTAGACCTCATTTGGACACCCAGCATTAGATGCCAAAATTTTGTCATCTAATTTCACACTGAACTGTACTGAATCAGGTCACATCGCCCTCAAGTGGAGAAAGGCACCCTCACAACAAGCTGCGCGAGCCAGCAATCACAGAGATGTTGTTTTCTTTTGAGGACACTAAAAAACCCAGGGCTCTTCCCAGTTGTCCAGGACAATGTGTGCTATGAAAAAGCTTTGTTGCAAGAACACAAAGGTTGCAAAGTACAGACCAAAAAAGCTACGGTAGAGTAGGTCATAATTCATGCTGCCAAGCCACCACCATAATTCAGCCACCTCGTACACTTCCATTATGACACTATCTCACCCAACTCAACATCAAACAAAAGGTGATAGCAAAGCCAAGAAAGTAATTTACTTCTCCTGGGTACCCACGCTGTGCCTTAATCACAAGAGAAAGTGTTTGCTTTATGGTGCACTGTGCCTGGTTCACTGTCCAACCAGTGCGGGGGATGAGGTTGGGGTCGTCTGCTGAAATATGCAGGATCTTGTAAAAAGATATCAAAACTGGAGATAAGACTGAAGTCACACGAACAGCCTGATTTCTGGCAGCTTCTAGCACCAGGGTGCTTGACTTTGCAACCTTTGGAGCCTTACTATTGTTCTTGGTTGGATTTTCTCCAGGTTAAAAAAACTCAACAAACTAAGCAATAATGTAAGGAGAGCTCTTTTACATGGAAACATACTGACTATTCCCACTTAAGTCTAGCACAGAATTTGAATCTATAGACTAAAGTGGAGATCTTTACAATTTAGAGGAAAGACTGATGGCAGTGACAGGTGATTATCTCCCATTTGGAAGCATTGCCAGAGGACAATACCCTGTGTGCTCTGTTTACTTGCTAGATGGAGGAAGAATGCTGGAAACAAAATTTTCTGAACCCTTCACCTGGTGCTGGGAAGGAGAATTCTCCAGTAGAAACAACTAACCACACAGGATACGCAGGAAACGCAAACAAAGCCTCTCCACGCCAGTTCACTGAATGGGAAGAGATCTTCCATGCTCACACATTGTCCTCTTTCAGCTCTGTTTCTTACCCCCATATCAGTGGAGAACATCTCCTCTGGAGGTGGTCCTATTGCTCAGGATTCTCTTTGTCCCATTCCCTTCCTCCAAATTTGCTCCTTCATTAGATCTCCTGTAAACTTGATGTTCAGGCTGTAGAAATAGTTGAGCACTCCACCCAAAGCGAGGGGTATAGATGAGGTGTTCCAGGTTTATAACAAACTATTCTGACTGCCTCGGACATGCCAGGCAAATGGTTGGAGGTAAAGAGAAGGTGGCTTCTGGGACAAATCTTGTCCTCCTACATTCATGGCAAGCACTTTCCACTCCAGCATAGCCTGTGCCTAACCTGTTCCCAGATTCCCCTTCTAATCTCAGCCTGGAGCAGCATGTGAGCAGCCCATTTTACAGCACAAGGACCTGATTACATTTTCCAGCTGTGCAGCAGACTCCCGCAAAGCAAAATAAAGCCTACTAATGTGCATTTCTTAGCTACCACTCTTGGACCTCTTGGAAGCAGTCCACAGCTCCCAGGCTGACAAGTGGGCTGAAGGATGCCTGCACCCATCCTACTTCCACCAGGAGAGCTTCTGCTCTTCTCATCCCTGCTCTTTTCATGCATCAGGCCTTCTCTTTCCACCCAATTCCACTTAACATCTCCTCAGACTGCTAATTGCCCCCTGGAAAGCACCACAAAAACAAACCCATGCTCTACTGTACCATATAAGCTTTGGCAGCAGCTGACGGGTTTTTTTCCCTCCCCATTGCAAGAAGCCTGAAAAATGTCTTCATGTTTCTGCCTCTGCATCCAGTGAGCCATTCCTCTGGCTCAGCGTGGGTTTGTGTGAAGGCACCATCTCCTGCCAATGTGGAGAGGAGCCCGGGCACTGAAGGGGGGAACCCAGCAAGATGCAGTTGGTCTGGGAACCAAACCAGCTGCTCTGAGGGTGGTGGGTAGCAAGAGCCCCACAAAGGTGTCATCACAACAGCCAAAACACAGCATGGTGGAGAAGTGAAGGAGGGATTTAAGTACAAGAGAGAAGAGGAGTGACAGTCTCCAAGAATCCCTTGCTCATCAAAAACAAAAGGAATCTTAATGAGAAACGCAGGCCCCAGGCAGTCACAGGGAGTCTATTTAAAGGAGGTTCATATTCTATCCCCTACAAAGTTTCATGGAGCATTTCACAGCGTGTAAGGGATCATCTAACTTTATCTCCTCTATACAACAGGCTGTGAGCCAGCCCTTTTTGGAGCCTGACAATGTAGATTTGGAAACAGTTCTTCACTGAAAAGGAGGAAACAGTGCTGCATGCTGTGGCCAGGAGTAGGAGATACCAAGGTACCATAACCCGGAGGTACCTCATGGCCTCCTGACTGCAGGGTGCTGGGGTGAACGTTCCCTCAGACGATGCAGCCTCCAAGGTTTGGGGCTATGCCCCCAGCTAATCCTGGATCTTAAGGTCATTCTGCAAACCAACCGCTTTGGCAACAGAGAAGCTTGGATGAAGGTAGACCTGAGCTCCGGGGCTCTCTCAATGCGAGCCAGCCCAAGCACACTGGGCATTGCAGCACTGGCCCAGCTTTGCTCAGCAAACAGAGTGGACTGAGCCCAAGTTGCGCTTGGCATGACCAGACCAATATACAAAGGATTACCCAGAAGGGCTTTACACCCTTTAGACACCCTGTTTAAGCCTAACTCTTTCAGGAGGCCTCAATATCGCACTTAGCACAGTATCATCTATGAAACAGTGTATGATAACCGTTGGAGATAGCGCAGAATGGTAAGTGGTAGATTAGCATATCCGAACTGTTATGGACAGCTTAGGGAAATTTAGCATGAGTCAGACTGGCCAGTAGGTAAAGAACCTAAGAATGTCAAAGGTGTGAAGTGTTTGGGGCTGTTCCTGGGGAAAAGGCTAAGAGAAACAGCTTGAGTGTCATGAAGCCAAGAAACAATTTTTTCCTTATTCGGATTAAGATAAAATGGTGTGATTGTAGCCATCTGCTTCAGTTAGATGAGGATATTTTAAATTATTTCTTCAGAAAATAAAAGAGGGATCTGATGCCCCAGTTGCATTCCTGTCCCCAAGCTGGCATCCCCCCCCCACCTGCAGATGCCCCAGTCCTGCATGAAATTTAGTTACAACACTTATGCCAAATTTCTGCTTTAGCAGTCAATATCCCTTTTATCCTTTGAAAAAAACCCAAACCAAAACCAAACAAAACAACACAACACGTCCTTTCTGATTGTAAGTATCTACCTATGTTTCCTCTATTTACATTTGGGTTTATTTCTATTCTGCATTCATATTTGCATACAGTTCCTATCAGTTCTACATGTAACTTTCCCATGCCATATATTCCTTGCTTTATCCATTATTTGCCCATTGTAGTGACAGATTATATTGTTAAGCAAAATTTGCTTTAATCTATCACCGTGAAAACTTAATCATTTTAGGGCAGGCACCCTGAATTCTTGTGAACAGTGAGCTAATGCCTGGGAATAAACACACCACAGTAACAGGTAAATAGAGGGTAATTCTGAGCATCCTGAGGATGCTGAGACCATACAGACTCAGGACACATTTAAGCTGTAGATGATTTAAGGTCAGCACCACAAGAAAATTCATGCTTTATGGACTCAGCACATGAAGCTTGCTTTCTGCCCTAAAAAAGAGGCAGTGCCTGCCTGGCTTTCCTTCTGCTACCTGCAGCCTGCTGTGCCTGCCCTCCTTCAGGTGCCAACATCTTCTTGGCTTCCAGTGACTGAAGGCTGGTTGGGCTATGTGGTGGTTTGACCCTGGCTGAATATCCCTTTGGTTGGTTTGGGTCAGGTGTCTTGGCTATGTCCCCTCCCAAGATCTTGCCCCCTTCCAGCCCACTGGTGGGGGGGAATATTGGAGGCACAGCCTTGATGCTGTTCGAGCACTGCTCAGCAGTAGCCAAAACATTGGTGTGTTATCAACCCCTTTCTACATACCGATAGAAAGCGCATCCCTAGGCAGCTTGACCCAATACAGGCTGTCACCGTGGGAGGGCTCAGGCTCGAATCCCACGTCAGATCACAGTGGCCACCCTCTTATTACACAAGCCCTCTCGTTCTGCCAGCAACAACGGGAAAACCGACTGAAGCTTTTCCTCCCCCGATTTCCAGTAATCTCCTGAATGAGCCATCAGGGCCACCCGTGCAGGGCTCCCTGGGTTTCCACAAAACGCACTGAGATGTTCTTCCACTCCCTGTAGGTGTGAGCTCAAAAGCAAACCAGCCTTGCTGACTCACAGGCCCCGGGATGGCTCTTCACCAACTTGCTCCAGATGAGTCACCCTGCGGGTGAGTAATAACGTTGCATCTGCAGTGCGTATTTATGGCAGTTTTGCATTGACCATGTCAGCAGAGAAACTGTTTGTGTAGAGTAACCATGGAGAGAAAGGAAATGTTGAAGAGGACTGAGAGGTTAGGGATGAGGAAAAAACAAGAGGGGAAAACATATTCCGCCCCCGCAGCTCCAGAGTACCCTACATATGTGGAATCAGTGCTTAAAAAGGAAATATTTTCCTGTGGCTTTTTTTTTTTTTTTTCCCTGTCCTTTCCATGATGTCTTCCAGTCGGGAGAAGCTGAAACACTGTAAGAAGAAATAGCCTTGGGGTGGTGTCATCAGGGTCTGGAACCCCTGCAAATTTCACAAGGATGTTGGCACTATGCATTCAGCTCCGATGAGCTTTTCCCACAACCATAGCTCCAAGCAGATGCATTGAAGGTGCGAGGCAAGTTCCCCTCACCAGTCCTTTCACCTCACCCTACACACTTCTATGATCACATCTCACTGGTTTGACCCAAAAATCATGACTACGTGGGTTCTGAGGGTAGATCCCAAAATGTCACTGCCTTGCTCTCTCTTAGGTTTTTGGGAGGACAAGAGTTGAAAGAGCAGGAAAAAGGATGGCTGTGTCATTTGGGTCCTACCAGCCCCTGCTTGCAGAGAGCACACCTATGTCTTTTCCCCTCCACCACTGTGGTTTGTACCATCCAGCCCGCTTTTGTAAGGGAAAATGCTAAAAAAATCCCACGATCTTATTCTTTAATGAAAGGTAAGATGTCTTTTCCCAGGAATAATTCACACCACAGGACTTTCAACAGGTGGTAAATGATTATGACATTATTATTATGTATTTTCATAAATGGTTAATCAGTCAATAGATATAGCCACCTATAAACGTTCCCACTGATACAGTTTTAACAGTCTGTTAGAGATAGTCCTCATATCACTTTACTCTGTATCAACCCAATGAATTAGTCATAAGCATGGTCAGTTTTTCTCTCTTATCATTGCTCTCCAGACCAGAAGCACCTTTAAGCAATGGGTTTTACAAGGCTGCACGCCTGGCTCAGTTCTAAACATTATTAATTTGCCCACCTGCCTTGTAGAAACAACACCTCCCCCTGCAAATGAGGGGAGGGGGCTGCACTGCTTTGCTGGTTGTGCCACAAACCATAGAGTCCCTGACTGTGATTCTGTGATTCTGTGAGATGTAGCAGAAAATATTCCTGCTTCTGCGCAGGTTGTACCATGAATGTTCACAAGAAATAGAAATGAAGTCTCTTCCTTCGCTGCACTACAGAGCCCAACTTCTCATTTCATTCGCAGCAAAACTTAGCTGAAAATGCTCTTTTTGGCAAAGATAAGGCCTTTTTCTTTTTTTAATCACTTAAAGTCAAGAAAGTAGCAAAAGCAAGTGAATATGTTTATAGACTGAGCTGCACTGCAGAAAAAGCTGAGAATCAACGTGCATACAGGTAAACAGTCAAGGGGAGCAAGCAAGTTTAATTTTTTTTTTTTTCCCAAATAAACTAGACTAGGGAAAG
>NW_009260479.1:2323090-2347548 GCF_000687185.1 Egretta garzetta | reverse complement strand
ATTATCCCTTCCTTGGAGCCGGCTTTGTAAAGTTTACTGCTGACTAACACTGCACTACCTTCCCTTTGCGGTGTGTTTACCTTAGATTACACATGAAAATTAGGTATGCTAAGCTAAAAATAGCTACACATTATAACAGCCTGAAGCTAAGGCTCCTTTTTATGGCATTTTTTTAAAATGTACTGGAATTTTTTGAACTCCCTCACACTGGGATCCATTTCCAACCAGTCTATACAGCAGCAGCTCAGCTTCTCCAGGTAAGAAGCAAGATGTGCTGGTGGTTACTGGCTGCAGAGGTAGAAGATGCACCCATGGCCCAGGGACTGAGAACCGAAAGCCATTAAAGAATTTAGCAGCTCCTTGGCTAGTGTGACCTCTTGCATTCAGTAACCAAGGTCTTCATTTCCCATGTGGGAGGACCAGCGTTGCTGCTGGATGACATTGCTTCTTCTAACCCATGACCACCTATTTGACACCACCTATTGACAACCTCCCCAGGCAGGCAAACACCCATTGGTTAGTAAAAACTGCCCTGGACTGCTGTCTGCAGCCTTAATCCTGGCATAGGAAGTATTTTTTTTTAAATTTACTTTCACAGAAGTACCTTGATGTGACTGGCTATCAAGTAACTCAAGATATAGAAGATCTGGTAGAGGTTCCTTCTCAGAGCCAGAAAACCAGGAGTAAACTCTGTCTGATGAGCATTCAGAAATGCAGGGACTGACTTGAGTTTTTGGCAGAACTGAATTTACAGCTTGTCTACATGAGGATGTTATTTCAAAGAAATGGAGGATACGAAATAAAGGTATCATGGCTGTGCCATAATGGCTCTGCTTGTGCACTCATTTTTCTTTTCAAAATCCCTGCTTCTCTCTAGGAGGGACTGGGACAGAATGGTCATGCTAGGGGTGTCTCTGGTGGCAGCAAGGTCTTGGGGACTCACGTGTGAAGCACAGGCAACTACTTACCCTGAACCCTGGGAACATTGCTGGCAGCAGGGAAGCATGGCAAGGTTGAGGGCCAAAGGCTGAAAGGGAGAGCCAAGACTGGTGCTAGTGCTGAGCTGTGTTTGCCCAGGGTGACTGTCCTGGGTCCGGGAGAAGCTGGGATGTTTTGCCAGCCTGACATTAGAACATGGAGATGAACTGATTAAACCACATGGTGTTACTTTTACACTGGACAAATACAAGTACTTTTTTCAGTTCTTGGTCTCAATATAAGTCTGAAAGTCTCCGGAGCAAAGAGGCACATCTGAAATGCCACACAAAGGCACAACTTTTGGGTCCTTCACATGGAGCATCCCAGGTTTTCCTCACGTACCCTGTCCATGGTGAGCCCTGGCTGCCCCCCTGTCATGTGTGCCTACCAGATGTAGCTGTGCAGTAATTTTCCAGCATCAAGTCATGGCATTTTTGGACCAAAGGTAAATATCTTAATGGAAGCAAGTTACCCCCAGGTCCCCTTAAAGGTTTGCGAGGTGCTGATGCTATTCTTCTCACCCAAAGTAGATGTCTAAAATAGATCAGAGGATCCTTTCCTGCAAGGAGATATTGCTTCCTCCTATCCTGCTTCTCAGCCTGAAAGAGCATGGATCCTCCACACCATCAGATGACTAAGGTCAGTGTGACGGATGCAGTCAAGCCCTTAACCAAACTAGAATCATAGAATCGCTTTGGTTGGAAAAGACCTTTAAGATCATCGAGTCCAACCTTTAACCTAACCCTGCCATCCCACCACTAAACCATGTCCCTAAGCACCTCATCTATCCTTCTTTTAAATACCTCCAAGGATGGGGACTCTACCACCTCCCTGGGCAGCCCATTCCAGAGCCTGACAACCCTCTGTAGGAGTAGTTTGGTACAGGTTCCAAAGGAGGTAAAGGCCTGAGCCATAGCCGGGGCAAGAACTCCACTAGTTTCAATCTGTTCTTTAAAAAACCACAAAGGAGCAGAGTGACACTGTGAGCATCGACGCATATGAGCTTGGAACACCAATCATGCGATTAACACATGAATAGCTGGTGGCTTTTCCAAGGCTCATTTATCAAGGAACAAAGTAAGTTGTGGGCACAAGGAGTCTTGTGCATACGTTTCCCATCACATGTAATTTGAGTACAAGCCAACCACTTTATTCTATAAATATGACAGCCTAAGTGAGCCTTCCTTGAGCAACCCCTGCTCGGCAGCGTGGCTGCGTGACAGTGATCTCCCCTTGAGCTGGGTCACTTCTCAAAGTTGCGCCTTGGGGCAAAGAGACCTTTTGCCAATGGTAGATCTTTGGTAAGTGACTGACAGTGAGCTGAATGAAATATTACTAATCCATGTAGCTATTAAATATTAATTACTATATACTTTGTATAGATAATTCCATTAGACATAAACCATTGTCCAGGTCTGAGACTAGGATTGGACCTAGTTGCACCTGAACTCCATCAGGAGTTTAGAAAGCAAGGGGGTCCACTCTGAACCTCATGACTCAACAGGAGGGTCCTCCTTACCCTTTTAATCTCCAGTCTCTGTGTGCATCATTCTAACTCGATTCTAACCCTCAATTTCTCTTTCTATGTTTCATCCATGCAGTAATTAATAAAGTAAACCTTACCATCAAACTTACTGAACCTTGGTAAACCACTGTTAAACTTTGTTAAATTCCATTGAATTTATTGAACCCTGTCAATTTATTATTCCACCTCAATAAAACATATTACTGCTTCTCTCTTTTGAGTAAGGCACATTCCGCTCATTTGTGACAGTCAGAGAAAATGAATCTCAGCTAGAGGGATGTGGGGGGTCAGCAGACACCTGAAAAGCAGCTATTAAGGCAGATCTTTAGGCCCTGTATCTGTGATAGAGAAGGCTGTGCCATGTGTTTCAAGTCCAACTCCAGCTATCAGCTTCTAAAAACCAGATATATTTGGATTCAGGACTGGATGATAAATGGATTTAGGTCAGGACCTGAATTCCTTAATGTGAGTAGTGTATCTTGCTCTGGACTTCATTTCCCATTTCTCTGAAGGTGCATGTTTCCCGCAGCTGGAGAGTGAGAAATACACACAAAATAAAGTGAAAATTTTCCTCAAAGACTAATGCTGTTGAGATCTGGCAGGAGAATAGAAGGCAGGTTTTTATTTTGTCCACTGTACACAAACATAGGCATTTTATAAACAAGGAATTGATTTGATTGTTTCCAGAGGTATGAGAGCGAGCAAGAGAGCTGAGATTTAGCTATTAAAGACAATCTCAGGAGAGGGAGGGAATCAGTCTCCAGTTGAGCCAGATATTTCCTTCTCAAAAAATAAATGAATCAAAGTCACGTTCAGTCAGCCAAATCATCCAAACAGATACCAGCATCCCTGGTTTCTGGGTTTTATGTGATTTCGGGAGAGGGATGCAGCATTCTCTCTAAATGAAGCATCCTGAAGAGGGTCAGGACTGCGGAGTGTCCCAGTTTGGGGATTTTTCAATAAGGCAAAGCTGGTGAGTCTTAGAGCAGCACCATGCCCCAGATGTATGGGTTTGATTTGTAGCTTGCTGTCAAGCCCCGCTTGGATCCAATTTGTGCCTGCACAGCGCTCCCGAAGCTACTGCAGGACCGAGCCCCCTGCCCATGCTGGGAGCAGCTCTGCGTTGCCTCCACTTTGCAGAAGGTGGGCCTCACCTCTTGGTCCCCTGTTTTGCACTCATGTACTCTGCCCTGGTTTACACAAAGCAGGCCAAGATGTACTTCACAGAATTATAGAATGCTTTGGGTTGGAAGGGACCTTTACAGGTCATCTAGTCCAACCCCCCTGCAGTGAGCAGGGACACCGTTAACTAGATCAGGTTGCTCAGAGCCCTGTCCAACATGGCCTTGAATGTTTCCAGGGATGGGGCATCTACCACTTCTCTGGGCAACCTGTCCAACTAAAAAATTTTTTCCTTATACCTAATCTGAATCTACCTTCTTTTAGTTTAAAACCATGGCCCCTTGTCCTGTTGCTACAGGCCCTACTACAAATCTGTCCCCAACACAATTAAGTCACTTAATCAGCTCTGGAAAGGGTGCTGCACCACACAGTTACCTAGTCCTTTCTCCATTACCTAGTAGCCCTAGGAGTAAGGGCACAGATGGGCATCTGCTGCGAGACCTCGGCCCCCAGCTCCCCTCAGGATCTCCATGCAGAGCAGCCAAGAGCTGTATTTTCACAACCAGCCCCAGGGAAATGTGTAAGTGGCTTGAAACACCTCCTTCTCCTTTCCAGAGCTGTTATGTGGAGAGTGGTTACTGAGGTGAGCCAAGGGCTTGGCAGGTCCAGCAGCTCTATGTGTCTCCTTGGTAGGTCCAGATGACACTGGCCAGCTGATGTAAGGGCACAGGAGCTATCTTTAGCATCCCAGAGAAGGCAGGGTACTCCCAGGCACTGTGAGGGATGGAGGTTTTCCACAGCTCAAAGCCAAGCTCAGTGTTGGGGTCCCTTGCTCGGAGCCCCCACCTTGCAGACTCCCAGGTCTGTAGCATAGTGAGGCCCAGCAGCAGCGATCGGTGGGGGCATTTCCACCGATAAAAGCCACCTCCAACCACCACTCACACAAGGAAGGCTCTGGCACACAAATCTCCCCACACACAGCATGACTGCATCCCCTGGCTGCCTTCCCCTGCTCCCTGACTCATAGCCCCAACTCAGCGGTGGGCAGGGGGCCAAGGAGGAGCCACGTTTAACTCACAGCCCCCCGCAAACCTCTCTGAGGAGGGATTTCTACTTAAGGAAGGCGTGGAGTAGCTCCAGAGGCCAACCCTGCAGCAAAAGGCGGCTAGGACCCGGGGGAAGCCTGGCTGCTCGCCCTCCCCTGCTGGGTTGCATCCAGCTCCGTACCACGGCAGCTCGGGTTTCTCTCTCACATGCCCAGCAATGAGCTGACTCTTCCTCAGGCAGAGAAACACGGGGCCGACGTCAAGCGGCCACCCCAGCTCCCTCCCCGAGCCCTGATCCTATTAGCGGCGAGAGGGTGGCAGCCAGCCCTGCCAGCTGCAGGGACACCACGGGGACCTGCCACAGCCACCCCTTGCTCCACGTGAGCCTGGGAGGGATGGCTCAGCCAGCCCGAGTCCCCTTCACCCTCTCTGAGGGACGTGGCAGGGGAACGTGCCAACATCCATCATCAACAACAAGCCTGACTTGCTCAGGCGACGGCGTGGCAGAGCAGCATCTCCTCTCCTGGCAGTGCCAGGGCTGGGGGCAGCCGGTGGTTTGGGTTTGCTTGTGGGCTGGCACAGCTCAGCCCCCTGCCCTCCATTGCCAGCGGTGTCGTTCAGCAATTTGATGTGAGCAATTCCCCTCTGCCTCCTTGCAAGTGAGCAATCCTCCGGCATCAGCACAGGAGGATGTAGCCATGCTGGCACCCATTACCTTATTCTGCGGGGCAGTGCAAATTGGCAAAGAAGGCTGGGGTGGATTTTTGGAGACTGCTTCATTTCTTTGGAGAATACTTCAATTTTTGGAGAATATTTTTTTTTTTGCATGGCTAGCATTTCTGCACAACTATGGATACATGGATGCACAGATAAACTTCCAGCAAAAAGGGCCCCTCTTTTGTAGCAGCCTGAGCCCCTGGAGGAAAAGTGTTCCTGGGAGAAAAACTCACAGTTCTGGGCAAATTGTATAGAACGTGTCATCCTAGGATTTCTGCTCTGCCAACATTTCTGTGTGCCCTGGGCTCGGTGTTTGCCTACTGGAGGTCAGATCCCAGGGTGACCATCTGGATCCATATCGGTGCCTGGGCCAGTGTGTGGTAGGTCTAGGCCTGCTCAAACTAAAATATAAAGAGAGAGGGAGACCAAGAAACAGGCAGTTTTACAAAAGGTTGTCTGAAAGCTGGATTCCCACCAAAACTAGAATGGAAAATGTGATCAAACCTGAGTTTGGCCAAGAAGGACCCTGACCTTCCTGAGCAACCAAAGAGACCTGTCACAGACTTGACACCTGGCATGACACACACACATGGAGTGGCAAATGCAGAAGCTTATAAGCCACGCTGTATAAATAGGGACCTCTCACAGCAACTCCTCATAGCTCCTGATGAGATGTGAACAGACTCACAGGTTGTAGGAGACAGCATATGGCCTTGCCACTTGCAGTATCAGGGCTGCAACGAGCCAAGAAGGTTGCTTCTAGCCTGGTGGCTTTTTACCATGACAAATGGTGCTATGGAGTCCTTCAGCTGGATGCCATCTGCCCACCCTGCTTGCAAAGCTGGTCTGGAGCTTTTCAGCAGAGATGCTGAGAAACCATAATTCTGGCACTGACCCCTGGAGACATATTCATGGACCAGGGGGTAGGGTTTATTTATCTCGCTCCGGGCATCTACACTGCTCTCAAATGAGATCAGCGGAGCGCCACAGATGGGGCTCCTGCCTCTCCCCCTGCTTGGTGCACTGCACATCCTACTGCTAACTGCTGACCCGGGGAAGCGGGCTGATCTTGGGCCAGGCACAAAGAAATCGTTATATTAGAGCAGTCCCGGGGTCGAGCACTTCACTTCCAGCTGTGACCACAAGCAGGTGCTTCCCAGGAAAGTGAGATGCTCTATCCCAGCGTTCACACTCGTCCTCACATCTGCTCTCTGTATTTACCACTGCCTCTCAAAACGCGCATCATTACTTTGTTTTTGGTTCATGTGGTTGAACATGGTCACGGCCCCTGAACTGGGCCTGCTGGGTCAGTGTCCTGGTTTTGGCTGGGATAGAATTAATTTTCTTCATAGTAGCTAGCATAGTGCTGTGTTTTGGATTTAGTACCAGAAGAATGTTGATAACACACTGATGTTTTCAGCTGTTGCCAAGTAGTGCTCAGACTACTCAAGGACTTTTTGAGGTTCTCCTGCTTGGCCAGGTGCATAACAAGCTGGGAGGAAGCACAGCCAGGATAGCTAACCCAAACTGACCAAAGGGCTATTCCATACCATAGAATGTCATGCTTGGGAGGGTTAGTCGGTCGGTCGGTCACAGGGAGACTGCTCGCGGCTTGGGGACTGCTCGCGGCTCAGGGACTGCTCGCGGCTCGGGACGGGCTGGGCATCGGTCAATGGGTGGTGAGCAATTGCATTGTGCATCATTCGTTTTGTATATTCTGTATATTCTGTTATCATTCTCATTATTAATATTATTTTCTCTTATTAAACTGTCTTTATCTCAGCCCTCAGCTCTAACCTTTTATTTTCTTCCCGATTCTCTCCCCCATCGCACTGAGGGAAGGGGGGGGAGTGAGAGAGCGGCTGCGTGGTGCTTAGTTGCCAGCCGGGTTAAACCACGACAGTCAGCTATACAGCACTAATGCCAGTAATGCTCAATTAGGGAATAACTTGCCCCCAGCAATCCAGCTCCTGTCTGCAAGAGATGGGGTCATGAAATGGACTGCCCATCCATTTCCTCCTGATCTCAGTTCCTTCAGATGTTCAGCTGCAGAAAGTACAATTTTCCAAGCTGTAGCTAGCCAAGGGCACTTACCACCAACAGCCCTGACCTCGAGAGGTTTCTTCAGAACCACCTGGTCTCCCCGTGAAGCTTGCAAACCTTCTATTGCATCGCATCTGACAGCAACTCATAAATCAGCCCGCAGTTGCTGGCAACCCCTTTGAGGATCCTGGCCTGCGGTTTGTGTTTGTGATGAAGTATGTGCGCAGGTGAGGAGAGCCCTGGGGGAAGGCAGCCAGCTAGGGATGCAGCCGCCAGCCCTGGGAGCACCCCCGGGTCCCACGCTCACCCGTGGCCAGCCCGGCAGTCACAGCGCGGTGGTGCCACGAGGGCTGGATTCGGCCATGGCCGGTGCAAGTTGCTGCTCAGCCAACCCCTTCCCACCTCGCCTGCAGCTGCAGCCATGCCGGAGAGCACTGCGATTGCCTCCCCGTCCGCCCAGCACGGCTTCACCTGATCATGTCAACTATTTTTTCTGGCCTGCTTCTTCCCCAACAAACTCACCTCTCCGTTTCAGCAGAGATTCAATCCACAACATTTGGAGGTGATTACATTTGAATTTGGGATCAACGCTGCAAAGTAGAGCTGAGCTCACCACCACCCTTCCTTTCCCAAGTCTGTGTTCAGGAATACAGTTTGATCAAAATCGCTGGATTTTCATACTATGGAAAGAGCCATAGACTAAACTACCCTGGACCATATTTTATTTCTTCCCTTGAATAAACCGAGAAGTTTATTTGCAGCGCCAAAATAAAATAAAATACAGCGGTTAAAAATAAAACTCTGAATCTCACCAATAACAGAGCCCAGCAAGTATTTCCATCTAATAGTAATGCATTACATACGGATTCTGGGCTGCACTCTCCCTTTGAAGATCCTGGGAGTTTTGCCATTTATTTCTGTATAAAAAATAAAATGCTGAATGCTCAGTAAGAGTCTGGTTGGCTGCTGACTGAAACACTTTGCAAAGTGAAATCATCCCACGCTTTCTGTCCAAGAACCGCTGCCTTCCCTGAGCCTCACACCAGGAATATGGGTTTGCAAGTCCAAAGCGTTGGGAATGGGTGGTTTGAATGCAAGCTGGCGGCTTCACTATGTCCACCCATCTGCTGCTGGCGATGTGACATGGCACCCGTGTGATGTCAAAAGGGCTGTTGGGTGACTTTCTCCCCTGTGTCCCTGTTACACAGGGAAGTAGGTTTGGAGCATTGCCTTTCCACTGCATGTGGGGAAACTGGAGACAGGGAGGAGAAATGACAACCCAAACAGCCCATAGGAGACACCAGAACTGGGTCTCCTGACTTTTCAGGTTGACATTGTCTTGCTGTGGGTCAAACTGACTATCCTACCACTTTGCTCATCCAGGTAGACAGCCCAGGTGAAGATGACCTTGAAACACTAATGCTCAGAGTATGCAACCAGAATTCAAGAAATCAGTGAGAAACAGAGACTTTCTACAACCTTGGACCACCAGATCCTTGATCTCTACCCAGTCAATGGAAAAAAGCAGTAATAGGGAATTAGAGGATCTCCCTTGGCTGACACAGACGTGTTTGCACTGGCAGGCAGTCTGAATTGCTCTTTTGAACAGCAGTGCCATTGAAAATGTTTCAAAGACAGCCTTTAATCTGGTCTTCTGTCATCTCTTAACTGACCGACAATTTCAACACATGAAAGTTCTGCTAAAACCTGAACACGTATTGCTTCCCCTCCACCCATCTACAGCTAATGATTAATGTGCTGGGGGAGCAAATGGTAGAAGCTGATCTTTAATGAACAAAGAGTCTGTTGCAAAACACACCTCCAGCCCTGCAGACTGCCAGCAGTTTTGTTTGAGAATTGCACCAGCTTCACAGTCCTTACTGTCTGCAAGCACCGAGTCCTCGTGCCAAGGACCAAGAGGTCTGGCTGAAACTTTCTTCTGTGTTCAGAAAGGATCTGTTCTTGATAATGAGAGTTTGATCCCAGATTGTGCCACTTAGTCATATATGTTGATATATAGCAGCAACATAACAGTAAATAACAGATTTCCATCCCTTCTTTCCTCCTCTTGGAATTTAAGCTGAAAATCTTTAAATTTTTTGTTGTCCTTCTCCAAAAGGAGATGGGAAACCCATATTTGTAAGCAGCTCAGTTGCAGAGGAGTGCTAAACAAGATGAAACAGAATCCCTGCCAAAGCAGTGGAACAAAAAGCACCTGTTCCTTACTCAGCCCCCTTTTGTTATGGGATGAGTAGGAGACCTAAGCCTAACACTTGCCCTGAGTGACCTGACTAACGCTCATGTCTCATAGTCTTCTTCAGATCAGTGAATACATTTGCACCCAAAGGGATTAGCTCCAATACACAACCTTTCTATAAACACCCTTATCTTACGCAAGTAACCTCTGGGGATTACCCTTGGTAAACCCACCTCCCTTTGTATCCCATTTTCTGCTTTCCTACAGGGTTAGAATTACTATCCCCTTCAAATTTTTTCCTGTGGACGAAGTGCTATTGAAACCACAATAGCGTCTGCCTGGATAACTTTCTTTTCCCCATAGGCACTTTGCAACCCTCTCACCAGTAGACTAGCGTGATGTTCTTCATACAAGGTGAGCTGTCCTAGGAGACCTGGAGTTTATATTATCTGGTTGAAAAAAGGCTAGGAGTGAAAAGGTAGGAGGAAATTCAGTCTGAGCAAAGAAAAGTTGAGAGGAATGAAAAAATTCAGGGAAAAAGGAGAAATGGGGAAAGAGACCAGTCCTAGAAGGCAGCATAATTCAGCTGCTTATTTGGCAAAAGTGGCAAGAGTCAGAGAAAATGCAGAAGGGGTTTTGTAGTGATCAGAAGTTAAAAATAATAAGAACAATAACAAGCTGGTGGCTTGCAGAAAAAGGGAATATGGGGATGAATGAGACTGCATGGATGAAAAAGATGGGAGTGGCAGCTGCTTCTGGGAAGGGAGCTACCTGGGGTGAAGAGTCTGCCGTTCAGAAAGGAAAATCCCACTGCAGGAGAAACACCGAGAACAAGGCTTTCTCTTGACCCTTGTTCCCAGGAAGGGGGCACTGGGGCGTTGTGGCATTTGTACACGGTCAGCTGGGATTGCTGGGATTTCACATCACTTGCATCTTTGGCCTTTCTGGTAGAGAAGGCGAGTGAGGATGTGCTCTCTTGGTAGTTCTCCACCCTCTGACAGGTTGCTGGCAGGTCCTGCACTGGCAGCAGACCAGCAGACCTTTCTCCAGCTTGTCTTTTCCGACGCCTGCTGAGTGATCAGTCAAACCACTGGCCCAAAACCTCATGTCCCAGACCTGCCTGGACATATGATCTGACAGGAGGTCAGGTACAATTCTATCATGCGGACATGGCAATGTTACAGTAACACCAACAGATTCCAGTCCCTACCAGCTCCCAAAGTATAACACTAGGATGGCACAAATGCCAGGAGGTTTTCCTCATTTAGTGGTCAAGGGCTAAAACCAGACCAGGATAATGTATTCTTTCCAATCAGAAAGGACCCCTGGGAGGAGTAATTTTTTTCTTTACTGGCAAGGGCTCATATAGGTAGGTCACTGCACCACATCCCCATGGCCCAGAGACTTCCTGTAGATGGGGACCATGATACATACTGGGCTGAATGGCTGCCAGTGGCCTGTGGGACATTGTGTGGAAAAGGGGCAAATGCATGAAATCTGGGCAGGAACTGGAGACAGATGTGATTTGTACCCTAAGTGCTTAAGGTGTGACAGATCTGGGACACTAGTAGCTCTCACAACATCCTCACCAACACTTCTATTTACTCGTATGTGGTTTTGGTAGCAACAAGAAGCCGGGGGGGGAGGAACCCTCAGTGAAAAAATCAATGGAAAAAACTATGAGGCCATCTTTATAGGCTGTAAGATGCATGGAAGCCACAAGCAATTAATTTGCAACAAAAATCACCTTTAAACAACCTTTTTTTAGTCATTCTAGAAAAGCATAACACAGCAGGAGTTCCACTTTTCATGAAGTTTTGCATGCCAATCCAAGGAACCCGTTTTGTACTTTATAGCCCTTATGTTCAACTTTTAATTATTAGCTTTTTCCCCTTGTAAATTTAAATCCGCTCCCATTACATTTAGGGAACAATAGTGAAACCCTCCTGTAGCTAATTTAACGCCTTTAAATTCCCATGGAAGGTAGCCAAAGATCTTGCAACCTAATGGATAGTAAAATCCCTACCTTTTTTTAGGGGAGGCAAGTTCAAATCCTGCTATGGTTATATTTATTAAAAGAGGCTGTTAGTTAACTTTTTTGTTTGTTTGTTTACCGTCAGGATGACTAAAAAGAAATCTTTGTACATTGTGCTAAAATGGCAGTGAAATATGTAGCAGCTTGTCCAAAGTATTTCGCATCCCTTAAAGGCCAGATAGGAAAACAATAGCTTGAGCCCATAGAAATACGCACACCTTCAGGCAAAATGGAAGAGAGTTACCATTGCCACCATCAAATTAAGCAAGAGGAAGAAAAAACGTTGTTGGACTGACCATGCTCAAGCACCACACGGAGCAGAGGGATGTTTGTGAAGGCCAGGGGAAAATTTTCATCTGGCTCAGGGCCTTAATTTTTTATTCTTCATTCCACTGGAAGATGATGGCAAACCTTCTGCTGATTGCAGTAGAAGACCATAGATCTCCAAGCCTATCTCAGCTTCCTCCTAAAAGGCGATACAAAACCAATGGCTACTACCAGCAAACACATCACTCAGTGTATTAATGGTCAGCCTAGAGCCTGTTCCCTTCTTCCACAGCTACCAGACTCTGATCTCAAAAGGACAGCACACCCAGCAAAGATAGGGTGGAAAGTTCAACCTCCATGCCGTATTGCACATTTCATGGCACTGACCTCAGTTACACAAGTACTTCTTATACCAAGCACACTTTCTGAAAAGTTGCAGTTAGCACACTGATGACTAACTCATTCTGGTTTTCGCCGTCACTATTTTCCTCTTAGTGTAGGCAATTTAAGCCAACTTTCCACTCTATTGCATTGATGGAGTAGCCTCTGTGGTCCACAAGAAGCCCAAGTCTCTTATGTCATATCTGTTTCAGATCCATAAACCTGTTCACATTTGCTTTGAATGCACCATGACTTCCATCCTTATCCTGATGAAGTGGCCAAAGACTTGTGTTTACACCTGTACAATCTTCCATCTTGTTTTCAGTGATATTGTCATTTAACCCCAGCCAGCAGCTCAGCCCCACGCAGCCACTCACTCACTCCCCCCCCAATGGGATGGGGGAGAGAATTGGAAGGGTAAAAGTGACGAACTAGTGGGCTGAGATAAAGACAGTTTAATAGGGAAAGCAAAAGCCACGTGCCAAAGCAAAGCAAAGCAAGGAATTCATTCACTGCTTCCCACTGGCAGGCAGGGGCTCAGCCACCCCCAGGACAGCAGGGCTCCATCCTGTGTAACAGTGACTTGGGAAGACAAACGCCATCACTCCCAATGTCCCCTCCTTCCTTCTTCTTCCCCCAGTTTCTGTGCTGAGCATGACGTCATATGGTCTGGAATAGCCCTTTGGTCAGTTTGGGTCAGCTGTCCTGGCTGTGCCCCCTCCCAACTTCATGTGCACCTGGCAGAGCCAAGAGCTGAGAAGTCCTTGGCCAGTCTTAGCACTACTTGGCAACAACTAAAACATCAGTATGTTATCAACATTCTTTTCGTACTAAATCCAAGAGACAGCGCTATGCCAGCTACTAGGAAGAAAATTAACCCAGCTGAAACCAGGACAAGTGGTTTGGTCCTGCAGGAGACCCTAGAGAAGAAAATCACCAAGTGCTTCTGCTGCCATAATTTGTGCAAGAAGATGTTCATTTAAACCCAAGGACAACGCTTCCTACTTCTTTCCAGATTCATCACTAAGTATTCTATTCAGTTTTGGGGATCATGATGCAAAGTATGCAGGAAATGAATGGAATGGTTGGAATACCAACAAAAGTAGAGTCTATTTAAAGGATGGAACAGGATTAGCACAGTGTTTGTGCTAATCAGCTTTTATTAAATGAGTTCAAGTGGCAGTGCACAGAAGAAAGAACATTAGAGTATCTGCAACTCAAACACTTTTGCTAGAGGCATCAATTGACCCTGGAATCAGCAAGGGCACGAACAAAAAGCCCTTCATTTGTTCTTCAGTGCCACTCAATTTAGGGACGTGGAAACAAAGTTCATGTACCTACCATGCATTATGCAGGGGAACCTAGTAGAGTTTCTTTAAGTATATAGAGCAAGATGGCTCCAGGACCTGATCCATCTAGATTAATCAGTATGTTGCAGTGCCTGAGCTAAGTGCAGGACCCAGGATGACGCTCAGCTGGCTTGACTGCTGGAAGTCACTTCAGGTACTACCCAGATTGGACAAGCCCACTCTTACAGCTGAGTACTTGAGGAGCTTTTGATGAGATGTTTTCCAAACTTAAGGGGCCTGGTCCTGCTAATGCTTATTCTTCCTTTATCATAGTTGATATATTGAGCCAGAAATGTGCTACTTAACCAGTATATATATGAAGTTATAATGAAGATGTGCAGTTCCCGGAGAAACAGCTTTTATCAAATGAAGTTGCTTGAGTTTAGGTGTCAAGGCGAGTGAGGTATTCAACTCAGAAGATATGTAAAGTTAAGTTCAGTGAACTATGGATCTCCAAGGCAAAGCAAACAGGGTCTGCTGCAGGTGGGACATGAAAGACTCCTTGGAGGGGATATCAGTGCAAGAAAGAAAGTGAAATACACATTAAACAGTGTGCTGCACTTGTGGTGAACGTCCTTCCACACCAGAAGATGTCTACTTCACTCAAATTTATACTGTTTTGATCGAGAAAACCTCAGCGCCTAATACACATTATCCTGTACATTTAGTAAACATGAATAAGTTAAATTGCACTGTGTCTGGAGTGGAACATACTAGCTGTTCAATAGGTCACAAGTTGGTTCATAAAAATTAAAATAATGTCATTTTCATTAGATGTTCATGTGCATCTTCAAGTTGTGTCTGGGTTCATGTGTGTGGCTGGGGTGTGCTGCGTGCACATGCATTCCTTAAGAATCAGAGACTTTCTGATAATAAGTTATTTAATGTTTTGGGGTTTATTTCTTTTCTGTTTCCTTCTCAGTTTCTGTTTACACTCTAAGAATTTTGCAAACCTAGTTTCTGGAAAAAGTCCTCTACCAAATAATTTTGATGAGTAATTCCTAGGCAAAGCTCCCCAACACCACTTCACCATTTCGCTGTTTGATCAGTCACCAGGAATGAACAAATGAATATGAACATTTTCTTTATTAAGATCTTTTCTTTTGTTAGTACTTGGGTGGTCATGTGAAAATCTACTTGGACAACTTTGCAAGTTACATTTCAGTCTGGGAGAAAAAAAAATTATATATATATATATGTATGTGTCTATTTATATGTACATAGAAACACAAATTTAAACCTAGAGTCCTGAAACTATTGCATAGAAGCATGGACATATCAGTTGTGCATTTGTTGCAGGTAGACCCAAAGGAGATGCACACACCTGTATGTGACCATATCTGTGTGCAAGATCCCTCGTTCAGCCAACCAACAATGCTGGAAGAAACAAGCTGCTTCACCAAATCATCTCAGAGCCTGAGGAAGGGTTTGCTTACTTGGTGTATTTTTCTAACTATTTTGGTCCAATAAAATAATTTGAGCCTAATCAAAACCAACACCTTGTCCTACAAAACTTGCTTTGCTTGATTCCCTTGACCACCAGTGGTCCAAAACTACCAGCTGAGAAGCACCAGCTCTGCAGAAACCAGATGTGACTCAGACTGCTGGAAAACACTCTTCTTCCCAAATTCAGACTCGTTGCAATACGAGGTTCTACCCACTACAACGGTTACTCCTTGTCCTTGGTTCAGATTACCTTCATTTCTGACGATTTTTTGGTCAGAGATTTTCCACTAATTTGCGTATACATAAAGCTTAGTGGAAAGCCCTTGCCCATAAGTGATCCAAAATGCAAGTTTATAACAACTCAGGTGCTGTGAAAGTGGCTGATGGTGGCTTTTATTTGATGGTAAGTACAGTATGTGGTTTTCTTTCCTGACCTTGCACACATTGCAGTAACGTGCAGCTACTACACCAGCTCATTAGCCCATTGTCAAAATCTCTGAGATAATTTAAGGGTGAATATAGTGAAAAAAAAAAAAAAAGAGAAGCTTTGCATGTGAAAGGGAAAATGGGGGGAGGAGGGTAAAATCACCAGGGTGAAGTACAACATGTTCAGCAGACTCCGGTCCCTTGGCTGCCTGCCCGATGACTTTCCCGAGCGGAGCTCTCCTAGCAACCGGTCCCCAGCCATTTGAATTTTTATGTATCGCTATGTCGGCAGTGATGTCACAGTTTCCATAGTTACTATCAGCTGGGGGAACGATGACACACTGCTCAGTAACTGAGAAAAAAATTGGCCCGGCTGAAATATTTCAGGCAACTCTCGGAGACGCGTGCTATCAAGCTCACACTTCGGCACGATGTGGTGCACGCGGCCGTGCTTTTTGCTGATGGAGCCGTTCTTCACGCACACCAAGCCACCTTCAGCTGGCCACCGGAGGCAGACACATCGTCTGTGCTGCAGCAGCTGCTGCAATATTCATCCTCCCCTAAGTGCTTCGCTGTAGAAATTAAATATTGTTATTAATTAAACTCCCCATCCCACAGGCTGCCCAGCCCTGTCTGGTTAGAGCACACTTGTGAGAAGAGACCAGGCAATCCATTTGTCATGCGGTGACAACTTCTGGCATCGGGAATGAAGTGTTTCAATAAGAGAAGGCTTTGATCCTATTCATAACAGAGTATTTAAATAATTGCTAACCAGGCAGAGACTTCAGGCATTATCCCAGGGAGTGTTTCGTTATTGCAAAAGGTTAAACCGAGCCTTTGGTGCACAAGCTAAAAAAATAGGAGCGCTCAAGAAGTTTGGTCAAGGGATTAAGTTTGAAGGCATAGCTCTGCTAACATAAAATGGACCAGAGGCCAGGAGATGGTCTGGACACAACGTCCCCTAAGAATGAGCATGGAACATGGCACAGAGCAAACAAACACAGCGCTTGCAATCTCGCGTCCAGTAGTTCTGATTGCAGCAACTTCGAGGCTCAAATCAGACAGCCTCTGACAGTACTTTGAATTTTGCAAAAGCACAAAATGCTGAATATTCCCCACAGAAACAACATTGTGCTCCGCCACATTACCAAGCCATGCTCACCATACTGGGGGCTTCTCACACATTAAGCACTCGGAGGATAAATCTCGTTGCTGCAGATGTTGATAGCAAAGCCAAACCACATCTTTCCCACTAGGGTTATTCTTAGCACAGTTTATCACAAAATCTTCAAGAAATAATTGTGGAAAAAAAATTGCTGAGAATAAATAATCCTGAGAAATAAAATTTTGGCTAGTGTTGGACGCTAGTGTTGGACAATATGTGGTTTTCGCATGAGATTTTGAAAGGATGAAGTGAGTTAAGGACCTTCTCTGCGGTTTGTGTTTGCAACTCTTTGGGATATGCCTGCCGGGGGAGTGAGCTGTTCAGCACATACCGTTCACCAGCCCCACTATGAAAATCCCTTCCCCCAGGTGCCATGTCCTCCCCGGTGCAGCATTGCTCCAGCCGTAAGCTCTGCAAGTTGTGAGCACCTCTGCAGGTCTATTTCATGGCTTTACATGCTGCTTAAACCAACAGCAACTCTCTTAGATTAACATAGTCATAGATTAAATTTAGGCACCCTCATCTACATGTCTACATGTGACCTGGCACCTAAATCCCCCTTTTAGTGTAAGAAGAGACAGTTAATATAGCTGAGAAGCTAGTGTTGTTCAGATCCCCCAGGGTAGATGCCTTCCTTTTGTCAGCTCAACCACCTCTGGACTCCTCTGATGTGAGGTTTCAGCTTCCAGGCGCAGGCATCCCATGCCATTTCATCCCATCCAGGTGGGATGCTGTCAAGCATTTCAGGTGGCACTGGAAACTTCTGCCCGAGTTCTCCACTTGCATGTAGACATCATGCAGATGGTAAAACCGCTGAGCTGATTTCCACTTGTATCACCTCTAATAGCTATGGCCAGATTCAGTTGCTGATGTATAGGCAGGAGGTGTCCTATCAGGTGCTCTGCATATCCTCTCTGCTCTCCAGCTGCTGCTCCGAAACATCACAGGTCTCCTGTAAATCCTTGGTCCTCTTCTCCCATCCCTTGTGGTTTTCCCTGTGGTGTTTCCATACTCTAGAGCTTTCCAAATGGTATGACTTACTTATTTTAAGCAACTTCTTTCCACCATTTACTGCAGTTTCCAAGATTACATTCTGCCCTGCACAGTCCTATCAGTGCTGGAATATGTGCTGTATATCTCATGTCGGCAGTGGCCTGACATCCAGCCAGTCTCCTTTCAACTTCTCCAGAGCTGACCCACACATAAACTCTGCTGAAATGGAAACTCATATGAATGTTTGCATTTTTTGCATACATCTATTATACAACTGCACATCACAGTATACATACACATAGGCCTGAGTATTCATCCACTGCTCAGGTTCCCTACACCAATATGTCCATCTGAACATGAAGGACCCACCTAAATTTGAGTTTCTGTTACCTGACCTGTTGAGATCACCCTATGTTCCTGCTTGAGCCAACAGCCAACCCCAGAAGGCAATGCACTTCTTCGCTGGACTGAATCTCCTTCTGGAAGCTCTTCTGGAAATCCTGTAGTTGTGCCTGCTGCATGATTAACCACTGATGCTCTCAAGTGCAGTCGCATTTGCCCTGGTTCACTTGGTACGCTTCCTTCTCCAGAGAGATTCTTGGGGCAGCCATGCAGCTTTGGGGAGATCAATGTAGGAGAACCCAGGTTTGGAGCAGACCAGAGGTGGGTCTTCCTGCAGTGGGTAGTCCAGCTGTGGTACTCCTTGCCACAGGAAGGGTTAGATGCTAAAAATGTACATGAGCATCCAGGTAGATCTAGAAGACACTAGACAAATTCATGGGAGAGAAATCCCATGAAGGTTAGTAAACATAAAGAAGCCACATCCCTCTCAATGAAGTGGCTGGGGCCTTAGCGAGCACTCAGAGAAATACATGTGTTAACCCTGTTTTAAGCCCTTCTTTAGGCAAGCCATGCACGGCCACAGTGGAGAAGAGGATATGGGACTTCATATGACTCAACATGGCTGTTCTTATGTTTTTACTATCAAAGAGTCATATTCTTATCGTGTTATTTTTGTGTGCCAGTGAAAATCCCCCACCTGCTGAGCCCTGGGTGAAGGCTCTCAAGTTCTGCCTCACAAATAGTGAGATCTGTAAGGTGGTTCAAATGCATGATGTAATATCTTCTTACCCTTGTTAGACAGCCTCTGGGCTCTCCCTGACTATTACTTCTTATTGCAGCAGATTTTAAAGCAGAAATTGCCCTCTTGGCTTGCACAGAGAAGATTTTTCTCACAAAGACTGAAGCCCCCTACCTCTAGGTCATGCTGGTTCCCAGCAGACCAGCCAGACAGTAGCAGTCTCACCTGGTCCTTCCCCTCTGCAGATCTTAGAGAGGCTTCCAGAATAGAGGCCATGCCTTTGGTCCCTAATTCAGTGCTTGCCATCTGGGCTTTGCTGCACTGCCTGAGGGGCTGGGCTAGACGATCTCTAAAGGTCTCTTCCAACCCAAAGCATTCTATGATTCTAGGATTCTATGCTGCTCCATCTATGTAGCTGACCCAGCAGGATACCCCCAGGTGTCCTGTAGACCCATCTCCTACCCTCCAGCCAGCTGAGCTGGGCACCCAGCCTCCCTCTGCTATCCTGGAGACAGACAGACACCTCTTGCGGACAATTTGGAGGAGAAGAAAGATGCAAGTTTCACCTACTGGTATCCAAGGTGCCGAAACAACCATGATCAACCAGATGACTCAAGTTAGGTGAGGACAACCCTAGCCTTGAGTCATTTCACCCTCGTAACACTGTCCTTCTCTGAGCAGTGAGCTGGGAAATCAAGACAGGGATTCTCACAGTGCTGCCCTTGCTTGCTTTATCTGAGATCCCTCGTAGGCCAAGCCAGCATTAAGTGGGTGATCTTTACATGATCAGACAACTGCGCACTTGGCAAGGGAACTGTGATTTCACGACCTACAGAAATCACAAATCCACATATTATTCCCCCAAATGCTGGGACAATGCCTACGCTCACCCCTGAGCCTTTCACACAGGCGCTGGTGTTTTATTTTCCAGGAGATAATTAGATTTGCTAGCAACCGTGTGTCTGCTTCCAAGTAATGTTGGATATGATATTTTCAGGCATAAGTCAGAGTAACCTACAGCAGCAGCTCAGGGTTGGGTGTTGTTTTTTTTTTTTTTGGCAAGTGTTTTGCAACAGCGCTGTAAAGTTTTTAATGTGCCATCATTTCATTTCAGTTGTTAACACAGATGTCTGTTGAAAGATAATGTTGCGCATTACAATCTTTCAGGCACCAGTGCAAGACCACTTTCTCAGAGAGCCAAGTCCTTGGCAGAATTAGTCCCTGAAACAACACCCTCTGAAAACGTGTGGGAGCGTTTCTCTCTGGCCTGGCGCCTGCCTAGAAAAGATGAGGCTTGTTAAAAGTGTGAACGTACACATCTGTACATACACTGGTGACTTGCTCAAGGAATCTCTGTAATTGCACACTTCATGCTAATAAGTGCACATGGGAATGACTCGCTGCATATTCGCTTTGGTCATTTGCAGAGGTCCTTATGAGGAACATATGTAGAACTGTGATTGCTTTTGTGATCTACGTACGTGACCAGCAAATGCAATCACCAGATAGTCCAAGGCCCATTCAGAAGGAATTAACTATTGATGGAGAATGCAAATGAAAAAAAAACCAAAACCTAAGTGAGCATATGTACCTTCATGCTTCAGCGCTTAGCCCAGCCTGGCTTTGGGAGGGGGAAGAAAGCTTTCCTCTGGCCTGGTTCCCCACATAGGGCCATCAAATGGTCCCTGCGTCTTCCTCTCAAGCCTGCTATGGTGTTTTTCTCTTGCTATCAGCCATCTCCGCTGTCCTCGTGCATAGGAACAGCAACAAATAGAGCTGTGGGCAGAAGAAATAGCTGGAGAAAACTCATCCTGAGGCTGGTGAGTGCCACAGAGTAGCCACCAAAGTTAGCTAGAGAGTTATTAGTGCCCCTGTTACGGTCTGTTTGCAGGTGCTGATCCCTCTGGCAATGGCACAGCATGGCCACCTAGGCTTCATGCCCAGCTCCCCACCGCTGCTCATCCCTGTCTCCATCCCCCTTCACCACAGCTGTATTACCCTTCCCAGTTCTTGGGCTCCTCCATCAGTGCATGGAGAGGAAGCATATCTCAGGCATCTTTTTACCTGTGGGACAGCACTGCCCCTTGACTCAGCCCACAGTGAGGAGACACCCCTTGCAAAGTGGACACTTCTTCTGGGCAAGCCAGTGGTCTGGACCTCCTCATCCCTCCCACCCCCTGGCTCTCCCTAGGTCTCTCTGGCTGTCCCATCCTGCAGCTCAACCCAACTGCATGCTGTGGAACAGGATTCCCCCACGGTGCCGGGGCATCCTGAGGCCTCCCAGGGGGGTTCATCTCGGATGGGCACAGAAGCGTGCCCGTGGGGCAGCGCGGGGCTGGTACCAGCGGCGCTGCGACGAGTGTTTCAGAGCAATTCAGCCCTCCCCTGAATGAAACGCTGTTCGCTCACGGGCCCTGGCTCCCATTGTCACCCGGTGATGAATGGGGCATCAGCACGCCGCAATACTCTATTTGTTTTAGAGGTCAGTGTCAGACTGAAGGGTATTCTTCATAAACCAAATCAGGGAGTTTGTGCTTACGTGACCAGATTGGCAAGAGCATGTGAAGCCCCCAGTAGCTCCCATTGTCCCGAATGGGAACAGAGCTCTTTTGAAGACCTTATCCATAAATTATCTACCACTCCCCACTCCCCCCTGCTCTCCGCCAGCTCCCCACTCATGTTCTAATTCAAATACCAGCTCAGAGGCAATGGGCTTGTGCCATCGTCAAAGGTTTGCTCCTATCTGGGACCACAGTTTGGTTCCTGCAGGAACAGCACAGTGCCTGACGCCGACCCCCAGCCCTGGTGCAAGGATATCGTAAGCTGGGTGGTAAAATTCTTTCGTTGTTTCTCTTTTCTTCCCCTCTCCCCCACCCCACCTCTAAGCATCATCTGGGCTGATCTGACAGCTTGCAGGGGGATGCACAGGGGAGGGGCAGGGAGCAGTCACTGGGAAATCAGCATCAAACAGGGCAAGAGATCATCCTTTTACCTCACTTTAAAAATAAGGCTGGTTAGATGCTTGGTTTTGTTTCTTTTGCTGGTGATTTTGAGATTCCCATGAGAGCTACAGCCTGGGAGACCACACGTTGGGTTGGTGTTTCCAGCCAGGACATACACAACTGGCTGCCTGAGACCACAGCCATGCTCAGGCGTCCTTAAATCCTCACTCCTCTACCTCCACAGGCACAGGGAGCTAGACCTACATGTTGAGCATCTCCTGTCTAGCCAGCCTTTGAAGAACCCAGATGCCGAAGTGGTTGTGCTCTCCCTGAGCTTTGACTGCATCTGGCTGCTAAGGGAGACCCAAGCTGGGGACCTCAGGAAGTGGAGGGGAGGATGTTTCAGAAATAGGCCCGGCTTTCCTCTCCATTAGGCCTTAATGTAACAAACCAGCCATGAAAAATAGAGGCAGACATTAATATTTTTGAGAACAGAGTTGAGGCACACACAGAGTTTTCCAGTTGCCAGCCCCGCATTTCTTTGTTTTGTTTTAAGCTGCTGCAATGCCAAATGTATTCCCAAATACCAGCGATGCCTGGGAAGGAATGCCTACAGATGGAGGAGACTCCAGTAGGCTTAAATCTGATTGCAGTATCTATTAGCATTGACCATACCGGTCGCTTGTCCTGACACTGGTGTACAGACAGTCAAGAGCCCTCACAGTCATTAGAGAAGAAGAATTTCTCTTGATCGGTTTGCATGTCCCATCCTTGGAGATGAAATGCCCTTGGATGCCACCAGGACATCCATCGTTCGAGAGCGGGTCTCATTGCAGCTCCCCCAACATCGCAGCGTGTCTGTCACTGGAGTTTTCTGCTCCATTTGCACAGTAACATTTGCAGCCTTGTTTGTTATTAAGAAGTCAGGAATCCATGACCTTTTGCAGCACAGAGATCTGGAGATTACTTACCAAAATCAAGTAGTCTATAAACTCCACAACTACTGCATGCACATCACTGATAGAGGAGAACAGCAAGGCACCTCTCAGTGGAAACAGTCCAGCCTGATAAGATCTGTGGTTGAAAGTGTCTGTGTGTGTGTTGCACAGCAGACACTCACTGAAAAGCTTTTTTTTTTTTTCTTTTCTCACTGCATGGCTTTTGCTGCTCACTGCAGACGAGTCTTTCTGTCAAAACAACCTGGCCTGGTAGAAGTGCGATTAAATATTACACCCACTCCAGGGAAAATGTCTGCACAAGGGGAACAGGTTGTGGTGGGCAGGCGAGAGTGTATCCTTCCACTGCCTGTCACCTCTCTGAGGCCTCCACGGCTAGCAGAAGGTGTGGAGCTATCAAATCCATTTCACAGTCAAGTCCTTTCTCCTCTGCCTGGCTTTCAAACCTTGTCCAGAAGCAGTGAAATATAAAAGGGAGAAGGCAAGTAGGAATTGATCATGGTTTGTTTTTTTCCAATACAAGAATTATGGGCCATCAAATAGAAGAAGCAGGAGATATGTTCAAAAGAAGCAGGAGAAAGTCTTTCACCCTGTGCAGATTTAGGCTGCAGATCTCCTTGGCACAGGACACTGTGGGTGCAAGACCCTTTCAAGGGTGCAAGAAGAGATTTGAGAGATTCATGGGAGAGAAATATATAAATTTCAAAATAGCACACGTTGTCACTATGATCCTAGAAAGCAATCCCACTCAGAAAGCCTCTGGGCTGCATGGGGGGGTTACTGGAAAAACACTGCCGAGAACTGCCTTTCATGGTTGTTCCATTTTCACATTCTTTCTCAGGATTGCACCCCTGGCCACTTCCAGAGACACAGGACTAGGTAGACCTGTAATTGCTCTATGCTCTTTTCTCAACGAAAGACACGCTAAAGCTTGTATGCTGACAGTTTACTTTTGGGCTCTGAAAACACATCTCAAATATACATATAGTGTTTTGGGGTTTTTTTTCTGTTCAGGTAAGAGTGCAGCCTAGCCATAGACACCTATGTTGGAGACATCTAAAGCCGTGTGAGATGAATCATAGAATCATAGAATCATAGAATGTTTCGGGTTCAAAGGGACCTTTAGAGGTCATCTAGTCCAACCCCCCTGCAGGGAGCAGGGTCATCTTTAACCAGATCAGGTTGCTCACAGCCCCATCCAACCTGGCCTGGAATGTTTCCAGGGATGGGGCCTCCACCACCTCTCTGGGCAACCTGTTCCAGTGTTTCACCACCCTCATTGTAAGGAATTTCTTCCTTATATCCAGTCTATCCTGCCATTCCCATACATGCTCAGTCCTGCACTAGATGAACTGCCCTGCAGAGTCCCATGATTTAAAGGTTCCCTTCGCTTATGCACTTTGCTGAATAGGGCTCTTTTCTTTGTCCTGGTGGGCTGCATATTTGCTCATAATGAATGCTACGAGGGAGCCTTGCAAACCTTAACCTTCTGCAGGACTTGTGCATGACCCTGCAGTAGCCCTAGATTGGTCAGCCTGACACCGGACCCAAGCGACATCATGGAAGCAGCAGGGTTGAGAGCAGCCAGGAAGGAGGTAAAAGTTGGGGGCACAAATAACATCAAGGGGTGGGATTGAAACAATCTTGAAAGTGTCATTCGTCAGTTCAAGAGTGAAGTCATGAAGCTGGAAGGCATGATAGCCGTTGCCATAACATAGAATCATAGAATCATAGAATGTTTTGGGTTGGAAGGGACCACTCCCAAATCCATGCAATCAGCATAGCCCAT
>NW_009260479.1:2200611-2323079 GCF_000687185.1 Egretta garzetta | reverse complement strand
TGTGCAGATTTAGGCTGCAGATCTCCTTGGCACAGGACACTGTGGGTGCAAGACCCTTTCAAGGGTGCAAGAAGAGATTTGAGAGATTCATGGGAGAGAAATATATAAATTTCAAAATAGCACACGTTGTCACTATGATCCTAGAAAGCAATCCCACTCAGAAAGCCTCTGGGCTGCATGGGGGGGTTACTGGAAAAACACTGCCGAGAACTGCCTTTCATGGTTGTTCCATTTTCACATTCTTTCTCAGGATTGCACCCCTGGCCACTTCCAGAGACACAGGACTAGGTAGACCTGTAATTGCTCTATGCTCTTTTCTCAACGAAAGACACGCTAAAGCTTGTATGCTGACAGTTTACTTTTGGGCTCTGAAAACACATCTCAAATATACATATAGTGTTTTGGGGTTTTTTTTCTGTTCAGGTAAGAGTGCAGCCTAGCCATAGACACCTATGTTGGAGACATCTAAAGCCGTGTGAGATGAATCATAGAATCATAGAATCATAGAATGTTTCGGGTTCAAAGGGACCTTTAGAGGTCATCTAGTCCAACCCCCCTGCAGGGAGCAGGGTCATCTTTAACCAGATCAGGTTGCTCACAGCCCCATCCAACCTGGCCTGGAATGTTTCCAGGGATGGGGCCTCCACCACCTCTCTGGGCAACCTGTTCCAGTGTTTCACCACCCTCATTGTAAGGAATTTCTTCCTTATATCCAGTCTATCCTGCCATTCCCATACATGCTCAGTCCTGCACTAGATGAACTGCCCTGCAGAGTCCCATGATTTAAAGGTTCCCTTCGCTTATGCACTTTGCTGAATAGGGCTCTTTTCTTTGTCCTGGTGGGCTGCATATTTGCTCATAATGAATGCTACGAGGGAGCCTTGCAAACCTTAACCTTCTGCAGGACTTGTGCATGACCCTGCAGTAGCCCTAGATTGGTCAGCCTGACACCGGACCCAAGCGACATCATGGAAGCAGCAGGGTTGAGAGCAGCCAGGAAGGAGGTAAAAGTTGGGGGCACAAATAACATCAAGGGGTGGGATTGAAACAATCTTGAAAGTGTCATTCGTCAGTTCAAGAGTGAAGTCATGAAGCTGGAAGGCATGATAGCCGTTGCCATAACATGCTTACACTCCAGGAGCTGCGTGGTTCAGTCACCAGTGATAGCACCCAAATCCATGCAATCAGCATAGCCCATATTAAAACTAGGCAAGTAGTACATAGTACATCACAGCAATCTATTTAAATTGGGGAATTCTTATCCCCCGGCAATAATTCCAGAAGATGGGACATGTCCTTGGGTCCATGCTCTTGGAGACTTTAGCAAGAATGCAAGTAAAAATGAAAACCAAATCATTCCAGATAGCATGCACTGGCAACATTAAATAAACAGATGGAAAAGGGATAGAGTACCAGGTAATTACACAGACCAACGAAGAGCACATGACCGACTGTGGCTTCCATGAACAACCCAGTTCAGTGCAGGGTCAATATACGCTGTGCTGACAGATCAGGGATGTTTCTTCTGAAAGGGATGTAGGTGATCACAGCTTCCCCAAATGAGGTGGAGGCAGTATGAATTCCCAGTGCAGTGCAATGCTCAGAAGGCAAACGTTAACTCTGGGTGTGTAAAAAGGAGAAAAGCATGTACAGCAGTGAGCATCTCCCTACCTGCACACCAGCAGGACTGATCTGGGAACCTTCTCTTCACAGAGGCTCTTTCAATATTGGCAAGAGCTCAGGGAAAAGCTCCAGCAACCAAAAGTCTGGAAAAGACTTAGAAATCTCAATCCCTTCAATTTATCCAAGACAGTAAACAATGACTTGAGTCGTGGCTGCTCCTGTGTGGGGGCTGAAGGTGAACAGTAGAGAAAGGGCTAACAGCAGCCAGGTCAAGCAGCATTTATCTAAGCATAGACAACTGCATCTCAGTTTAGTTACTCCAGGCCCTTATATTGCCAGCAGCTACCCAGCCAATGGACTGTGGGGTGAGATCCCTCTCATCCTAAAGCAAACAGCTGAAACAGAGCTGATGGATCCCACCACCGAGTGCCTTTTTCTCTCCTTGGAATCTGAAAGGACTCTCAGGTGATCAGCTCAGCTGTGGACATCTATACCGTAAACACCTAAATTCAGGTGAGATGAATCCAACCAGTGCAGGCTACAAATGACGACGTACACATCTTCTGACGGCAAAGGTAATGAACCGTTGCAACAACATATCTTTCTATACAGTGGATTCTCCATCAGCCAGGGACTTTAAATGAAGATGGAGCATGTTCTAACAGAAAATGCTGTAGTTCAACCAGATGTTAAAAAACTGACACAAAGGGGCCCTGGACCAGAGGCCTCTGCTCTGCTCTGTGTTGTGTGAGGGTCTGGTAATAGCCACCTTCTCCAGTCTTAAAAAGATTTTGAATCAATGCCATGAGGGACTACTAAATATTTCATCAGTTCAAGATCTACAGATCGTCATGTTTGGTATTCAAATACATCTTGTGCAGGGCCACTTGAAGCTTTTTCAGCCTCTCACATACTCTTTTTCCTTTTCCAAACAAGAAAGCAAGGCAAGCAGGAGGGAGGACTACGCTGCATAACTATGGCTTGGACCTTTGCTATAGTCGAAATTATTTGTGTCTTGTTGTCAAAGGTGCAGCAAAAAGAGAAAAGTGGTGGTCTTGGAAAAGCCCCCATGAAAATAGCATTTGGTTTTGCCAACTTTTTCCTGTTGTGCTTTGTTTTTCAAAAGTTGTCTCATCTGAAAGAGGGAAGCTGCTTGGCCACAAAACGCAACTGTCACCTATCGCAGCCTGAAGTCTTAGAGCTAAAAATGTCAGTGGGAAGAGGGGGAGGGGAAAGGAGAGTACAGCCCTTTCTCTCTTGAAAAATAGTCTATTTAAATTCTCCCCCAAAACCACAGGGGAAGGTGGCAGCCATGTATACTGAAACCGTCTTCATCCCTCCAGCCAACATTGCGCAGAAATGGCCCTTGCACAAAGTACTTTACTCATTTCTGGAGGGGGTCCCATTGTGGCTGTCACATCCACGATGCAACTGGATGGGAACTATCTGATAACTTTTTTTTATTTGGAAATTGTCAATTAATTGCAACTCAGACTTTCAAGGAAGCATCTGAACAAATACATCCTCTCTGGCAGCACGGTTTGCCCTACAGGTGGCCCTTCAGGATCTCCTGTTGCCACTGCTCCACTTTGCTGGTGGCTCAGTGACCACTGGAGGTGGGACCAGGATCTGCCATGTGCTGTGCAGGGAGGAGGAGAGAGGATACACACGCCAGCTTTGACAACAAAAACTGTCCTTTTCTCTCAAGTTTATTTGCATTTTCTGAGGTCAAAACCCCAACATATTCAGATAAAGCAGACTCAGAGGACCCTTTACTGTAGTGTCAACTCCTGGCTTACAGATAATCCGATAACATGTAAGAAACATGCTTGGCTCACCACATTTTTTGTTACAAACATAACAACAACATGATGGTAAGGAGTCACCACAGTGGGATCCAAAGCAGTAATACTGCGGTGAACGGTCCTGGATACGGTTATCTTTTGAGTCACCCTTCCTGTCAATATTTATAGAGAAATAAAAGGCTCTGGCTGGAAATGAAGAAGGTTATTTTACTGGAACGATGGGCACATTTTGGCTGCTAAAATCACCCACAAAGTGTTTAAAAAATGATCACATGCTGTGAATCCATCATTGGACACGGAGACTTAGAAACAAGTCCTCAGCAGCCTGAAACACTGGAAGATGGATGGAAGGAGTTTTTCCACATTAGTGGAAAAAGCTCACTCAAGAGAAACAGCAGGTCCTGCACCACCTTTGTTCCCCATTTTCCTGGCCCATCACTGCTTGGTTTCCAAAGAAGCCTTTCCAGGGGCCAGGGATGGAGGTTTCAGGACCATGGCCTGAAAGCTGGCTAAAAACTTGAATATATATCTCTTTGCCTTGTGCCAAGGGGTTCAAGTAGCACTGAACAAGGAAGAGGTGGCAATTAAGATGCCTGGCTGTGACCTGGCATCTTTTCTGCACTCATTACATGTATTGGTTGGCAGGTTCATCTAAGGTGGTTTTTTTTAAAGTCTTGTTTCGGGACAGTTTCACTTTGTCTGACTACATAGATAATTTGCATTCAGGAGCGATACCCAGAAACAAAGATATGAGAAAATGAAAGACGAATATTCTACCACATCACGTGAGAGACAGAAAAGAAGTGAAGCAGAATACAAATAGCTCCTCCAAAGATATGAAATGGAGGACATACCTCTCCTACCAACTAAGCAGTAGGGGAGGAAAATATAGGGTGCTTGCTATTTCTGGCTTCATCTGCGCTAGTGTCAGGAAATGTTCCCTGCTAGTGGTGCTCCGTGAGCCATACTCACATTAGCACAGTCCCTGGCTGGTTTATGCTCGTGCCAACAAGCACCGTCCCAAACAATTCCTGGAAACACCCATTCCCAACAGGCAGCTTGCAACTCTCTTTGCTTTGAATGCTGACTGAGTTTAGTAAAATGAAAATGGGGTGTTCCATGCTAGTAGACTATACTAGGCACATTTGATTTAATAGTATAGACAGAATTGCTAAGATCTTTTGGTTTCTTGCCCAAATCCATCCTCTTGTCAGGAGTGATAGTGAAGAAAGCTTGAGATCCAGGTGATTCTGGAGTCTCTAGCACCAAGGGAATCCCCTCCAGAAGATGCCTGTGGGTTATGTCCTCAGCACCACCTTAGGGTCAGGAAGAAATAGAGCAAGACAGAGTATCTGTCCCCAAGCATTGATGCGGGACACTGGGAAGCAGTTCAGCTTCCAGGTTAAGGCAGTCATATTTGGGTGCCCAAAGGTATGTGTCCACCTGGAAGCAAGGTTCACAATGTAGTCAGTGCAGACCTAGTCAATAGTGTCAATGAAGCCTGGGAGCTGCTCAGCTCATCAAACATGGACACCTATGGGCTCAATGAAATTGCCCACATGTAGGTGTCCAGAGACACAGACACCCTGCTGGCTCCAGAGGTGCATGGGGAAGCCGCTCAGTGTTGGACCGCAAACAGAGCCAATGCACTGGAAGGCTTCATACTCATCCGCTTGGGAAGTTGTATCTCTAAAAGTGCAGGCATGAATTCAGACTCTTCCAGTTACCAGTTTGATTCCTTTTGTGCATAAATATTCTCATTTTTAAAAAAAAAAAAGGAAAAAAAAAGGTAATTTGGTGGTGCCTTGCTTATTCCTGAATAAATCTATACTGGTATAACCAGTATTGCATAAGGGAGTGCTACTGGCAAAACAAGAGCATTTTAATTACGCCAGCATATCAGAAAAACAAAACAAAACAAAACAAAACAAAAAACAAACGCCATGTTCATCAGCTTTGGAAGCAAGAGACAGCAGCTGCTCTCTGCTCTCACAACCAGAGAGGGAATGAATCATGGCAGTCAACCTGGATTCTCAGTTCTGCATAATGGCATCTAATTCGACTCTTCCTCTCTCCTCTCCCAGTGTCTTGGTTAAAGCTCACCCTGTTCCTACACCATGAGGGCATTTTAGCTTCATCCAGCAATTCTTCGAGCTACCCCAAAACTTCCCACTACTACAGTGGGCTTTAATATGGTTTTTAAACGAGGAGCAAAGCTCTCTGCAGAGCAGCAGCAGCATGGCATCTGCAAGCAACCACTGTCTTATCCCTCCAGCTCATTTTTCAGCTGTAGTGTGTTTCTTGGCAAAATCAATTCAGCAAATGTCCAGATTTATAGAGTTCAGCCACATGGCAACCTTTTTCAGGGCCACATGAAAGCTATTATTTAAAGCCTTTTACTGTGTTCGTAGAGAGGAACAAAGTGCACTTTCCCATTAAAGATTTAAAGCCTTTTTGTGGCAAAGCACATGTCACCCTGAAGGACACCTTGGGCCTTGCATATAGATGCATCTCGTGCAACTTCCACTGCAGGATCAGCGGGCTGATGCTTGGGAATGCCTCTGATCCTACCACTAGGTTGGAGGATACGATCTTTCTCAGGGGATTATGAAGTGCCTCCCACGTTGGCATCTAAAGGCGTTTTATTCTGCACAGTGCAGGGCTGAGCAAAGACACCAGAAATATCTTGGAGACAAGAAACAATTCACCCATGTTAATGCAGGGTTCTTCCCAAGGACGTAGGGCTCAGAAGCCAGGTAGATCAGGCAGAGGCAGATACTTTTGTGCACATATAGTTAGGAGACATTAAAGTGTTGTCACTTCTTTGACAGTTTGCTACTCCCTCTGCTGAAGGGCACCGCTCCCCACACCTGGGACCTGGACTGCGTTGTGTGTGCATCTTTAACAACATCTGGGTTACCCTGGCTGGATGACCTTTACCTGGGTCAGCCCAAGGCAAATGGGAAGAAACGCAGCTGGGCCCACCCTACCTGGGAAGGGAGGACAATGGCACAACCTCCTACCCTTTGCTTTGCTGGGACTATACCCAGAGCTTGAGTTTTGTGAGACAATTTACCAGCAAACTTGGCCTCAGGCAGACTTTCAGATCATCTGGGATTGAAGAGACAGTCAAGGTGGGGTTTGGGGGAGGATCCAGGGCTGTACCTGGCAGAGGCAACATCCCCATTAGGAGCAGGGCTGATTTAACCTGGGAAAGAGGAAGGGGCTGGAAAAGGATTTGAGCAAGAACAAGTCCTGCTCATCCTTGCTTTATTTTGCTGCCTCAGCTCTCTGTGCACAAGCATCCCTGTGGCTTTCTTCATTTCAGGGGAAGTTGTTGGTAAAGGGAAAATCTCCCCTGCAGTTTGCTTCCTCCCAAGACACAGTTAGAAGTAACCCACACACACACTCCACTTTTTATGCTTTCCATCTCCCATTTCATAACATATCCTATGACAACTTGGGGCGGGGGGGGGGGGGGGGGGGTTGGGCTTTTTCCTTGGAGGCAGCTCAGTCTCCATTTAGCTGCATCCCCTGGGCTTTACTGCACAAAGCACTAATGGCAAGCTTTCCACAAGGAGCTTATTCCCACCTCTGCATGGTAAACACAGTGGGACATCAGGAGGATGAACATAGCAGGTGCTGGGACAGCACCTTGACTGAGAATCCCTATCCTCACCCCACACTGGGGTGGGAGGCTGGAGGGGACCACTCTGCTCTGCTATAAACAGACTCCCCACCATGAAAATAGGCTACCACCAAGTGATGCCAGTAGGAGTGCTTTAGTGATTTAAATGATGTACACGGCAGAGAACAGTTTGATTAATTCATATGAATTGTAAGTACTTAGGGCTCCATTCATCTGGAATGATCTGTAGTCCTATCTGCCGCAGAAGTCACAAAAGGTCCCTGGCTTCGGTTGCAGGTGATGTATTAGCCACCCCCTCCCGAAGCCAGCCCATGCACAGGGAGCTGCTTTGTGCTGCAAGTTGGAGTGACTGAGAGCAAGACAAGGACAAGGGATCTGCTCCTCAGCAGGCAGTGGGGCAGGATGGGGAGCCCCACCAGACATCTCCCCAGGGAAGGGGGTGCAGGCTGGGGATGGCTAGCCCCAGGGCAGAAAACAGCCTATTCCTTCCAGGGAAAAGGACTTCTTGGAAACACTGCTGTCTTTATCTGGAAAATCAGCCCATGGCACATACATAATGCGTGAGGGCATCCGGCTGAGGCTGAACGCCGGGGCCAGTCGCTGCTTTGTCACGGTGGCTCATGGGGTCCTTGGGTTTGGTCTCATTGCTTCTGCACATGATTGAAGAGTTTGGTCACAGATTCCAAGTTAGACCACAGGACAAGGCTGTTTGGTGGCAGCTGCTCTGGGTGAAGGAGCCAGGATCACCCACAGATCCTCACCTCTATCCAGAAACTGCCTGGCCACTTGGTTAAGCGGAGGAGACAGGGTCTTCATCCTCCTTAAACCAATCCCCATCTCTTAGCTGCAGCAAGAGGAGCGTCCTGATCAGCTGCTGCACCCAGTACGTGCCTTGTGCCACCCATGGCATGAGGAAGAAGTGACTCTCTTGCTGGCAGCATTGGAGGAGACAAAGCCAAGCCCTGGAGAAGGCTGGTGCTGCAGTGCAATGCGGAGGTGGGAGTTCTGCTCCCTGCCATGCATGGCTCAGGGCTCATGCAGACAGGGTGAAGCTGTCCCGCATCAAGCCTGCTGCCAGGTTTGTACCACCCAGCAGCTGCCGGTCACAACCCATCCCCACCGAGAGCAATAGTGGCAATCCAGGACGCTGGGTCGCAGTGCCACCATGTGGGCTCTGCCGGCTCCCCGAGCATGGAAAGAGGGACATGGGGTGCTCTGAACTGGATTTGGGTCCCTCCAGCTGGTGGCTGATGGAACAGGGAAATAAAAATATCAAACTGGAAGCAGACATCCCTGCTTCCCCGAGGATGTGGTGCCCATTGACTGGCATCACTTTTCTCATGCCCCTGGGTACTAAGGTCAAACATTTGCTTTCCTGGCAGGCTCCTTTCAAGGGCCCTTGAGGCAGGACCTCCATCAAACTCTCCCCACAGGCTGGCACCCTCTGCACCCAATGGGCTCAGGCTCTGAGGGTCAAGGGCCCTTCACCATCTTCCATCAGCCGTAGGCCAGCCTCCTAAAAGGAAGCATGAACCCCCTTCATCCCCTTTGGTGCAAAGACAGGGACTTGGCCCAAGCCAGCTTCATTTGAATGAGGCTGGATGCCTTTGCACTGGAGCACTTACACAGCCCGTGAATATTGCTGGGGTGAGAGACAACAGAGAGATGGTTTTAAAAGGCTGGCAGGCCCTGAGCACTTAAATGCTCCCTGGATGTTTAAACCATCAGTGTTGGACTTGATCTAGGATTTTGCCTAGCTCATAGCACCCAGTTGTGTCTCTGTCATGAGGACAGATAGCCAGGAGCAGAAGACAACTTCTGAAGGTTCATGAAGGATACCCAGGTCATCCTAATGGAGTCGGGTGTCTCTAAAGATGCCCCGCTGAGTTAGCTCATCCAGGACCTAGCATCAGGACAATGCTCCTCACGAAACATCTGCCTTCGTGCCATACTGTCCCCAGATCCCACAGTACCACGCTGCTGCACCAGACCACTGCCCATGTCCATGCTGGTCAGTGGAACGTAAGCTTGGCTGCCTCCATGCTATGCTGCAGTTAGGCTGGAGGGGACCCACCTCTCAGTTTTAGATGTCTACATTGTCAGCTCCTACTACCAAGCCGATCGCTCTCAGCTCACTTTGTAGTCAATGAAAAAGAAAAAGCTCCCACTTGGGAGGACATGACTCAGCCGCCATATTTCAGACGTCTGTGCTAGGATGACTGCATCAGAGAACTCCTCTGGAATCAGCATAACCAGACATTTAACAATGTCATCTAGCCCCTCCTAGCCCCGCTCTCCTGTTGCCATACCAGCTGCGTAAAACCCATGCATGTTCTCAAGCAAAAAAACCCTTCCTCTGTGTATTTCAATACAAGCCAAATAAAACCATATGTAATGCCTTCAAACTGTTCAGCTTGCTACCTAAGAAACATGCATGAGAGACTGGAAGCTGTTTTCATCCCAAACCTTTCAACCCCATGCACAGGTGTGGACAAATCCTGCTGCAAAGCTCAGCACCTCTGAATGTGCCTGAAATACCCTTCCAAACTGACACCTACGTCCAAAGCCACCACGACACCTGGGTCTGCAACAGCCATGGCTGTAATTGATCCGAACCAAGGCAAAGAGCTAAAGTTTTTTTAGGTCTTTTTTTGGTGACAAAGAATTGCTCTCCACTGACCATTGCCTTCCTGACTGATGGCCCTTCCCTTCTCCTTTAGCCCCCCAAATACTCAGCTACTTCCCTAGGTGTCAGAGCAGGCTGCAGAGTGCCCAAACCTGCAGTTTATCAAAGACCTGTGCTCCTTGTTTGGGGCCATCATAGTGTCAAGTTATCTGACCTGCTGCTTGTGACACCTTTAGGAAGCCTTCAGCCCAGGTGATGGTGGCCTTGGTGAAAGGAAATGAGAGAAGATGCCTGGTCCTGGACAGGAGGGTCTGCTGTCAGATCTCTTGCCACCCTACAAATCCTTTCTGTGGCAGCTCTCTCCCCAGCCTGTCATCACTGGGATTTTGCTGGGGCGAGTCTCTGGAGACTGGACCAACACTCACCATCCCACAACACTGAGTCACCAGCGGGATTCACAGCCAGGGCCATCTAGGGGGCATGAGGCTTCCCCCCACCCCCCAGGGCTGCCAAACATGTGTCAGCTTCTTGGAGACTCAGGCCTGAAACTTCCCCGGGAATTTCCCAAGGAACCTGGCCAGGCTGGGTGACCCAGCTCCTCCAGATGATGCTCACCACAGAAGAGGCTATGCAGTTCTGTCTGTGCAGCACTGAACGTCAGGGTGCTCCCTAAGCAAATACCACTTGCCCCCATTGCCACAAGCACCTGGACAGCATCAGTGCAACTATCAGTGAAGAAGGAGACAGCACAGCAAAGGAAGCTTTTACCTCGAACCCATCTCACCCCTGCAAGAATTAAAAAGAAAAGCCTGGTGCTCCATGGCTGGCACAGCTCATGTCTGAGCTACATCTCTGAGAGGTGATACCTGGACGTACTCCAGGGCATGGCTCCAGCCTTATGGTATCTCTGGCCAGGTGGCACCAGGAAGATGCTCTGGCCCTTCAGCGTTGCAAAGGCCTGCCTGGTGCTGACTCTCTGATCTCATGGACAAGCCGGTCAGCCACCAGGGACCTTGTGGAGGAACAAAGAGGCTGTGTTAGAGATATGTCAGCAATTACCTTGCTTTCTCACTCCAAAACAGGCCAGTGGGTAACCTGAATGAGCACTTCTTGGGGGTTTGGGCCTAGATGCTCAGAGGCATAGGGCAGGAGGGGAGAAAAGAGGGTAAACTGAGGACTTACTGAGCTGGTAAATTGAAGACTTATGCTAATATAGACTGGGTCTTGAGTGTCCAGACCGGTGACCCTGCGAAACTCAGGACTGAGGGGTTTCTCTCCTGGCTGGCTGTCCAGCATGCCTGGGGCTACCAAATATAACACTTGGAATAGTTCCCCTGTGCCCATTTTCTCATATTTTGGCATCCACCAGAAAATTCCCCACCAGGGAACATAGTAGGTTTTTTTTTTTTAAAGCATGAAAAAGTATATTGTGGTTCCAACAGTCGTGACTTAAGACCACAACTCTTCCCCTGCGGGCCCTGTGGCAAGCTGCCCTCATGGCTGCCTTGCTGTCTACAAAGCTTTGTCATATAAAGTGAGCTCTCATGAGCAAAGAGGTGGCCTTGATGGTCTTGTAGCCAAGCTAAATGCAGCAGCTGCCAAAGCCCTTGGCATGCACAGCTGGACCCACTGCAGGTGAGCCTGCTCTCCAGCAAGCCCAGCAGGCTCTTCTGGAAAACAAGCAACCAAAGTGAGGGATGTAGCAGAAGACCCAGCCCAGAAGCAGACTGCAGTGGTCCATAGGGAATGAGAGAAGACGTTCATTTGCAGTTCTTATTGCATTGATGAGCTCCGCTAACAAGGCACCACCTCAGCACACCAAAATCATAGCGGAGGGATAAAAGGAATAACAACCTACAGATTCAGCTCTCTTTTCCAGTAACTGCCCCTGTAGAACACCATGCACAGAGAAGACCACTGTGGCTTTTTTTCCCCTAGTCCTCTCCACTCCAGTGCTACCTGTCCTCCCCTTACCTGCTCGCAGCATGGGGCATCAGGCACCTCTCCCTTGCTGGAAGAGGGTCACAACCTGAACAACAGATCCAACAACACTTTCCCCACACCTCCTAGCAACAGCTACCACAATTTATCACTTAAGCCTGCCCATTTCTACAGTCCTTGCTAATTAGCCCTTAATAAGGCTAACCATCAGTTCCCATCCTCACCCCAGGACTCCATCTCCCTGCTTGTCCTGCCCATTTCCCTACCTTGTATCCACCTTGTCTGCTCAAGTTTTGCAAGGGCTACCAACAGCTGTACCTGTGTAGCACTCACCAGCATAGGGTTCAGGTGTTTCTTCTGCAAAAATATGGGTGAATAATTATTTCCAAGCTACTGTCTTGTTATCATGTTTACAGCAGGCAAATAAACTTAAGAGCAGAGCACAAATAGGCTTTAAAGTGTTTACAAGCTTCTCTGGGCATCCACCACTCTGGCTCCTGTGTGTCATCTCCTCCAGCTCAGGGCAGGACTGCAGGGAGGCTTTTCACCCACCCAGGTGACGTTTACCTACAGAACAGAGGAGTCGCACTAAATCAACACTGCTGTAATAACATTCTTTCAAATCCCCCCTCCCTGAGCCCTCCTGAGAGAATCTTCCACGTTTCGTGGAGACTGGCAGGCTAGGACTGAGGAGACATCACACATGGTTAGTCCCACTGGCCCTGCTTCCACCCAGGGCTCATGGCCTCCTTCTCTCCCTCTCAGCACCCTGGCCAAGAGGCAAGAGTCCTGATATAGTATTTTATTAATAGAAAGGAAATACGCCTCCAGAAAACTTAAAAAAAAGTGTAAAGATTTAAGATGCTAGAGAAACAATAATTCATAGGCAACAAATGCTGGCAGATTGCGTGCCAGAAGTGCCATCTAACAAGAGAGTGATGGAGCGACTGCTCCCATTCCTCACCGCCAGCGAGCGAGGGCTGTTGTGTAGCCTAATTGAAAATGTAAGTGTAGAGGAGTCTGGTCCTCTGCCATTATTATCTGAGGGTCTGTACAACCTTCTCAGGAGCAGGCTTATTAAATTTAATAGATCTCAAGTGCTCCCAAAATTTATAAATGATGAATCCTCAGGGCAGGAGGGTGGAGAAGGGATCCTTTAAGTGCATTATTCACTGGAGCTGTAAACTACAAACCACAAATTGTGAGTGGGTTATTTAATCTCATTCAACTCTTTGGTAGAAGGAGACATCACTGAAAGACTCATGCCCACAAACTTGCCTATTTTTCCCAACTGTATCAGATGGAGTGAGAAAAACATAGAAATCACTTCTGTCTCCCAGCCTTGCATGCTTTATCAGGAACAGCACGAACCAGCACTGAGCTTCCCTTATCTGCATCCCAGCATCCTTGTGTTGTACTCCGCAAGCTAAATCCTCCATGAGATGATCCTTTGCGCTCCCTGTGGATGCTGCAAACCTGAGAGTTTCTCAGGAGCTCAGAAGCCCTCGTTAAAAGCTCAGGCTCACATGAAGTGCTAATTTTGCCAAGGTTAGGAATGACACCGTGAACAGCGGTGGTCAGGGCTGAGCAGGTAGAGAATGCTGAGCTACCCACAGCCTGGCGTCTAGACCAGCGCATGATATACGCAACCCCGATGCAACCAGGGGTTTTACTTTCCTCTAGTGGGTGCATCCTAAATGAGGTTGTTAACAGGCTGTGAGCTTTGCTCTAACTCTAACTGCCTTCAAGGACAGCTGAGGAGTGCTGCGGGTCTAGATAGATGATCTGCTGACTAGATGATCTCCTGAGGTCCCTTCCAACCCTTGCCATTCTGTGATTCTGTGGGTCACATAGTGGAAGAGTTAAGGTAGGCTGCTCAGTAGAGTTGGCTCAAAAGAATTCTTTTCCCTGCTTCAAACAGGAAAGGGAGTATTTGTTCTACTTTAAATTTCCCATTATTTTTGGAAAAAAAAATACCCTCTCATTTAATCTGCAGAAAAATATTCACAACTCTGCATTGTGGGAGTAGAAAATGCACACAGAAAACTGATAGAAAATAGTTACTGTGTTGAAAGTGTCATCACCTGGACTTTGATCCCTCTTCTCCACATCTCCACCAGCACAAGGGTCCTGAGTACCTTCTGATCAGCTTCAAGGGGTGCTCACACCTCGGGCAAAGGCGCTTTTCACTTTGCCTAACAGAGGTGCAAGGGAGCTCATGCAGCTGGAACCAGGGGTGGATGAACAGCCAGGAGGAGCAGGAACGCCCCGATTTGGAAGAAGGCAGCTGTCCCCCGCCTCTTGCTGGGACACTTTTCACTGGCACGTGTAGTCCTGGCTTTTATTGACTGGGAATCAAGAGCTCAGTGTGTCCTTGAGAGTCTCTGCAGTGTTACTATAACATTGCAGCTTTACTGTTTGAAACAGGAGATTGCTGCAAAGGCTAAATTCGAGGGGTGAGAAGAGGAAGAACAGGGGGAAATCGCCTTATTCGGAAACCTTTAAAAGAAGTGGATGCTAAAATACGAAGCGCTGGAAGGGAGCTGACAGTGTCACCTTGGCAGAGCAGGCTGGGCAGGGAGAGCTCTGCCTTTGGGAAGCCGGGCACCAGCTGCGGTGACTCTTCTCACTGTTCGCAGCATCAGGAACCATGCGGGGCTGTTGCCTACAGCCCTGATGCCACAGTGCTGGGCACAGCATGGATGGAAAACAAATGGAAAGATCATTTTTTTCTGCAAAGACCTCCCAGTCTAAATGCCCGGAGACACAACAGGGAAGAAATTCCTTGGCGGAGCTGTAATCCTGTGTATAGGATCTGGCCACACAAATACACTCCATGCAGCAATCCTGTTTATGAAAATGATGGATGTCACATCCTCTTCTTTGCAACACACCAGAAACAAAGCTCAGGCGGTTTTCCATGCTGGGAAAGCTGTGCCTGCTGCCCTAGCAAGGGCTGTACCTGAGCAGATGGGTCCCTGCTATCTCTCACTGTCAGTTAGATGAGAAGGAGCAACGTCATGGCTGAAGTGCATTTGCAAGAGGACTTTGCAGCTTGTCCCCAAAGACTCCCTCCAGGTCATTGTGGCTTTTTCAGGGTGGGATATCATTGTTTCTTACAGAAGGGCATTTCACGTCTCTAAGCTCACATATATACTATATACTTGCTCGGTGAGCACTGACTTCAGCTCCCAAGCCCACAAGTGCGTGGAACCCAGGGAGCTGACAGGGAGGAGCAGGGGACTATGTAAAATCCTGCTGTGGTGGGAAGCAGTCTGCACTTCACCAAAGCAAGAAAGAAAGGCATCTCAGGCACCCAGACACTGCTGTGCACTTCCATGGAAGGAGGAAAAACCTCTGGGGCTTTCACCCTCTCATTTTCAGTTCCTTTAAAATTCTATGGAATGGGGATTTCCAAAGAACTGTTCATTCTCATGTGTTATCACATATTGTGTCCAGCATGCAGCACTACCTCTTTTTGGCCCGTGTTGGATGCGGTGGTTCTTTTTCTTGTATTTCTTCCAAATTTGCATTCTAACATCCCTTCACTGAAGAGAGCTGAATCTGCTAGGCAAGGATATGTAAATCCAGCAATCCCCCTCTTTAATAAACATCCTTACCCTGGTGCAGCTGCTTGGACCGTTACCAGTAATGTGTCCCTGTCTATTTGGATCACAAGGGAACGTGATTTTTCATGTTGTAGGAGATTTACATATGGCATTTTCACTGGAGCAGCATAATGAAACCCCACCCAAAGTCTCAAAACTTCCAGGAAGTTTGGATACAAATTTTGCAACTTGGGACCTATTTTTATTTGGCTTTATTTTTAAACCCCTTTTTCTTCTCCCTTTGATGATTTTCCCTGCTGTTGCGGACAAATGAAAAGCAAGCAGAGGCAGCACTGTGTTGCTGGGGTTTGCTCCCCAGCGCCATGGTCCAGCTGTGCACACTGTCCGCACCCTGGTCGCTTGCTGGGAGGAGACAGAAGGTGGCATGTCCCCTTCCCCAGGCCACCATGGTGAGAAGCAATGTGTCCTCCCATCTGGATGATCCAGGGACCACAACTGCCCTTACCCTGCACTCTAGACACCACCACTGTGAAGGAAAATGCTGTTGTGGAGGACCCCACTCTGCACAGGAAAGCAGGAGGGGAATTATGGCATTTGGAGGAGACAAGCACCCTTTACCCTGGCAGGCAAGCTCATTTCCAAAATCTGCAAGATTCACTGCAAACCCTTGGTCCCAATCTATCACAACAGCTTCATCTCCAGGGCTCTCTGGAGTAGAAGAACCTCAGTGTGCTGATGGTGTGACAGTGTACTTCACAAGGGTTGAGCCAAAATCAGGCCATGTGTGCTAAAGCCCATCCCACCTGCAGTTAGCCCTGGCTCAGCATCACCTGGGGCTTTGAAAGAGCCTTCAGGCTCAGATGCAGGTGTGTGGACAACCAGCAGGAGACCTGGGCCTGCCTCAACCTGCTTCCTCGCCCACTTTGTACCTTCTGGCTCAGGAACAGCCATCGTCAGGAGAGCAGCTAATTTGCCACACATGAAGGCAAACAGAGAAGTGTCTTCTCCCATCTCCTCCTCTCCCTGGGGAACATCAAAACACAGAAGCACTAAGAAAGGGAGCTGGTCCATCACTGTCTGGAAGAGAGCGACCCCAGGAGAAAGAGAGGTGGAGATTCCAGGTGTCTGATCCTTGGCTGGGTTTGTCCATTTCTCTCTAGCCTGGAGACCAGTAGGACTGTGTGACCCGTGGAGCTAGTGTCCACAGCTGCCTATTCTCAAGTGACAGGGTGGTAAGAATGATTCACAGGGATTTGTCAAGAGTCTGTGATATCTCAAACAAGCCCAAACCTTGGAAGCCTGATGGCTTCATGCAATTTCCCACCATTCACAGAACCCCTAGGAATAGCTCAATAACCAGGCTGCACCAGTCTAGAGGTCTGCCTGGGCTGTTTGTCTGCACAGCTGTAGAGCAAGTGTTATAAAGTGTCATAAATACACCCAAAAAGTAAAACCATCTATCTAAACGCAAGCGCACACACACACAGAGAAAATTTTTTTCCTTAACATTGTATCTGCAGATCATCAGCATTTGGCTTACAACATGATTCTTATTATCAGAATCTCACTTGTAAAGTAATTTGCCTGACCATCAGGTTTATGTGGAAAATAAAAATGCGGCTTTGGGAAATGAGAGGGAGGCGGCAAAGTGTTTTTCAAGTGATCTCAGTGGTTGATTTTTTCCCAGCCTTGGAAATGGGTACTGCTAGGGAAAAACTTTAAAGAGCACATGAAAACGTTAATGAAGGTTGGAATGATGTCTAGTATCCAACCCAATAATTCTCCTCTCAGTAATTTCTTTAAGCCTCATACTTGGAGTTCAGTAGGTCATAAATTTTGCCTGCTCTGAAGTTAACTGGATCCACAAGATGTAAATGTATTACTCATCCACTGGTTAATTTGTATGCTCATTGCTTTCCAACCTCTCCACAAATTGATTTTTAGATTCGTTATTTAGTCAGGAAGATATTTCCTGGCTCGTCCCTCAGAAGGTCACAGAACAACGTGACGCTGCTGACTGCCACGGGGAAGCAAAGTCAAGCAGAGGGCTGGAGAACAAGTCAGTCAAGGTGCAAGCTGCACTTGGCAGATACCTGTTCAGAGCTGTGCTCCAGGCAGGGAAGCAGAATGACGGGGTGATGGGCCATGGAGAAGGGAAGTAGGGCCACAAAACAGCTGAGCAGCTTGGGCCTGCGCCAAGAGGGTATAAGCTCACATCTCCAGGTGGTCTCTTTCTTCTCATTTTTATCTCTTTGTACTGTCTGGAGGCCTCTGCCCTCTTAGTAGGGCCCTGCTGGCTTTTTAGCCCATTTGGAGGATGCTGTCCAGGGCTGTCAATGTCCTTGCTGGCATCCTGCTATCTCCACAAGTTGTCCAATGTCAATTGACTACTTCCCACCTGAGACAAGGGGTGAAAAGTCCAGAAGGAATTAAGCCATCTTGATCTGAGCCCTCTGACTGTTTGGCTCAGCATGACGTCTAGGTGGTGCGTGGCTCTCCGTGCACATTAGGAATCTGGCTTGGGTTACTGCTTGGCACTGAGGTGTGATGCCTGCATGTCAGTGGTTATCTCAGCCAGCTCTGGGATCATGGCCTTTCCATGAAAAGCTGTCAGCGCTTGGCAATGTGCGAGTCCACCAACTTGGAAGCAAGGCTGGAATATGGCTCCATTCCAGGTCTAACATCCCTGGGTCTTAATGGTGATTCGAGAAGATTAATCTTCACCTGCAAGCGGGAGTTCTTAAAAAAAAGCACAAAGACACAACCCAGAGCATCATCAGACTCAATAAACTGAGTAATTCGTTAGACCTCTGATTTGCATCAGACACAGAGTTGCATGATAGACCTCTGGAAAGCTCTCCTGTCCAGCCCCGTGTGCCACATTGCATGCTCCTATTTCAGAAGTCACTCACCTCCTTTAAGGGGCAAGTTCCACTTCCCCATGGGTGCTCATTACATTCTTCCCTCACCCTTCTTTAGGGCATTACATTCGTGGCTGCACAATCGTGGTTTGGTCTCTGCTTTTGCTTTGTTGTTTGGGTTTTTTCTCAGCTGATTACATTTTGACAGTGATTTCGCAGCCTTTATGTACTGGCTCCCACTGTTTGTATTCTAGGAAACATTTACTGCCTGTCTGGCTTGCCAGCACTAGGATTGCTCACCATCCCTTGGGAACAATGAGAAATGATGTGTCAGAATTTACCCGCTTCCCAGCACTCCCTGTTTACTACAAGGACCCCATGGGCAAGAGAACAAATAGATTACTACAATTTATATCTCTCTGGGTAATGTCCTGCAGTTCCTTATCTTCTCAATTGGGATATTGTTCACTCTGTTGGGCCTCTTTCAGCTTAGGAATTGTGTCATAATGGCAACCACAGTGGTGAAAAATTGCCTGTCTGACAGCAACAATGTTATGGGAAAATCAGGATTTTTTTTCCCCCTCCTTCTCCTCTCAGATGTGTTTGTTATAATGTGGTGGAAATTAGAGCTTGGCGGGAAAAGGTTTCTGAGTCCCATTAAAACTTTTTGTGGTTTCCAAAGGTTCCCCATTCCTCAGTGAGACAAAGCCCAGAGCTTCCGTCCTGTAAGATGGAAGTGAAATGATCATCTTGGCCAAGCCCAACATGGTGGCAGGGTGCTTCTGCCCCATTCTGGAAGGCTGGGGCTCAAGTCTCCATTGCCAGTGCGTCCAGGCCAAACGATGAATGGACCAGGGGGGCTTTTCCCTGTCCTGATGTAGTTCTGCCTCTTAAACTCTCTACCGGAGGTGCTCCATTTTGTATTTAAATGTCCGTTAGAAACCATGACTAGATCCTGGGATTTCCACATCCCTTGGCATTGACCTCTGGGAAATTATAACCTGGCCAGGGGTATGCAGATGTGAGGATCCTCCTTCCCTTTCCTTAAAATAATTTCCAAGGCTCTCTAAATTTATGGTTGGACTCAATGATCTTAAAGGTCTTTTCCAACCTAAATGATTCTATGATTCTAAATCCCATGAAAAGTGGGGGGTTTTGTCACATCAGCATTTTCTGCTGAAAATACATTTGTCTGAAAAATTGCCAACCAACTCCAGCGATGGTTTAGCACAGAAGTGTGGCATGTATTGGACTATTAGCAAAGAAGTCCCCCTATCCCTCATCTTTTACTTGCTGTCATCAGTTTCCAAAATCTCCCTTAAACTAAATGAATAATCACTGTCAGGGTGCCCTTCATCTTTCAAGACACCTTCAAGATCACCCAGGAATCAATCTCATCGTGTTCTACCCTAGGCCTCTATGGTGGTAGTCTCAGGAGCCAGGTGGTCTCAGGTGGCCTCAAGCTCTTTGCCTCTCAGATCCCATTTGGGTCTTTGACTCTTGTTGCTTCCAGGGTAACTGGATTTGGGAGTCCTTTCACTGAGGACTTTTAATTAAATCATTTTGCTCTGCCTCCTCATGGCTCTGCCCTGCCAAGGCAGGTGGTTCAAAGGAAATAGTGAGGAAGGAGGTGGCTCTTCATGCTTGCAGAAACCTCTGCTGCTTGTTTACCCTGTGAAGCCCATGAAGAAATTTCACTGGGGTGGCTCAGATTTCCATCCATGCTCAGCCTTCCTCAGTGAATAGTGCTTACCATGTAACACCAACACCCTGCATGCCTCCCGGACTGCACAACACATCTGTTTCACCCCCACATGCACCCGAAAAGGCACGAGCATCCTTGTCTGAAGCCTCCCAATGCAATCATTTGGCTTAAAATCCTCATTTAACACATCCCTTTAACCTCCCCTGCTCATGTGGGGAACCCTACCAGGCTGACAGTGCTGGAGGGGGGAGCCCTGCATTGCACCAAAGGGCAGAAATGCCACGAGCAAGAGTCATGAAAGGCTTCCAACTTGCTTGTTTTCCTCTCTCCCAGAAGAGCCATCTCCTCTGGCAAGCTTATTCACTTTGCCCGATCAATCCAAATCCCATTCCCAGCACTGGAGGTCTTATTAATACTGGCTGAATGGAGTGAGAGGTTTGTGGTCTAGAAGCTTTTCCCGTAGGAAGAGGAGAGAGACCACCCACCCTTTCACATTGACCACCCAGGTGGCAATAACCCTTGGCCAGTGTTGGCATGGGCTGGGCTTGATGCTGGACATAGTGCTGCTGGATAGATGGGTTGAAGCCATCTGGGGGTGAGGATGGGGGAGGATGCAAGAAGACTGTGGGGAATTGTTTAAGAGAGCTCTGAGAAATATTGGTTGAGTGCTTCCATTTAATTATTCACTCTGCTTAATTTGCTCTTGGACAAGATGAATCGTTCATTGACTGCGCAGTCTGGAAGCAAGTCCTTCCTGACTAAACAGACTCAGCATTAAATGGTAAAACAAATGGAGGCCAAGCAAAGAAAATTCCTCCTCTCAGATTGATCACGTCAGGGCTTCTTGTAGGGAAGCCAGACCTGATAGAAACATAAACACAAATTCTACCACTGGCCAGAATAAGTTTCTCCAGTTTTCCCTTTACTCTAGCTTTGATTTTTTCAGGCAATTTAGTGTTTGCAGAAAATACTGCACTGACAGTGTTGCCAATGTCACTGAAGTTGGTATCAAGTGGAGGTCTGGGTGGATGAATAGCACAGGCAGAGCTGGTCTAACAATGCAGCCCTTGCCCAGGGAGTCAGGAGACACAATGGGATTCATCTCTATCCAGTTCAAACCATTAGAAGGTAGGTTTCAGCCTTCAACCCCTCCTGTCTTCATAGTCTTCGTAATCTCTCTTCACAGAGAAGTAGACACCACCATGGGGCAACTCATCTGACACATTCATCTCAGGTGTCTGTCTGAGGACAGGAGGAACCACCTTCCCCAGGGAGCATGGCTCATCTCGGTGACCCCAGCTGCAACCATACAGCTGCAAACATCTGGTCCAGTCAGCCCCCAATTTGGGGGTCCCAAGATCAGGCACTTGCCACCCGCTGGCGGGATACGGGCAAGTTCATTCCACTTTCTGCTCTGTCCTATGCAGATATGAAATGTTTCTGGGCATTTACTAAATACCTGAAGATATTTATGGGATATCCAGCCCAGCAGGATCCCCATCTGCATTTGGCTTCAAAGTAGTAATTATATAAATAACGGATGGGTGGATTTACACAGGAGTAAAGCAGCAATATCTTCAGCTCTTGATTTTTAACCACAGACTACAAACAAAGACTTTTAGGCAAACTAGAATTATTCATTTACTAACCTCAACCCTTGAACTGAATGACTGGCAACTGTAACTCCAGTCTGAAATCGTTCAACCCTCATTTTCAGGTTTTTAAAATAAACGGGACCAAGCTTCACACAACAAAGATGTGAAAATTCTTCCAACGCAAATGTCTGAGCCTAGCACATGCTACATTAATTTTATTTTCCTTCTTTCATCCTGATTAAACTGTCCACTAGTAATTCTTTGCCTCTGGCCAAATGCAAACACAACCCTGCCACTAATAGGAATTGAGTACATCTGCATAAAAATACAATTAAAGTAACAGTACACTTCACATTTCATGCCACTCAAATTTTCAAGTAGGTCTGTTATTACAGGATTTCCCATGCATTGTTAGAATTTTTTTGCATTACACTCTAAGCAGCTGATTTTCTTCTCTGGTCAATCAGCATTAAATGTAATGCCATGCATTAACTTGGCTTGAAATAATAATAATAAAAAAACCCTGTCCCAGATGCTTGAGATGTATTTTCCTCTTCTGAGAAAGGTTTGGGAATGTGAAAGATTTTCCCATCCAGCATTAGAAGGAACCCACAAGCTTTTACTTTTTTTTTTTTTTTAGCAAAACCCAGAATTATCCAGACAGCTACATGCTAAGGAAACTCTCCTGAGGTGAGTGAAGGCTGACATACAAGTCACTGCTCTGAGCGAGATGGAGAGGAGGTTTGACCCCAGCATCTATAGCTGGAGAGGAGGCTGCTTTCAGCAATGACCCCGTTATTACATCCTAAGAAGGGAAAGGGATGAGCCTTTTCCTCCCGCTGTAATTCCTACCCTGCTCCTGAAGTCAGTTGGACTTAGGAGCCAAAAGTTTTGGCTTTGAAAATAGTCATTTCCTAATGAAAAAAAGTCTCTTCAGAAAACTCCCACCCGGCACTACTGGAGACATTTGAATCAGGGCAGGCAACACCAGCTCGCCCAACTAAGGGTCAAGTCTGTCCTTCAAAGAAAAATTCCTCATGCAACAGGGAGGACCATTAGCCCTTCAGGGCTCTTCTTCGTGAGCCAGTCAGGATAATCCAGTAATCCCCAGCGCCTTTCCATCACGTAACCATTTGCACCCTACTCAAGTGCTGCCACTTGGACTGGGGACACCCAGGCACTCATACTTTGCAGCAGGGATAAGTCAATGTTTTGTGGACAATTTTCTCTCTCATGTGCTTCAGCCCAGAAGGTGCATTTATGGAGGTTTGGGAAGGTCTCTCTTCTAGGAGCCTTTCAGACGTGACACTGAATAGCTCTGAGGGACAGAGCCAGAGCTGGAAAAACCAAGAAAGTGCTGGTTGAATGAGTTAAGCTGTATGAAATCCTTGGCTCACATGCATGAGGTTAAAGGCCAGAACCTCTGCAAAGTGTACTATCAACCCAATGTGGAAAACATTTAAACACGTGTGGAAAATCGCAGGTTTATCTGCATTGGCTGTATTAAAAAAAAAAAAAAATCCCTAACACTTCAAATCATCTCACAACTCACTCTAAACAACCTCTGAACCTCGTTCTACAGCCAATTAATTCTATCACTTCTTTTATATCTGCTGGAATCCGACTTGAAAAAAAAGCTCAGCAACCCTTTTTATCGCCTGCCAGCACTCCAGCAGTCATCAGAGAAGGTTCCAATAGGTCATAATTTAGTCAATATTTTACTTTGCAAAACACATGAAACCCCTTTGACATCAAAAGCAGTAGATTTACAGATGCTGGGCATTTACAGATATCGTTGTTCTGCCAAAGTATGAGCGTGCTTACTAGTTCAGATTAAACTTCTATTATTTCCTCGGAATGGAAATTGGCACTCGTCCATTGGCTCCCCAAATTCATTTCAACAGCTCCTACAGATTGCAACCATCTTTTCCCTCCAGCTTGCCTATACCTGGGCTGCGGTGGTTAGATGCATGCTAGCTCTTAGCGTCACCCACAGCTGTGTCTTGTGTATAGCTACTTCACAAATGCATTTTTTTCTGCGAGTTCATATGTCACAGAGTAATCTGGCAGGACCTCGAACTGTTTAATAAGAAAAAAAAAGGAAAGCTTTTTTCATTTGGGATTCTTCCACCTCTTGGCAATACTCAAGACAATCACTTGGAAAGCCTCAGGAAAACTCAAGTTCCCTGCAGGTACATGCATGGCTGTGTTTGCAAAGCAGAAAGACCTCGTAGCACACAAATCTGTTGATGTGTGAGTGAGGAAGCCTCGACACCAGTGTGGTGGGCAGCTCGAGCTGAGCAGGATGAATCCCACCCACGTGCATGCCTGATATTCCCCATGAGCATCACAGAGCCTTTCGGATGCCCCTCCAAGGCTCATCATCACTGCAGTCACAGCAAGGAAATGTGTTTCACGGCTCAGCACTGCATCGTGTGGATGTTCCCAAACTTGCTGTGCACGCTGGGAGCAGTGGAGCTACATCAGCTTGGCACCAGCACAGCGCTTGGTTTCACCATGCCTGGACCTGGTGCTGCTCCCAGCAGTTCTGATCTGCCAAGGGACCGGTTATAGAGGTCTACCCAACTGGTAGAGTCACACCTGCCCAGTTTAGCCTTGCTGGCAGGACAGGAGGGCAAAACTCACCCGAGGAGCTGGGACACATCCTGGGTGGCCAACCTAAATGCTGGGCTGCCTTAGCTGGAAGCCAGTATGCGTGTATCTGTCCGCATGTCCCTGAGGACAGATCATGTATCTGGCGCTCACAGCACTGACGCAGTGGTGGGGAACACTCAGGGGATGAGGACAATGGAGCTGTGTTTTTAACCACAGCAGGAGCTTTGCTCAGTGCATTTTTCAGAATGACAATAAATAGGGTTGGGAGGGATATGGGTGGCCCATCTAGCGCATCCCTTTAGTTACTGCTGGTTTCCATTCAGGCGTGCAATCGAAGAGGTTTAGTTTTATGGTGTCTGTGTGGGGGACAGAAAAGCTTCCCACTTCCCCTTCTGCACTGATATTTTGTCCATGAACCAAGCAGCTTCATTAACAAGTAGGTTTTGCATCCACCAGTAAATTGCTCTGCCACAATGTGGGACTAATGTGGCTGGATTTGATTTTGCAGGGCTCCTGGCTTCTGTTTCAAAATCTGCATTAACTCCCGAGTTGACCCTTGGCCCATCACAAGCTAAAATCTTCTTGTCTTACTGAAGTGGATAGGAAGAGAGCGCCAGTCTCATTAGACCCCTTCTGAAATCATTTACTTTGGATTCTGCCTGTAATATTTCTCTTTAGTCGTTATTTTTATTACATTAAATTTGTCTTGGGAGGGAAAAGCTTTTATTCCTTGCTCGGCCCAGTCTCACTGGGCTTCCTCCCTGCAAGGAGGACAGGAGATATTCCAGGCCCCTGCCTGCTCTTTGGCAGTGTCCCCTACCAGCTTCGTTTGGGAAATGGTCTCAGCAGATGCCATACGGACAGCAGCAGCCCAGCACCACTCCTTGCTCACCAGGGTGTTTCGTGATGCTTCTTTGAGACCATTTTCTTTTCTGCTTGGAAGTGTGTAGGTGAGACCACACCAACCCACCAGCAGCGCCCCAAAGTACCCTTTTGCGTGCCTGCTCCTGGCACTGAAGAAAGGCAGAAGTTTTCCCCTCTAAACACTCAAAAGGTACAGAAACTCTTGCCCCACCAACTCCAGCAATGCTGAAAACATCATATTTCACCAATAGGTGCTATGCCCAATCAAATCCCCTCTGTCATCACTACAACAAGAGCAGAGGAGATGCTGCTTTCCAGAGCCAGGCTGCACTGCGAGGTACGGATCTGCCCTTGAAGAGACATTTCCCTTGGCTTTGCCTTGTGCTCAGTGGTTTGCAAGAATTGTGTGCAATGTCGCTGGCATATGCTGCTGTAGGATTCATTCTGCTCCTAGCATGTTCTCAAAGTCCTTCAGCCTCACCAGGCAGGGTGGCTCCAACCTGCCCTAAACTCCACACGTCCGTTTTCGATGCATCCTGACCCTATCGGTTGCTGCCCAGGTTGCACCCAAACCACCAGAATGGCCCCTCCACCCCTTGAAAACCTCCCAGTCCTTTAACAAGCAGTTTCAAAGCGTGAGGACTCTTTAAAATCCACGGTGGGAGCAGCTCAGGAGTTGCCAGCGTGAGCAGCGGAGCAGATGTGCCACGGGGAGCGGGGAGGGGGGCAGCAGGACGGCGGGCTCTGGCAGCGGAGCGGCATGGAGGGGATGGCAGCTGCAAGACAGACGGCCTCTCCGCAGCCCCACGCCGGGGAGAGGGGAGCCCCTTCCAGCCTGGCCGTGCTGCCGCTGCATGCACGCATCCTCATTAATAACAGCCAGCGGATGTGATGGATAGCACTGGGGGATGAGTTACGGCCAACTGCCTGATGCTGCCCGGCAAAAGCTGCATGTAGGCAAAAGCCAGGCTGGTTATTTTCCCTTCCAGGTTTGGAAATCTTCGATTTCCTTGGTAAGATGAAGTTACTTGAATCACCTCCCATTTCCCGTGGAGTGATGGTGTACGGAGGGCAGCAAAGAGCAACGCGGCTGGTGCTCGGGGAGCGCTCACGGTGCTGCAAAACAGGGAGAAGCTTCTCCCAAGCGGATGTGTTGCCGTTACTGAGATGTTTTGCCTTTCGGTACGCAAAACCATGGCTTAACAGGGAAAATAAATCAATCCAAACCAAATTCAGATATTGTGGTTTCAAGATATCTGCACCTCTGATTGTTGAGCTTCAGCTGGGTGGGTGGAGACCAGAAGAAAAAAAGCAAAAAACAAAACCCCCAAAACACACACACACACAAACTGGAAGATGCTGGAGTGAAGAAAGAAAATAAAAGCACTGTTAAAGGCCTCCTTGGTCTCACCCAGGATTGCCTTATCATGGGTGAGCAACAGCCTGAGAAGGTTTTTTCTAAACTGGGATTTTTTAAACTCAAAGAGTTTCGCACAGGAACTGGATGTGATGCCAACATCACGTCAAATTGAAAAGATTTGTTGAAACAGCTTTAAAAGTTTATTTGTTTCCCCGAAACAACTCTGAGAATATGCAGAGTTATTTCAGACATGAGATTATCCTGGATTCAAGTAAATATGGCCATGCTATTAAATAAATAAATAAATAAATATGGGCAGTGCATCAAAGCTCCCCTAAAATAGAAACCTTTACAGGAAATGGGCCAGATCTTCCAGTGGTGTAAATGAGACTCTCCCCATTGTGGCAAGCCAGTCTGTGCTGATTTACCTGGCACCTGGCTTTAATTTCCATATAGTTTATATATCTGAGCGGCAAATACTGAAAATAGCTGCCTGCCTTTAACAAGTGGTGGTCGTTGAGAAGAAGCCGACTGGTGCTGCAAAGCTTACCAGTACCATCTGATGGGACGGGCACGGTCAGACCAGCCTCACAGTCGGACACAGATCTCGGCATCAGCGGGAGTGTCCTGGCACGCAGGGGCTTGGGTGGGAGCCCTGGAGGGTTTATAACATACCAAATGCATCTGTGTGGCGTTAGAAATGATGTGATATAAATCATCTTCCTAACAAAACTGATTTAATTGCGGCTGAGTGCTTTGTCTCTGTATTTCTACAGGCTCTCACCAAAACACTACGACAATCTTAGGTCCTCCAAAGACTGTGGAGTAAGAAATGGTAGAGATCAGGACATGAAGTCCAGAGCTGGAAACATTTCCCTCATGTCAGGGCATTTAGAGAGCATTTGAAGCTTCAGAGCCACCCTTTGGGGAAGGAAAAGGTCCATCTCCTCTACAGGTTGGGAAACTGAGGCAGGGGTGTGCTATGCCTTGCAGGTGCACCCATCAGAAACCATTTGCTCCAAGTCCCGGTGGCTCTCTGGCACTGCTGGGTGAAGTTTTTTCTTATGATGCCATCCCTGCTGCGAACCAGACCTTGGGGGAGAGGACAGGGGGTCATGATCACATGGGGTTTGATTTCATGGGAACATAGGACATATTGAGATTTGTATTTGATGCCTTCATTTGCATCTGATTTCTAAACCTTCAGAGCCATATTTCCAAGCTTTTTCCAAGATGGCAAGGCTGCGAATTATCTTAAAATATATATTCCACAAAGCAAGCAAGCTGGTAGTCCTTCAAAATCTCAAGACTCCAGGAGCTGGGGATTAAAAAAAGAGAGGAACACTCCCTTCCCAATGCTATCTGAAAGCTCACGCTATAACCACCCCATCTGATGAAACAGGGACCACTGCACCACACAACACGCACTCCCACCACCCTGTCTAGGGGATGGGGATGGTGCTGGGTTTCAAATGCCACCCCTAAAGCCAAGCGGCAGCTTCAGGACACTCGCTTTGCCCAGGCAGAGGCTGCCAAAGGTGACAGGCTTGGTGACAGCACACACTGGATCATCCCCTTCTCCCTCCAAAGAGACACCTCCGTAGACCCACACGTCTACGTCTACCTCTCCGCTGGCAGCCTTGTGCCGAGAGCGATCTAAAATTAGCCGGGGGGATTTAACGTCACGCCGCTTCCCTCTGCTTTCGAGTGCTCAGCCTCCTGCTATATTTACATGAAAGGCAACTGGTAAACAAAGGTTTGGTGCGCTCTGCTCTGACAGAAATAGGCACTGCAGCTATTTTTATCCTGCATACTACACAATGCGTGTCCAAGTTACAACCAGCAGCAATAAATATATCCCAAAGAGGATCAAGAAGCCACTGTAAGCAGTGAGCAGCAATGAAACCGCTCGGCTCTCCGAGTGCCAGTGAGGCAGCCTTATCTGGTCCCTAATTCCTCCCTTTGAGGCTCATCACACAAAAGCCTTATGGAAAGCAGATGAGGTTGTATGTCATGCTTTGCACATTGTTTTTTTTGTTTTTTTTCCTCCAGGCTTTGTATTTTAGCTTAAGCTAAGTGGTACACTGGAAACATCAAGGCATCTTGACCGTAGACCAGAGGCATGAGGGCTAATTCAGCTCTGCCCAGTGCTGACACTTGCGGATGAGCTGCTAGGTATGAAGAAAGAGGTTTTTATCTTTCAGGTGGCTTTCAGGAGAGGCTCTGAGGATCTGAGGCTCAGCGGCAGGGACTGGCACTTGTAGCACATGTTTACAGTTGATGTTTGTTCTGCTAACCCTGGGCTGGTTGCCCTCGTGGGACAACATCGAAGACACTGATGAGCAGGACAGCGTGCAAGGTGTGCACATGCCTGCTGAGTCGGGCACCTGGGCACCTGCGGCAGGGATGGGCAGTGAATTCAGACCCTCTGTGAGAGCATGCAGAGCACTGGTTACCTGGCCAGGACTTCACAGCCTCAAGCCCTGCAGGGTATTAGTGTCATGCCAGGGTCAGGCTGATCCCTGACCTTCATCAGGGCTTTGTGGAGCATTGCAAAGGGGTCAGGCCAGACAGTACCATGAATGGAGAGTCTCAACCACTCCCAGTGCCTAACCCTTCTCCATCTCACAAGGGATTTGGTGTGAGAAGCCAGGCAGCAAGGAGTTTTTCTCCTCCAGACCATTGTTTGTCTCCAATTGCTCCCCAGGACTGCACTGTAGAAAACACCAGTACCTCCCCATGATCAGAGCCAGGCACTTCAGGCTTTATTTTTCCTCAGGGACTCAGCAGAGGAGGAAAGGCAAGAGCCACCATGGTTTTCTCCTTGGTACCCTCCTCCTTCAGGATACCAACCCTTTTTGGCTTTTATCTCCCCGTCTGTGAAACCCCCAAACCTGGGCAATGTACACCCAAGCGTTGGGTCATTTCACAGGCAGACAAGCCTCATCTCCTCCTTTTGCTGGGTCTTGCTTTCCCCTTCTCTGCTGGAGATGCAAACCTCTGCTCTGCTCCAGCTGCTTTGCTGCAGGGTCTGGGGACAAGCATTGGCAACCAGGCTTGCACCCCTTACCTCTGGAGGAGTTCAGGCAGTGCTGCTCTCCCCCAGTGTCTGCTGCTACAAAGATGCCCAAAAATACCCCACCTGGCCACCACCACCTGCTGCAGGCAGGTCAGGGTCTCCTGACAGATAATGTGGTCTCTCTGGGACATCTCAGATGTGTTATGTGTCTCTGGGGGTGGGAGCTCAGACACCCACCCACAAGCGAGCTTTGGAAAGTGCTGATTCCTTGGAGCAGAATCTTTCACAGGGGCATGCTCTTTTCAGCAGGTTTTGCCAGTGTCCCTGCTTGGCTCTGCAGGTTGTATTACACCCAAGACCTGGTACAACTGCCAGCATTTGGATCCCAAAGGCTTTGGACTCCCTCTTTTCACTCCCAAGAGACATTTGCACTCCTACCTTGGCTGAAATGAGGGATCTTCAGAGTTAAGGTACTGCAACCCTACTAAACATGCAATTCAGAGAGCAGGAGGAGTCAACAGATACCTGACCAGAATCCAGAGGTGTACCTCCGAGTGACAAGCAAGCTGGCTTCTAACAGCAGTGACAGCAGCCATGGTGGAGAAGATACCCAGATCTTTCCCATAAATCAAAGTTAAAGGGACAGTTGTGGGTCCTGAAAGCTCTGCCAAGCTTAGCAGGCAGCTGGGGTAGCTCTACATCCAACACCATGATGCCACACCACTGTACCCAGCACTGCTGGGGATGCTTACCTTGGCTTGGACCTGCCTCTGGAGCCAGCCTGCGTGGCTGCTGTCCCCAGGCCCAAAAAAGAGAAGAGATGTCTTGTCCTTTTCCCAGCCCTTCCTCCCCACTCTGGGGACCAGCCCTGTGCCTGCCACGGCTGAGCAGGCAGTGATGAAGGGGTTGCCACATCTGGCAGCAGCTGGGAGAGCGGTGCCCCACATCTGGCACACCGGGCACAGCTCAGAGCTTGGGAAAGCAGAGCCCTGGGTTCACGGACCAGCCCTGGCTTTTCCCTTGGCTCTCATTTGTTACTCATACAGGCACAGTGGGGCCCTTTTTTAATGCAATAAATCATTAAAAAGAAAGGAAGGGGGAAAAAAAAAACCTTTGGTAACAACTGTAAAAAAAGGGAGCAGGGGGAGGCAAGCATGCGACCAACAGACAAGCGGACTCCAGTTACAAACCAGTGACAGTTCAGCTGGGAAAGGGGACTGCGGAGGGGGTGAGGCTTTACAAAACCGTCTTTGTGAAGAGCTGGTCTGGAGCTAGCCCTGAGCGAAGAGGGTCTCCGTGTGGGGCCCGGCATCAGCATCCACAGATGCAGGTGAAGATTTCAACTAAGCCTGTGTAGCCTTTCACAAGCAGACCCGAGCTCGCTGAGCTTTGCTGAAGGTGTGGGTGGTGTAGGGTAGGCAGCATGACCTACCAAGGGCAGTTGTGTTACTGTCACTGTGTGGTGTTTCGGGTGGCTTGGCTTGCTCCAGCAGGCTCGAGGTATGGGTGCAGGAGCCTGTGCGTGCCCGTGGGATACCAAAGAAATATATCCCATGCTATCTGCAGGGGAAGATGCTCACCCATCTGCAGCAGGCTCCTTGCACACAACTACGCGTCTTGCTCACCCTCCCAGAGATTTAGCAAAGTCAATGCCCTGAAAAGGGCTTTCTGGGTCGGCTTTTACAACATCCACCTCCTTGGGACTGAGGCTTGGGGCCCACAGCTGCCAGCAACAGTCATTGCCCTCTTTCCTGCTCCTTGCCAGCTTTATTTTATATTTTTATTCCTCAGTGTAAAAGCTTCCCTAACTAGTCATTAACCTCAGCCACAGGACACAACCATTAAACATTATTGTGGCTGTAACATGGTACATTACTTGCCTCTCAGTCAAAAGTGTTTCCTCCAGCAAGGGAGAAAAGAGAGACCTGCGTTAAGGTCAGGATTCTCCTGCACATGTATCTAAATCAGCATCTGGCACCGCAGACCCGTGGCAAGGAGCGTGCTTGCACGGAGGGGACGCATTATGTGAAGAGTGCATCTTTCTTGATTAAACACACAAGCGGGAAATCCCATCTTTAGTTTCATCTCAGAGCACAACCTGGGCATTCAGGTTCCGTACCCAGCTGTGCCCATGCCAGCACAGCCTGCTGCCAAGTGGGCAATATGTCCCTGTGCAGGGACTGTCCTTAGACTGCTTAACACTGGAACAGGTTGCCCAGAGAGGTGGTGGAGGCCCCATCCCTGGAAACATTCAAGGCCAGGTTGGACGGGCCTCTGAGCAACCTCATCTGGTTAGTGGTGTCCCTGCTCCCTACAGGGGGGTTGGACTAGATGACCTCTAGGGGTCCCTTCCAACCCAAAACATTCTGTGATTCTGTGATTCTATGCTCAAGACTTTTTCCATGCTCACAGCCCATGCTGACCACCCCTGCCATGGTCCTGGAAATAGCAGCTTCTACAGGAATCAGCCTTGTGAATGGGACCTGGAGAGGTCTACCATGCCACATGCTGCTTGTTGACACCAGCTGAAAGAGAGAAAACGGCTGTGGAGCTTTCAGTAGACATAGCCTTCACTGCCCACCAGTGCTGCAAACCCCCTAGGCTGGATCTTTACAATGCCTCCAGCAGCCCTGGGAGAGGTTTTCAGCCCTTGTCCACCTTTCTTCCTGCATACACAAACATGTAGAGAGCAAAGCTCCATGATAGCACCAGTGTTTGCAGCACGCTCACTGTAACAGCAGTCCTGAAACCCAGAGAAGGGGAGAGAGGGATGGTCGCCCCTGTGCAAGCTGTCGTGGCAATCAGCTGCCTGGGAAATGCCCTACGTTATTTGGGGAGCCTTCCTGAAAGGAAAACAAATCTCTGGCATCTCAGTGCAGGAGAGAGCTCAGCACGTGACCTCCTGAAAGGAAATCTCTGCAGATGCACCCCCGGGCTGATGGGGAGCTGTTGCGATGGGTCATGCCTGTTTCCATCCATCAGAGGACCCGATGAGACATGACTGATCTAAGCAGAGCTGACAAAGGCTGAAGACCACTTCCCCATCTGGGGACACGCCACCAGGCTAGGGGGGAAAGGCTGCCTTTTCACACATAGGGGCTGTTTCATCCAGCAGCTCCCTTTTGCCAGTGCAGGGGTCCTACAGCTGCAGCCCCCGTGTGGCAGGCTTGGTACGAGCTCCCCTTCCACCTCGCTGACTCCCAAGAGCACATCCTAAATTGAAAGCGGCATGACATGAATAGTTTCCCCCTGCCGAAACCAGGCTAACCTCCCACTTCAGGCTGGGGATCCCCCGGTGTTCGCTGTTATACATGGATGCCCGACGGGGAAGCGCAGCCCTGCAGTTGACAGGTTTTAATGAAGACCTTTGATGTTCAAAGAAAGTGATGGCTGTTTGGTAAGGTCAGTTGAGTTAGAAGAAAGGGGCAGGATGAAGCCAGCCAAGCTAAGCCGGTTATCCTAGCAGGGCCCCATCTGGAGCACTTAACCGCTGTCTGGTTTGAGCCAGGCAGGTTGGAGGTAGGCAGATATGGGGAGGGGGAGGTTGGTTTCATGCCGAATGACATCTGCCCCTCTGAGTTACCATCCCCATCACTCACCTGGTGCCAGCATTGCCTGCAGGTCAAAGCCTGAAGCCCACTCTCATTCCGTGTACCCTGGGGCTGAACTCACACTTGTTTTACAACAGAAATGGAAATGTCAGTATTTAATGGGGGAGGCTCTTAACAAATAAGAAATCTCTTCAAGACGTACCTGGGAACTGCCGTTAGTGGCCCCAAAGCTTCAACCTCTCAGCTGGGCTCATTGCCACGGTGAGGAAGCACTTACCTTTCTGTAGCCCCTAAATGTGCCTCTGGCCAGCAAAATGGAGCCCAGTGGTTGAGCACCCTTCATATGGGTGTCCAGGCCAGTGTCCATGCTCCCACGGATATTTATGTCTCTTATGCAAACGGGAGCAGCTTCAGTGGGAAAGTGGAGAAACAACCCTGTTTTGCTTAGTTGTCCAGGAGTTTTCTGAGAGATGAGACAGGAGAAGACGAATTCCCTTAAACAATAGGGAATTTTGCCTTTGCTTCCTTAGAGCATGAGTCCATTCAGAAGTTTGAATCAGGAGCTGTAGAAACAGCCAGCTGGATATTTCAGAAATCTGTCACTTTGTCTGTTGCAGATTTTTTTTTGCCAACAACAAAGGAAAGTTAAGAAAAGACACAACAGCATTTTTTGTCCAGCTCTGGTGGTGACATATTTCAAATTTGTCCCAGGACAGACTATGTATTTGTTACCAATCACATCCCCATGTCCTTCCTAAGTGGTTTTTTTCCCTGTGATATGAAGGCAGCTGGGCAAGGCTGTGAGGGGACTCTTGGTAGAAGACCAGCTCAATTTTAACATGATGGCCCAAGCTACAGGAACCACATGTCAGCAGAATAGGTTCTTCTCAGAAACAGGAATGTTTGCAAACAGAGAAATTTTTTCAGCAAAAGGAGAGGAGCTGAGATGTGTTTGAGCAGGACTCCAAGAAGTGTGACCTGGTCAAGCCAATGATTGCAGATTTGCCCGTCCACAGCAGGAAGGAGAGAGGGCAGATGAAGGTTTATACGGCACTGGCCTCTGTTGTTTCCTAAAAGGTGATGCTAAGGTTTTCTGCCCAAGCCCACCACCTGAGCAGAGTCACTCCCCACCCACCTACCCTTAGATTCCTGGCTTGAAATGGTACAAGCGCAACTCAGCCCCAGCAGACAGCCAAAGGACCTTGACTTTCCTTTTTAAACTGTACCCTTCTCCAGTAAGCAATTAATTTTCCCTCTCAGAAGGAGATTAAAATATCCCCATTACACCTGGTGTGATTCACGCAGGGTTAGAGAACCCATTTCCATGCAGACGTGTTTTGCTGGTTGCAGGTTATGGAGGACGATGGTCCCTGCTCAGCCCAGCTTTGGGGAGGAAGCAGGTTGGTTTTTTTTTTCTCTGAGTCAAAACCTATGGTCCAGAGAGTGTCTGCATTTGGGGAAATGACCTGCACATTGCAGCTACCTCCCTGCTTGGTCACATGCCCACAGCTCCAGAGAAAGGGCTGAACGCTGCAAAGAGCCCAGGGCACCTCCGCTCCTACCACCAACCTTATGAGGTAGAAGCACTGATAAAAATTTGGCTTGTAATTTCTGCCTTGGGAAGTCATGTCAGGATAACCCTCCATTAAAGCTATCTCCAAGACCTTTGTGGAGGTTTCATGACAGCATTAGGAAGTTTTTTGATAGGACGAGGGGGAATGGTTTGAAGTTGTGCCAGGGCAGGTTTAGGCTAGACAAGAAGGATAGATGAGGTGCTTAGGGACATGGTTTAGTGGTGGGATGGCAGGGTTAGGTTAAAGGTTGGACTCGATGATCTCAAAGGTCTTTTCCAACAAAAGTGATTCTATGATTCTAAGTGTTGTAGCCTGCTTCCATGGGGGAATAAGGGTTTTGTTACCATAGCGTTTGCCTGTGTGCATCTTAGTCCTGACTTTTCCAAGACCTTCAAAACCATAGGGCGATTTTGGCCATTTGTCTATAAGTTATCAAAGACATTTAATTGCTACCAGCTTTGGGAATGCGGGTGGGCAGGGAGACTAGTTAGGCTCCATCTCTGCAGCTGCGGCACAAGCCCAGAGGTACCAGCAACCAGCAGAGAAGCCTCCTGGGTGAGAGAACCAAAATGCTCTGGAGACATTTCGATCAGAGCTGGTGCCTCATGAGATGCATGATACTCCCCTCCACAAGGCAAAAAGCCTCCATGAGAGCTGAAGCTCGTACGAACAGCTTGCTTGCTAAAGGAGAATGAATCTGGCCGGTTGCTCACGGTGCTTTGGGTCCGAGTCCTACAAACCGGTCCCACGAGCTGGTGGCGGTGGAGCTCTGCCCTCCTCCCTGCACACGCCGGTGGCCAAATGATTCATGTCACGAGAGGGGAAATGCAAGAGCAAGGCATAAATGAATCACCCTCCGCCACAGGTCATTTAATTCATTCTCCCTTCAGGAGGCAAGCGTTTTTGCACAGTCTAATTAGATGGTTCATCCTAAAGGCAGCTGTATGATTTCTTTTTCCCCCCTTCTTTACATCTTTCAGCAAAAGAGCAGAAAACCTGATGGATACTTGAAAAAAAAAAAAAAAAAGAACCAGTGCTACCCTGGAAGAAGCTCCCTGTACCATATGGCTGGGACAGGGCAGTTGCAAAATCCTGCAATGCGCTCATTACACGCGTTGTCTACACAGTAGTGCTCCCCCTGCTCGCTGCCTCCTCTGCCCTAGTTCCCAGACTTTGGGGTATAATTATAGAATAACAGCAACTGAAGCTGGTTTAAAAAAGATGGTCTTTTTCCATGGAAAAAAATCTGAACAAAAAAAAAAAAAAAGAGCATTTTTCTTGGCAATGTGTTAATTTTTTTCTCTCTCTTTTTTTTTTTTTTGAGAAAATGAGAACAGAAAATGTTCCATCTTCCTCCCCCTCCTGCCCACCTGTTTTTGGAAGAAAGCAGGGAGGAAAAAGAAGGGAAAAACCCTATGTTTTTAAGCTTGTTGCTTTCAAAAGTACTAAAACATTTCTAGCAAAGCTGACATTTTCTAAGGAAATTCTCATTTTACCTGTAAAGCCCCTTCGAGTTCAGGAAAGTACAACTGCTTGTCAGAACAAAAAGAAGCAACACACCACCCCACCCCACCCCCCAAAAAGCCTCTTTATTAACTTTCCCCCCCAAAGCTATTGCAAGGTGGCAGTGAAAACACAGCCACTTCTGGGTGAAGAGCCTGGCAGCCTTCGGATGCGGATCATGCAGCCTGGGAGGTCAGGAGTATTTTTCCTATGGATAAGATCTTTGCAGACCTTAGCGTCATGGTGAGACTTCTGTTTTGGAGCTGGCAAGGCTCAGTCTTTACGGTTTCAACCACAAGAATTGTGCCAGGTAAAGCACATGGGGATTTTGGGCAGAGCCAGGGTCATCTTGGCTTCTTGCACCTCAGTCTGAGAGGTTGCAGAGTCAGCAGGGTCCGTCCAGAAGCAGACATGAACTGCAGAGGCTGCAGGACCTTTCTCCTGCTGCAAGACACAACACTGAGGAGCACAGCCAGTGGGAGGACAGTAGGTATGACCCCACAGGTATGAAAAACCACCTCAGTTTTCCTGAATAAAGGGTGTCTGAGGAGCACTGCACGATGCACACAAGGTCTTGACACCCCTGCAATGCTGCAAAAGAGATCGTTCACCTCAGACTCAGGTTTGTTCACCACCAATGGTGGAAGCCATTCCACCACGCACAGCGCCCAAGGAAAGCCACGGGATGTGGTGCCTGGCTCCTTCTCTGTGATCTCCACCCTTCCTTTTCCAGCTGAAGACCGAGGCCTCTTTCCAGCGTCGTCTCTCATGTAGGGAGTCTCAGCACACCCCCGGGCTACATTTACGTTTCCACCAAAGTAACCAATTTGTTGCTTGGGGGAATGAAGAATGCAGAGAACTGAGGGCCAAGTCTTTCATGCGTGAGCCATGCCCTTGTGTAAGGGCACATAAGGATGCAGCTTTTCCCCAGACCTTTGGCTGGGAAACAGCAGAGTGCCCATGCCTAAACCCACCACCACCACCAAACCCTACTGCTGGGATGCCCCGTTACCTCCATCCAGGTGTGGGCTGCAAGGACACGAGCCTTGCAGTGAACACAGGCCGTCTCGCAAAGGTTTCACGCAGCAGCTCCCACACTTGGAAGCACGATCTCACTCGCAGTGCCCTCATCTATCTGCCTCGAGTCCTGCCCTGCCTATGATAGATTATTTTCATTAGCATATCCCTGCTGTGGCTACCGCTGCGGCTGCTGTGCCAGTGACGCAGGGTGAGCGCTCACACAGGGGCAGATGACAAGTGATGAAAAGTTGGTGGTCAGGCCATATAAAAGCTTGTTTTGGGGCTGCCCAGCGCTGTCCGGTGCGTGCTTGTGTTTGACTAATGGTAGCCTGTCTGCAGAGGGGTCTCAGATAGAAGAGGGAGGTGGTGTTCTGCTCTGGCTCCGTCCTGCCTCCCTCCTTCCCTGGTCGACCCGGTGGCTCTTCTTCACCATGGGGTGTTTGCAAATCCCCTGTGCAAGATTAATGCCCTGCTATCTGTACACGCCTTGCATTTCTAATGTGGTTCTGCCCTACACAGACAGAGGATGCTCTGTTGTCTGTGGGGCACTGGGAGGGATCGACAATCTCTGGGGCATGAAGCATTTGAGTGGGCTTATTCTCAGGCATTTTGCATCACCAATGCACCCCAGGCCAAATTAGAAAAACCAGTAAGCCAAAACACTTCATCAAAATATACATTTTTATTTTTTTTTTCTCAAGGGACTGCCAAGGAAAGCCTATATTTATTCAGGAAAAGTTTTTGGCTGGAACATTTGGATGTCAAAACAACCTTATCAAGAAGGTCCAGAGAATGTAGTTAAGTGTTTAGGAAATAAGGCAGAGCCTGGAAGGCCACCAACCCCCGCTGAGCCACACCATTACACCAGAGGACACATAAAGAAAATGCAACAGCAAAAAAACCAGCCTGTCTTACAACACCTTAAATTGCTCAGCACCCGAGTCTGACATTGCACACCTGAGCTGATGGGAGGTAAAAACCTTTCGGTGGGATTAGGGCTCCTAAAGGGCTGATTTTCTCCGGCAGGTATCAAAGGGCCCTGCCGAGAGGGGAGCTGGCGGTGGGCCCAGAGGAACGCACGCTGCTGTGCTTTGATTGGGACCTCTGCAAAAGCCCCAGCCTCCCAGGGGACAGGCTCCCAAAAGCACCATCTCTTCACCGCCAGGCATCTTTGCTGGTGATGCGTCCTGTGTCACCGCTACTGCTGTGCACGTGCTGGTTGCTCCCAAACTGTGAGATCCAGAAATCCCAACACAAGGGCAGGAATCCTGCAGCTTGAAGCAAGCCCATACAGGAAGGTGCAACGTCTGTTTGAGGGAGCCTGTGGGAGCTGGATGCGACACCGGTTCTGCTGACAGCGGGAGCGATCCGTGCTCTGGCCATGGTAAATACTCCCCCACTGATGACATTGGCCTTGCAGCTTCCCGACAGAGAGCCATCCCAAAACTTAAAAGGCTGAAGCTCTTCCCTGGGAAACTTTGGGTCCCATTTTGTTTCTGAAACTGGAAAAAGTGGCATCGGTTCGTGTGAACACCCAGACTTTTTCCATTTCTCTGCTACATCAGTGTCTTGGCAGCATAGCAAAGAGCCCCTGAATCCCCCTGGAAAAGCGAAAGAGGAGAGAGGAGGTGAGAGGAGAGGACAGGAAAGGATGGTGGTAGGGTAGGAAGGTCTGATATTTTTCCATGATCCAGAAAACTCTCTTACTCCCCATGACCTTGTTAGGAGGCTGGAAGCTGCTGTTTAGTCAGAGCTGTCAGACAGCAGTGCTGGCAGGAGATGGATGAGCCGCGGTGCGGCTCTGCAGAAGGCGTCATGGAGACAGGCTGTTTTAAGGAGCAGAACGGTGGGAAAAGGCAGCAGAAGACTGAGGCAGGACCGAAATGCCAGTGAACACCAGGCTGTGAGGAACGGGACTGTCTGGCATAGCTATATATACAGGAGGTACACGCAGAGGCTCCTCAAATTGCCATCAAGACAGCAAGGCATTGGGGTGTCTTTAGGCTGGGCTGACAGAGGAAGGTTGTGAGGGTCACAAGACCTGCCCTTGATGCCTTAGGAGCTTGATTCTGTCCCCTGAGAGGCATTGATGGGTCCGTGGTTGCTCTCCCCAGTCATTTGTTTGGGCTGTCTGAAGAGAAGCCAGATGTCTCCCCCAGCTTCTCCCAGCACGACCCCACACACGGCCTGCTGCCAGACCTTTATCCCAAACACCATCATCACCACGCTCCATCCCCACAAGACAAGGATGCTAAAAGTTTTGCTTTAATTTTTACTGTCTAACATTATTTATGAATTTGCTTCAACATTCTCTGCCCTCGTAATGCCAAGGATGAGATTTGCCTCTGCCCTGTCACAGGGAATGGATTTGGGTACAATCCTGCAGTGTGCTCCAGTGTAAAACACAGACCTGGAGATTGCTTTATTGCTGCCCTATGATCACTCTCAAGGCATCTGACCCTGTCATGCTCAGCTCTGCAATAAAACTCTTGTCATAGGTCTTCGCAGGACATCTGCAGCCCTACACATGTCCTGATGCATGCCCAAAGGAGTAAGTGTTCAGGGACAATGTGACTGTGCTACATTAATCGTCACTGAAGTGCCTGGTCTGTTTTGTGTAGCTGGTTTTTAAACAGAAGCATGACTTTGTTTATATCAGATGTTCATGATTTGGGTACAAGCTGAACAATGCTTTGACATATTGGTATCCCCAGTCTGTTCTGAACAGGAGAAAACGTAACTCCAGCATGGACACTTCCTAGAGGGAAGAGGGAGCACTAACAGAAGTGTGCTTTGGGAAATAAGAAAAATATTAATCTCTTGTATTCAGGGCACATGTGACCCCTTCCCACCCCCAGGACCTCCTGCTGCAGAGAGAGCCCTTGGCCCATGTCTGTGGCAGCCTGCAGAGCTGAAGCTATGGTCCTGCATGGGTTCATGTGCAGGCACATCAGTGGTACAGACATCCCAGCTGAGAAGCAAGAGAAATCGCTGGCTAATGCCTGCCCTGGGATTTGGGAGAGCTTGGCTTTGTTCTCTGCTATGCCAAAGGCTTCCAGTCACTTAACCCTTCAGCTCCTGGTCTGTAATACTGGTGTGCCATTCCCTCTCTCCCGGGAGAGCTGTGAGCTGCTCAGGCAGCAGCACCATGGGAGCTGCACAGGTACCCGGAGCAGTTTGGCAATAACGAGACAGCTTATGTCCAAGAACCTGCTCCTACAATGGTCTTGTAGGGTAAAATTCATCCCCAAACAGCTCTGAGGTGATCTAGCCTTGGCTTGAGATCATTTGATCCCTGCAGCACGGCTTGTTCACTTTTTCCCTTTGGCCTCTCGCTATCCCAAATGCAGGGCTCCTACCAGATGTCCCTTTAGCTGGGGAGCTGCATTTCTAAGAGGGTGGGATATGTGACTCCCTTGGTTTTGCAGTCAGGAGGGGAACGAGCTGGATGCTGCTGAACAAGGAGGCTATGTCTATACCAGTAAATAAAAGAGATGAAGAGCAGTTGCATGGCCAGATGGCATGACACAGACCTATAAACCAAACTCTCTTCTCCTCCCCTCCAAACGCTAAGCGGGGTGGCCTCAGCCATGCTGACAGCTGGGACTGGCCCCTGCCTCACACCAGCCCTCGAAGAGCCTCCAGGCACTGTCTGAAAGAGGATGAAGCCGTGCCAAGGAGCATAGTGACAATTTAACGGTATGGACCATTGTGAGTGGGTACACGGCCCGTGCCTGGGTTAGTGCAGTATTATGAAGGTTGCCTTAGAGGTTTGGGGCTCCCCATCAGTGCCTGTCCTCTCATGACATGGAGCTCCTGAAGTGGGCACACCCAAGCCAGAACCAAACACTGGGGTCCCACCTGATGCCCAGGACTTTTCAGGTCCGCCTACAGTCCCTGGGGCACGGGGCAGCAGGATGCAAACCTTTTATCCTGACACACTGCAATGCAAAGGAATGGCATATCCCCACAGGCTGCACATCCCTCGCCCAGCAGGCATCTCCCAACGTGCCAAGCCTACGGTACCAGGGGCTGCCACACTCAGCAAGGAGCTGGACCAAGGCTGGCAACTGCTTCCATAAACCACTCAGCAGCTTCCCTGCCTCCTGGCTCAGGGTACAGAGCTCTGCGCCGCAGCTCTGAGTCTCTGCTGCTTTATACCTTGTTTGCTCTCCTTTCTGTTTGAGAGGGGTTCCTTTTCCCTACTCGGGATATCCAGCACAGGGTTTGGAGGGGTTATCCAGGATACCCCAGCGGCACAGTCCGTGTACAAATCACCCAAATGCATGCAAACTTATCCAAAACACACCTCGTCTCTCAGGGTCATTGCACATGCACTTTGCTGTTGATCTTCACTCATTCAGCAATCGTTTTCTCCAGGTGAACCTTGGGTGGTCGTGGCCAGGGAAAGCTGGATGGAGGGAAACCCAAAGAGAGACAGACCTCTCGGAGTGCTTTGCATCCCACTTGCACACCTCGGAGGGTCACGCGCCGCAGCATAGCAAAGAACCAGGGACCTTGATGTCTCTCTTCGATCAGATGCAGACAGTAGCCTGTCTGGTTACAGAGAGCACTTTCTTTGATTAAAAGCTAATAAATATTCATCTCTCTCCTCCCCTGCCGTCCCTCCCCAATCCCCAGAGACAAAATCTAGACAAGCAAAACTGGTTCATTTCTGATGTATTCCAGCGCGTTGCTCCAAAACACTTGGAAACATTCCAGGTAGCAATGCGCAGCAGCAAGGGCTATGGATCATCAAGAAAAGAGCCAATACTTTGCATTCACTTAAAACAAGACTTAGGTCATAAAGGACATGCTCATTATTAATGGTGGGTGTTGGGAAGTAAGGTATAAAGTGTACACAGATCCTTATCCCTAGCTAATTCTTCAATAAATTGGCAAAGATACATCACTGCCTGCGGAGCAGGAGACAGAGAGAAATTGGATGTTAAGGACAGCTTAGTTTCCTAGGAATACAGATGTACCATCAGTTGATGAAAACTACAGCAAGGAGCAAGGGAAGAGATATATCAGTGGTGAAGGTTGTCTCCTTGTAAGGCAAGGAAAACTAAACTCTCACCAGGAAAGAACAGGTTCGAACAGATGGAGAGATCACAGCCAGGGTAACAGCGTAGAGAGCACTGAGCCGGTCCAGGTGTAACACAGACTACAAAACCAAGCCACTGTCACCAAAGACAAGACCAGAGGAGCCAAGGACCTATTCAGCAGAGAAATGTTGCTGGAGAAAACCAGTCCTGGTGTTTGGGAGTTTGGAGAAATATCGAATAGGGTTAACAATGTGCGGTCTCAACACAGGTTTATAGCACAACCCTGCAGGGAAAGTCCCGCTGAGGGCACTGGACTGTAGATGGTGAAGAGCCTCCCATCTCTGGATGGAAGCCTATCCCACAGCTATCTCTGCAGCTATGGTGGCCCTGTGTTTTCCCACCTCTTGGCTTACAGTCTCAGTACAGACAAATTATTTCTTGGGGAAGGACAGCCTTCAGCTTGTATTGGTAGGGTGTTCAGAGGTGATCTCACAATCCCAACAGTAATCCTAATCCGAATCCAAATATAAATACAAATACTAATAGTAGCAGCAGCAACAGTAGTAGTAGTAGTAGTAGTAGTAATTAATAGCAAAATAGTAAGACTAAGATAATAATTTATAATTATTATTATTATTTATTATTATTACTGGAGCCACATCCAAGCATGTGCATCCTCCTGCATCCTGAGGCCACGGCGCTGGGACATCAGGCTGGGTGTCTGCTCCGGGTGACCAGTAGCATGTTATCCATGTGCTTCTGCAACCCATCAGCCCCACTTCCCTGCACAACAGCGATCTGGCTGCACCGGCACTAGCAGGATCCACCGTCCTCAGCAGCCCAGAGATGAAATCTCCATCCTGTGATCTCCCTGCTGTTTAAACACAAAGGAGCCCGTGTCTGCTGCCCGGCCCCATAGAAACCATGCACCAGTATCTTTCCTTGGATACTAAGGTCTCAAGATAGAGGCTGACAGCAGAAGTGGGTAGAAGATGAAGCATTGCAATTTTCCAGCTTTTCTAATGGCATCCTCCAGCTTTGCAGGGGCTGTTGGGCAAACAAGAAGCAAGCAGCTTAATGGCTGTATTTCAGCTGGCACGAGTGCTGCGAAGCCCGTGTCGAGGGCCAGTTTCTCTGCTGAGCTGAGATTTGCTTGGCACAGCAGCGCAGTGGGTCCCAAGGAAGCCCACAGCTGCTCTCTGATCCTCCAGCTGGGTCCCAGCCAGGGGCTGCAGAGCCGACAGCCATCCCTGCCGTGGGGGGAACACGGCCGAGTGGGGCACCCCGGCCAAGCTTTGTCTGAACACTGGCTTAGCTGATCAAGGCAATGGAGCAGGAAGAAAAGCAGTGGGAAACTGGGGATCCTCATCACCGAGGGGAAAATCCCTTCCCTAGGACCAAACACCCAGGTGGCACCGGAGAGGACAAAGGCATCTCGCACATCGTGAAGGAACTCTGGTCCTCGGTTTACAGAGGTCCAGGCTCTGCGGTACGAGCAGGACATTTTTCTTTAAAAAAAAGACAAAGCCTGCCCTTTTAGGCAGCTTCCCATGGAAATGGGATGCTTGCAGTGATACCCGTATGAAGACACCCTTTCTCCAGCACCTTCATATCCCCCTTGCCCACGTGAACTGAAAGAGGTCTAAAGCACAGTGTCAGCCCTGTGCTTTTTGTGGAAGCAGGCAGCTGGGTGGAGGAAAAAACCTGTCTGTCCCTCTTACATATTTCCCCCTGAGGGCAAAGCTGCAGTTGGATCTCAAAGCTCAGGGGATGCACGCAGGGGAGAGACCCATCCACGGGTAAAAGACCCCTTGGTGCCTGCTGTGAGCTTGCAGGCAGCAGGGAGCCAGTCCTGCCTCATTCTTGCACCCTCAGGAATCTCTATTGGTATGAAAATGTCAAAATGTTCAGTGCCTTGTGAAACAGATTGCACCAGCCCCTGAACACACGCACACCCAGACAGGGTGATCCGTCCTCCAAAGAAATGCATGGCCATGCCATTTTTGGTGGATTTAAAAATGGGGGTGGGACATGGACACAGACCCAAACTTGTCATTTTTTGCTACTGCCAGTGTTCACTTTTTTAAACCTTTTCCCTTCCTGTGTGGGCTCAGAGTCAGATTTCAGCACTTTTAGACCTCTGGTAGCTTCAGCGTATACCTCTTTATAGGGATGTCCTACAGCACGTACCTCAGGTGGCTTGGAGATGCTCTGCCTGTCACAGGCACTACTTAGGGCTGGGCCAGACTTTCTGCACCAGGCAGAGAGTCAGGTACATTGGGAAATTTGTGCTTTCCATTTCCTCCGTGTACCCCAGGTTAACAGGTTTGCAAACTCCCTTACTCCTTTGCAGGACTCTCCTTGCTGAGGCTGAAGAAAACCTAGTAACAGCTTCAAGGGAAATGCTAAAAAGGCCCCTATAGGGCTGCCAAAATGGGGATAGTTAAACATCATGCTTGACTTCATCTTCCAGGAGATAATGAGGAAAATCCTTTGGTAAATCTGTCTGGGCAAAAGTCAAGTTCAGAAAAAAAACAGCTGTATCACCTCCCAGCTAACATCTTTTCTGTGGAGTCTCTATGTATACATATGTAGGTGTGTATGTATATGTACATATATGTCATGTCAAGTTCCAGTCTGTTAAGTAGGTCAGATTTCTTCACTCGAGTAATTTTAACAGTTTTTCTTAGCAGAAAATACTGTGCTCAAGCACGAGAAAAAAAAAAATGTAGCTTTTCATAGGGAAAAATTAATCTTGAATGTGGAGAATTTGCTGAAACGTTCTTTAATGCACCCAGACGAATTTTTGTATTTGTTTGTTGTTTCACAAGACCCTAGCAATGGTCCTTTTGTGCTCTGTGTTCAGAAGGGTTAGGCTTCACACATAGCATGGTTTAATGCGTGATCTGTAATGAACTTGTTCAGGATTTATACCGGCACCAGAATCTAACCCAGAGCAGCTATATGCAAATATACTCTTAAAAATACTGTGAAAAAAGTGACCTGCTTCCCATAATGCCCAGATAATGAAGAAATAAGGACTTATGCTACCAGAACCCCCCCCTTGGAGCCCATCTTCAGAGATACTCAGTCAAGGAGCCGCTCCAGCACAGCTTCCAAAGGGAAGTGGGGATCATTAAAATATGATGTTTCTGTACCATGTGATGAATGAAGATTGAGCTGGCAGCTCTCATCAAGACAAAGGACACATCCCACCAGAGCACTGATGTTAAGGGAAACAATCCCATTAATTTGGATTTTGGACCAGACCTCAAACACAGGGACAGAGGGCAAGTGTTCGGTTTCCAGGGAGCCCTAAGCTCTGTCACAGTACGTCCTCAAAATCCTTCTACAGAGGCATATCATGGCTTAACTCCTTTGGGTTCCCTGCCTCAGGTGTATTCCAGACAGTCACAAGTCCTACAAATCTAGCAGCATCAAATTTAATGTCTGAGAACTACAAACACCGTCCCTTTGCACCTGAACCAAGACTCTTCTTGAACGTGGACATTGCAGGTCAGGGCTTACTGCTCGAAATCTGTCTCTGCCTCACACTAGGCCTGATGTATTCAGAAGAGTAGTGGTTTGACATCCCAGCTAGGAAACACAATCATTTCCCAAGCCCAGATTTCTTGTGAGATGAGGACAAGCTTATCCTTCATAAAGGAAAAAGTTGAAGCACTGCTGTGTTAATGTTTTCCTTCAGTGACAGAGCTGGGTCTCCTATAACTGATGAGTAGGAAGCCAGAGTGGGATAGGTTTCACCTAGTTAAAAACATCTGTGATAATGTTGTCTTTCTGAACCCCTCACATGGGACTCCCACTAGAGACAATGGGGGAAATGGGTCCCTGCAAAGAGCTTCTCACAGAATCACAGAATGGCAGGGGTTGGAAGGGACCTCACGAGATCATCCAGTCCAACCCCCCCTCCTAAAGCAAGCTCACCCAGAGCAGGGGGCACAGGACATCGTCCAGGCGGGCTTTGAATATCTCCAGAGAAAGAGACTCCACCGCCCCCCTGGGCAGCCTGTTCCAGGGCTCTGTCACCCTCAAAGTGAACAGGGGAGCCCAGAACTGGACACAGTACTCCACATGGGGTCTCACCAAGGCAGAGTAGAGGGGGAGGACAACCTCCCTCGACCTGCTGGCCACACTTCTCTTAATGCACCCCAGGATACCATTGGCCTTCTTGGCAACAAGGGCACACTGCCCATCTCACTTTCTTCTGCTTTGGTGTCTATTTTAGATAAGAAGAGTCACACTCTGGGCCAAACCTCCGCATAAAAAGAGCTGAGGAGACCAGCTCCAATACAGAGCTTGTACCTATCGTATAGGTGACTAGATCTGGACATCCCACCCCAAGCCCAGGCTGTGCAGGCTCAGGCTCTGAGCTCTGGAGGTCTTTGTCCTATTTCAGCCACCTGTCAAGATACACCACCAAAACCAAGAACCAGCTGATTCTCTTCTTGTGTTTCAGCACAGCTAGGGCCCAAAGTTACTTTCATCCCAGCAATTCTTCATGATCCTGCATACTGCACAGTGTACATCAAACAGCGCTGAGCTGCCATTAGACACTCTGGATGCTGAGATGCTGTAACCAGCCCTTGTCTCATGTCCTACACAGGACATGATCCATCTACCCAAAGAGGAGGACATGTAAAAGCTCTTGTAAGAGGGAAGGGTAAATCCAGCTGTAATTATTTTGAAGTCCCTGCGAAAAAAACCTGAAACTGATGCAACCAGATTATTTAAGATGCTCCTGACCAGTTTTTTGACTTCTGCTTCCCTTTCATTGCAGGTGGAGGTGCTGGATCCCATCACTTTTGACAGCACACAGAGCAGGCCTGCACTGTCCAAGGAAATATCTTTATTCTCAATATACTGCAGACCCCCAGCTGGAGATTCCTGGGGTGCTTAACTCAGCCAAAGAGTGATATATTTAAGAGTTTTGCATTTTCTAAATTGCAGGGCAGCAGAAAAAAAAAAATGCCCATAGCCACGAAGGCTCTTGGTTGCTTCGAAATGGAAAGCTTTCCCCCTTTGCACAATCTCCCAAGTATGGCATGTGGCCTAATTATATCATTACACAATAGATCCGAATTGCTTCAAAGGAGCTGTTGTGTTCCAGCAGGTACATAATAAGTTTATAGTATCAACTAATTACACTGTTATATAAGGGCCCAGAATGACTTTTAAAACCAACAGACAGATCTTCTAAGCTATCAAACACATAATGTTTTGTTTGGGGATTTTTTTTAATACCTCATTATGAAGGTAACCTCTGCTTTCTCCAGCCTTTCTAGAGGGGATATAAATGTTAATATGATGCAGAAAGTGTGGAGCTTAATACCAAGTTGGTGTACCTCTTCTCCACTGACCTCGGTGGAACATTTTAGACGCTGGGAAAATCCAAATAACACACATAAGTCTATGGCTCAGAGTCCGTGTTAACTAAGGCTGTGGGGACACAATTGAATGGGAATTACCATGGTTTAAGAAGCTACTGCCGACTATTGTCCATCTTGTGTCATGCTGGATTGAGCTCACATGTTCAGCCTCACTGGTTGAGGGTGTAGGAGCGTGCAGCAGTGGGTTCTGCTCAAGAGGACATATGGTCCGTCACAGCAGCTCAGTCATATCCAGTTGTGCCTTTACCCTCTACCCACAAAAGGCATGGAAATAAAGATGGGGTTTACCACAACAAGCCTCACCCAGTGCTGACCCTTGCTGCTAGCCTCTCTCATGGGTGAGTCTCTTGAGGGTTCTGGGTCTCACAGTCAAGAAAAAAACAGTTTCCATTTACAAACCAGCATCAGAGCCAGGCTCCCTCAAAACATGGCCACCACTTCATTGTGTTGCCTCAAGGATGGATGGCCAGGGTGGAGAAGAGATTCACACAGAAGGCCCTGAAAGAGATATAGTCCTAGGGGGATGAGGGACAGCCTCCCTAAAAAATTCCTGCCAAGGAATCTGCATCTAGAAAGTGCCCTATCCAACAGGTAGCTAGGTATTACGCTCAAAGGAGCATAACACTAGAAGTCCTTCCCAAGCCTGTGTTCCTTCCTCTCCTATGATCTGACCCACTCAATGCACATCCACCATATAACCCCAGGCAACCTCCAATTAGCCCTTACCCCTCAACACCCCATGGGGGACTTGCCCAATACAGCAGGGGAAAGTTCAGCTGTCTGTGTTGACAGTAAAGGAAGGTGAAATCAGGAACCACCCCAACAACCTCCTCAAAATTGCTGTGATGTGAAGCTGGCACGATGGGGAGAACCCTCTAACCCAGAGCATGCAACACGTGTGCATTTTGTTGTCATCTATTCACCCTTCAGAGAGCAGCTGGGATTCCCCAGCTGCAACAGGACGTCCATGGAGCTACAACTTTGTAAACTCAGCTCAGCCTTTCAGGAAGAGATTTCTAATTTTATCCAGGCCATTCATCCACCCTTAATTTGCAATGAAAAAAAGAAGCTGTTGCAGGGTTATTATTAACTATTGGCCAAGACGGAATGAACTCCAGGCTTGGCTGACTCCCTCTTTGGTAGAGAGCAAGTGCACAGACAACAGACGCATTGCTGTTTTGCTTCCCAAGCATTTCTGCTCCTGAGTGAGGATGTTTGATAGCCAAAGCAGCAGGAGAACCTTTATTTCACACGTGTACCTGTGTTATCCAGACTCTACCACACCCAGCTGGACTTGGAGACCTTTGGCCAGCCTGCAGGGCTTAGCTTTGCTCCCCCTCCACCTGCTTGTAACTGCAGCACCTCTCAGTGTCAAGACCTTGCTCTGCTAAAATGAGTGGGAGAAGTCCCCGTCAACCTCACTCAGGCTCTGAGATTAGACCTCAGACACAGGGAGGGAGTGTTTCATCATCATCTGGAGAAGTTCATGAATCTCCACTCCCTTCACCAGAGTGGTCCCTCTGAATGCTCGCTGAGGACACAATTCCTCGCAACACAGAAAGCCATATTCAAACCACCCCATCAAGCACATGAGGTGATCCTGGGCTTTGGTACAAGGCCAAGGAAGCAAGGTGTTAATCTGTCCCAGCACTGGTTCCCAGGGCGGCGATGTAAAATGCCCTAAGCTGGAGACCTAGAGCCAGCTAGGAGAAGAGCTATGCCCCTACCTCCAGCTATGCCGTGCCCCTGAACCAGCCTGCCTATGACACGTTTGCAAGAGGTGATTAATGACAAGTCTTCAGCTATGAGAAGTCTTTGTAACACAACAGGTAAAGTAACAAACAACAGAAGAAAGAAACAGCAAGAAATCCATATCCTTATTAGTTGCTTGGTAGCCCAAGGATTCAAACAGCTCTTAACCAGAAACATTACGAAGGTTGTTACCTTTTCCCTAAAGTCTCCTTAAAAAACAGTTATTCCTACGCCTGTTATTGCAGGATTTGCCACTTGCTTCATACTACTTTCCCCAAATTCACCCTGGGAAAGATGTTCTGACCAACTCCTCGGGTATCTCATTGCTCCACCTGCTTTTGCTCGCATGGAGGGAGGACCTGCACAGCACCTTCACTGTAGACATAAATCGGTTTGCAAGCAATATCTATGAAAGAACCTCATCGCAGAATTTCCTACCAATCCCCCGCCAAATGAGACGGGAGAGGGGAGACAAACCAGGTCCCAGAAAAATACACCCTGGACATGGGAGTATGTAAAGCTGTAAGGCATGGGGACTTCCATGGTAACTCCGTGTATAAACAGGACCAAACAGCTTGAAGTAGCTGCTTTCCTTGCAAGGCCGTTGAACAAAGTATCTCTGTAGCTTGGCCAACACAGCAAGCTCCAGCCAAATGTAAATAGCCTGCAGGGCTTTTTGGCACTTTGCACTCTATTTTGCATACAGCTGGTAATGTTTTAAAGGCCAGGCCCAGCCAAAGCTAATGCTTCCAAGAACAGAGCAGGAAACACTTTGTGTACAGAAAAGGGTGTCAGGAGAAATCAGTGAAATCTTAGGACCTTTTTTGTGTTTCTTTCTCTCTCCCCAAATCAGTGTGTTTCATTTTTACACTAAAAATTTCCAGAGCTCCAGGTAGGTTGCCTAGATGCAACCACTGCGTTTCATGCTCCGGGCGCTCGGTAGGAAAGGTATTAGCTTGGATCCTGCAAATACATAAACGCTTGCTGTGTGTAGGCAAGTCCTGCTGAGCACATCTCTTTAGGGGAGAATTTGCTGAAGCCGGCTGGTGTGAATGCAAAGCATGAGAGATGACATCAAGGGAAGATCGAGATTGTAGCAAAGCATCTAGTGACACCCTTTAAATCTTCCACAGTAGCAACACCAAGGACATACCATGGTATTTCCAATTGTCCAGATATCATTCAACCTTTTGGAAGACATTAGCAGGGCTTAGGGTTGTGGTGATGGAGGGAGGCAGCCTCTACCTTGAATGCTGCTAAACCCCTGATCTCCAGGGGCTTTTCCATGCTGGTGGGATGGGATTTCCATCTTGACAGGAGGCTGAGGAACTGGGACTCCACTGTTTTGTTCAGCTCACCACCTTAGCACCACCATGTAAGGTACGAAAAGGACAAATTTGGCTCTCTTGCAGCCTCTGCCACTGGGGAGGGGAGGCAGATGGCTCAGCCAGGGCAGAGCCATACTGAGTACGTGAGGCTGAAACAGGCAGTCACATAGGATTCATACTGCAGTAGAAATTTTGTTATCCTTTGCTGTCGTATGTTTAAAACCACAGTGTAACAGCACGGGCATTTTGCCCACCTGGCCCTCTCCTTTCAACCTCGTTGTGTTTGAATGTGTTTGTACGTCAGGACCACCATGTCCTAGAGGGAGACTGTCCTTCTGTTAGCTGTCCCGGCCACTTGATTATTCAGAGCTGAAAGATGGGCGCTGGCTGAGTTAGCAGCAGCCGTTGAAGCTGGCAGCAAAAGGGAATATATGTCAATAACTCAGAAAAGGGAAGCAGAGACGACTTGGAGAAGAGTTATCGCTACACCCTCGTGAGGTGAAATAGGAAGCTCTGTTTATCATAATTTAGTGTCCTTTACCTTGTATCTTACAGATGTCTGTCCTTCCACAGGTAATTCATACATGCAAAGCCAAATCACCTCCAGACAGGGCTGGAGCACAATGGAAGGATCACGCTGCAGAGCAGCCCCTGGGGATGGATGGGGACCGTGTGCTGCTGTCAGATGCTACAAAGGGCTACGCTGTCATGTCTTTGTATTGCAGCTGCACATCATGGGCCAGCCAGGGAATGGAAAAATGGGGAAAAGGCAGAGTTGAGATCTATAATGAAAACCGTGCATTTGACCTCTCCGGCTAGGGACGCAGTCCAAATCTCATTGTTGGCTTTAAAGCTGAAAGAATCAAGTCCTCTCCACCCAGGCCTTAATCCCCTTCCCTCTTTTACAAGGGATGGACCTTCCATGGGATGCAGAAACTCTGGTGTTGTCAGATACCAAGGAACCAAACTGTCCTTGGCCACGGGGACATGATGATATGCAAACCTGCAGTTGTCCAGTCCGCAAGTTGCAACACAACTGGCTTTATACATACTTCTTTCCAGCCTTGTTTCCAAAGTGAAAAGGGTTCTGGACCTCCTGGATGAGCACCTTTCCTCCTCACCCCAAACCTTCTTCTTTCTTTTCCAGGCTCAAACAAATTCCCACTCTCCCTCTTGCTTTCTTCAGGGAGATAATTCGAGATAGCCAGCATGGCTTCACCAAGGGCAAGTCCTGCCTGACGAACCTAGTGGCTTTCTATGATGGTGTGACGTCAACGGTGGACAGAGGGAAACCAATGGATGTCATCTATCTGGACTTCTGCAAGGCCTTTGACACGGTCCCCCACAACATCCTTCTCTCTAAATTGGAGAGCTATGGATTTGATGGGTGGACTGTTCGGTGGATAGATTGCGGCCTTTCAGTACCTAAAGGGGGCCTATAGGAAAGAGGGGGAAAACCTTTTTAGTAGGGCCAGCTGCGTTAGGACAAGGGGTAATGGTTTTAAACTAAATCGGGGTAGGTTTAGGCTAGATATAAGGAAAAAATTCTTTACAATGAGGGTGGTAAACCACTGGAACAGGTTGCCCAGAGAGGTAGTGGAGGCCCCATCCCTGGAAACATTCAAGGCCAGGTTGGATGGGGCTCTGAGCAATCTGATCTAGTTAGCAGTGTCCCTGCTCACTGCAGGGGGGTTGGACTAGATGACCACTAGTGGTCCCTTCCAACCCTAAACATTCTATGATTCTATGATTCTATGATTATGCCACCTAAATTAAGATTAGCATTCACCGGAAGAGCCCCATCTCTAAAATACTCCTATCCCTTTACTCGATAGAGAGGGAGGGAGAGAGACAGCAGCACACATCTCAAGAGGACATCCTGGAAGAAGGCAAAGAAAATACCTTCTTATTCCAAATATCAAAATGTCCTTCTCAGGTCCCAACAAGTGATTGGCCCACATGCAAACGTGCCTGTGCATGTTCTCGTACCGAGTAACTTTTGAACCTGTTAGCCAGATGCAAGGAGGATGCCTCATATACAGCTACAGTACATGAAAAAGGCAGAGGAGAAATTAGTTTCCTGGAATCAATTTGTCCTTAATAATTTTGCAACCCAAAGGATTGATTTCTACTGTCAAACTGGGTTGCTGGCAAGCCCAAGGAGTGTGAGAAGAGGTGATGGGTTTATTCAAGGAAAATGGGAGCTCTTAATACAGGCAATTAAAAAAAAAATCAATCAGGAGATATTAATCCACAGGGAAACTGGAGACAGTGGTGCTCATAAAACTGCCACCTGTGAATACTTACCTTCTTGCCATTCATGAAAAGTCAAATTGTAGCATCGCAACTGTGATGGGGGAAAAGTGGAACATCTCAGACTTGCAAATTTGAATCAAGGAACAAGTCCCTTGCTTATCAGAGCAGGTACCTATGGGCTGCACCAGTTATGGTTCAGGATCTCAGCAGTCTGCTGGGCAGGTCGTGTCCCAAACTGCTAAGAGAGGCTGGGCTCAACCCCACCGAGCGCCGGTGGAGATGTTTGGCTTGAACCTGGAGGAAGCAAACATGTAGGTAGGGTTGGCCCTCACTGATGCCAAAAAAGACTTTAGCCAGGGAGCTGGAGCGGAGTCACTGCTGCCCAGCATGAGCTGCAATATCAGAATCTGTCCCTTTTCCAGTCTGGGAGAATGGAGGCGGGACAGCCTTGCAAGACAAGCAAGCGCAAATGGCTAACAAAGCAAGATAAATATGGGACATAAATATGTGATGGTGCAGGAGGCGGTACCATAAACTTATTTTATTGCCACTTGTCTGCAAAGGCCAACATAACTCACTCACTTCGCCTCGCTCCGTCATTCATGAATAATGAGATTGCCCAAACACATGCCAGTAAAAACCTCCTCACGCCCTGCTCCGAGATGTGTGAATGCTACCCTGGGTAAGGAAATAAAGGAACAGGGATTTTTAATAATGATCAATGCCCTGCTCTCCATACCCTCAATATCTGATGTAGTGTTTATGGATTACCGATACAATCTGATCTTTCACGTTAGTCCCTACAGAGCTGCTCTCTGACTTAGTCCCTATCTTAAAAGGTCTTCAGGAGCCCCTTTGGGAGCGATATGAGCACAGCTGGACCCAGCTCCTGCAGGCAGAGGTCTGCAGTGTTTCCTAAGCAGCTCACAGCAAGTGCAGCCCATGCTCTGGGCTGAGCAGGTCTGTGCAAATGCAGTCAGCACAATGCTGCTACCCAAGCAAGCATCCCAAAGGCTGGATTAATCCATCCCGCCTCCCTGCAGGGTTAATGTGGCTTTTGACTTGTTTTGGCTTGCAGCAAGCCATGCAGGCTTGCTCACAGAGCCAGGCTGTGCCCAAAGGCAACAAGGCTAACAAGGGCTTGACCCATGCCTCCAGCGGGAGCAGGGAATCTGCCTTGCGATTTTGGAGATGCATATGGAATAGCTAGCACCTAGTGCCTCGGGTGCTGGCAGAGGAGAGGTTAATACTCTTCCTGAAATCAGCTGCTTCTCACCTGCTCCAGAGGACCATGGATTTGGGTGCTTTTGTCCTCCCTCCCCGCCGCAGTGGCCAACCACATCCTTGCAGCTGGCTCCAGCCCCTGCACAAGCCATCATCCACCAGGGAACGTGACAGGGGAGGCATGTATGGGACCGACTGCGCCAGAGCCGGAGGGGAGGGAGCTGGATCAGCCTCACGGATATGCAAAGCCATGGAGAGAGGATTCTGCTGCCTGCGGTGGGGCTGTGCTCCCCGGCCCATCACTCTGGCGCACGGATATGCGAGCATGCCAGAGCCCACATCAATGCAGCCTCTGCCTCCCGAGGGGAAAGCCACTTCAGAGCCGAGATGTCTTCCCCTGCGCTCGCAGCCCCAGCCCTGCCAAGCAGAGCCGGGGTCACGCACTCCCTGCCTCCCCCTCTCTGCCAAAGGGCAGAGGGAGAAAAAGACAGTGAAATGGAGAAGGTGGGTCAGCAAAGAGAACCACAGAGCCCACAAGGGCAATTTGCTGTAGCCCCATGCACGGAACATGTGCATGCTGGGTGATGCACCAGCAGAGAGCTGGTCCCCAGAGCTAATCCTCTTTCCTGCTGTTACAGACCAGCACTTCTGTGTCACCATGGCCACAGGGAAAAAGGAAAGCAGACGGTTCTTGTTGCCTTCCCATTACTGGGTGACAAAGCAGCGTTTCCCCAGCTTGCACAGGCTGCATCACCCGATACTGTCGCCACGCTGCTCCATCTGGGCTGAGAGCTGGAAGCTGTAAATCAAGGTGTCCAGTGGAAGTCGTAAGGGGATAAAGCATCCACAGTAAAATTTCTCTGACAAGTAGTCACAGCTGAGATATCACTTGATGAATGGCAGCAAAATCCCCAGTGCAAGGCAATGGATTCTCCGTGGCTGCAAGCAGACTGAACACCGTCATGGCTGTCAGGGCTTCAGGACATCTGCCACTCCAGCAGGTACGTGTGACCAAGTACTGGCCCAAACTCTGCACCGCTCTCAGCAGGAGTGGCACAGATAGCGTTCTTGTCCAGTTGCGTCCAGCTAAGGAGAGCTGACTCTGTCATTAAGCCATCAAGCACAGAGGCATCAGTTTTAGTCCCACCCTGGGCACTTTGCTCTTCTCCACCTCCCAGTTCACATAGGTGAAAAAGAGCCAGGTAATTGCCTCATCTACCTAGGGTGATTCTCCAAAGCAGACCCTACAAGCAGTGCCAGTCGCAATGGGGCCTCAAAATGGTTTAATCTCTCTAGATGTAACAAATTACAGTAGACTGTTAAAAAAGTGGAGATGCAGGGACCATGACATCTACACCAGATACCAGGGCATGAGCCACTCACCTTACCAGGTTACGTGCCCTAGAACTGGCACCAATCCCTCGGGATTGGCTGGTTCCCAGGGGCAAGCTCAAGAGACACAGGAGAAAGCTCATGTCCTAATTAAAGCCAAGTACCCCAAGGGTTATTTTCAGGGTGGTGGGAATGTCCTCCATCTCCTGGGACAATCTCCAGCCAAATCAGTATGTACAGTGACCCTGTAATAAGTACTTGTCCTCACTTATGACATGATCATAAATGTTGCAGCAGGAGCTGTAACAGAGAAAATAGTACCAGATATGGCTTGGAAAAAAAATAAGGAGGGCAGGGCTTTCCATTTCTCTTTGGCTTCCTGGAGATACCAGGAATTTCAAGAGATGAGGTACATCTGAAGCGTAGCCTGGTACTCTGTATGCTGAGCATCAGCCCTAGGAATTATTTGGGCTGTAAGAACTGAGGTTGTCATGGGTAGCTTCACAGAACTGAAGAACTGCATCTCATGTCTAAAACCACTTATATCCCAGAGAAGGGGAGAAGGAACAAAATACAATGCTCCAGAAGCTACCACAGCTCCAGAACTGTCCGAATCCATGCACTGGATGTGAGACTTTGGATAAGTGAGCTTTGTCAGATGCTTACAGGTAGACCTGTGTTTGCAGTGCTGCATCATGGTCCATTTTTCCCCTTCAACTTCATGTGCCCCACAGAACTCAATGGTCTGATCCTTAATCCTTCATCTGGGGGACACCAGAACCTGGCCCAGCCTGGACAGAGCGGTCCTTCGAGCAGCCTGTTCTCATCTAGATACGGTACCATGAACCTGCCCTAGTCATGTCACCAACATGCCCACGTTGCTCTTACCAGACCCAACTCAGAATTCTCATACATTGGGGAGGAAGATTCCTGAGAGGGAAGTGAGTCCCGTTTTTCAGCTCCAGACTTTAGCGCTTAGCAGATGTGTTTGATGAAAGATGGGACTTTATACAAAAAACTGTTGCTTCTCTCTAAAAAAAAGTATGTTTAGACCTCATTTCTGCTTGGAAAAGGCTTAGTGTCATTCTGTGACTGGCTATGTATGATGTGTAACTCAAGCATGCTGGAAAACCAGTCTGGTCTGCACCAAAGGAGAAAAATGCACATTACAATTGAGGGCTTTCCACCCATATCTCCCACTCCGCAATAGGAGAAGAGCACTGGGTTATTCAATACAGGCATACACTGCTCAGAGTTTACGTGCTATGGTGATAGTCTAGAGGCAGCCTGCACACAGCAAAAGACTCTAATAAATGCTACTGCCAGACAGTCCCATTCATTTTAGTGAGATTCCTCTCACAGAAAGTTAAAAAAAAATCATAGGTGAAGGAAGAAATACCCAGACTAAGACAACATTTAGATCAGGTCCTATTTAAGGTTCTGTTTGCAGGAGCTCTTGGCGGCATATAGATTCACCTATAGATGCACAACCCAACATGGCACATGCCTTTCTGAACGTGCGACCACCTGGGTGGGGATGTGTTGAAGGAAGTCTCAGCTGCCCGCATAGAGGGTTTCAATGCCAGAGCAGCCAAAGCACACAGCGATGAAGGGAACAATGTCAAATGATTCCCTTTGGTGGCATTTGGATGAGGTCTTATTTTAGGTTCTGTTTGCTGGAGCAGAGATCTAGGCTGCGCTGTGTGATGCCCAGACACCCAGATGAGGGACCTTTTGAAGAGCGTGGAAGTCTCTATCTGAGTGCCTTGAGCTGCTAAGCAGTATCTAGGAGCTACAGTAAGTTACCAAACCTCCTCAGCTTTCTTCTTTCCCTCCTTTCCCAGGTCAGGACAAACTTTGTGGAGGACTGAACTGAACAAGTACTTCCATCCCTTAGTCTTCCACTCTCACTATGCCCTTCCCTGCTTAAGGTAGCAATCAACAGTGACAGCATGTAACTTAAGCTAGGGGAAGGGTGACATTTCCTAAGCACTGGACTTTCTGAGATCTGATATAGATGACAAACTTCATCAGGATGAAGATCTGGGCTTTCTTATGCATGATGCTAAAACAGCGCAGGTGGTTTCGAGAGCTACCCCACAAATGCTCCTTATTTTCTAAGCTCGTCTGGGGGCTGCCGGTTTTACACATACTTCAGGAGATGGACTAACACCGCCCAGAGCCAAGAATAGTTCCTGCTGCAGCCGCAGTAAGAGCTATGGAATTGGGAGCGTAACAGGCTGACATCCTTGGCAGAGAGGACACAGCGGTGAAATTGTTAGCAAGCACCGAGCAGGGGTTGCAGCACCTCGAGTCCTCAAATAGTCCTGACTGCTGTGACAGCCACCACCATGGTCAACACCAGGGTCTGCCCAGGGAGCCGAGATGCGTGAAGATCTAAACAGGGATCAGCTCAGGCACTCAGGAGGATCTCAGCTGTGCTTCGTAGCAGGCGACACTGGAGAATTACATCCTTTTGACAGACATTGAGTTGGACCTGTAATCCAAAAGCTGTCACTACTACAGAAACTGTTACACGGGAAAAAAGTCACACGGCTGTTACCCTTTAGCACTTTGGCTTTATCTTCACAGTAACTTGCCTTCCTGCTAATACAGATTAGATCAGCACTGACAAGGAGCATGATGGAGCCTAACAATGTCAGACAGTTGGAGAGCTGCTCTGATGATGTTTAAACAACCCAGTCCAGTTTGAGGAGGGGGGGTTGTTTTTGGTTAAATGCAGAGGACAAGGGCAACCCAAAGCAAATGGGAATAAGGGAGACCTGGCAATTTCCAAGCATCTTCACCTATATCTGTATTTTTTCCCATGCATTTATATGCATTTAAAGTCTGCAGCCAAAGTGGGAAATTCCTTAAAATGCCTCTTACCCTTTAACACCTTGCAAATGCAATTTCTATCTCCATGGTACTTTTGCCTGCCCAGCATCACATCAACAGCTGGAGTACCTGGAGCTACACTTGGAAATCCCGCTGCAGATGCAGCCCCAAGCCCTTGCAATGGCAGAGAGATTGGCCTGTCACAGTAAAGTTACGTAGGCTGGACACCAGAGGGAGGGTGGTCTTTCCTTTGGGGCATTAAAAGTGTCCCGGGCTCTTTGGTGGACTCTGCCTATCCTCCATTAGGTCAAACCCTCTAACAAAGTCAAACAGCTGCTGTCTTCAGAAGGAGCGACTGCAGTAACCAGCCTTGAAGACACAGCTGCCACTTCCCAGCTGGTGGAAGGGGTTATCAGAGATGGTCATCTCTAAAACATCCATTCAGCAGGGTTTCTCTGAGCTGGGCTTCTGAAAATGCTTCAGTGTTTTCCTTGGACTTCAGCCACCAAAGAGAAGATCCAGGTTGGCACTACTGTACTGCATTTAGTATTAATTTGATGTCTGGCTACAGTCTGTCTCTAATAACTCTCCATGAAAAATGTGGCCCTGATCATGTGTTGGAGTTATTTTGGTGTTGGCCAGTGGAAGGAGGATTAGCACTGGCCTTGAAAGTGCTGTTGGTTTTAATCTCTCTTTGCTGTTATTGTGCCAGTAGCCTTGGTAAACTCACCCAACATTTCTTCTGCCCCATCTCATTCACAAGATGAAGACTGCATTACTCTGTCTTCCCAAGATGTGTTCTCTTTCAGTGCTAGGCTTTATTACTGTTGATATTTTTCCTGTGTGGTCAGGTAAAACACTAAAAGGCCACATCTTGGGGAAAGAAGGGACAAAGTGTGAGGACCCTGTTCTGTGTGGGTTTATAACCTCTTGCATACTCAACAATTGGTGTAATTTAAATAAAAGAGGGGGTTGGAGGAGAATTCCAGCCTAATTACACATTACAATGGTGCTGTGCTCCTTCTGGGACACCAGCCAGGCATCTGGAAAGAGGTTCAACTCCCAGCAGGGGGGAGCTGACAGGACAAAGGAGAGAAGGATGGGGAGTAAGCAGGACAGAGAATACAACCAGAGGAGGGTGGCCCAGCTTAAACCAGGAAATGGCCGTATGACCAACACCAGGCAGCACAGACACGGCAACCATGTGGCCAACCCCAGAGGTAAATCTGGGTCATAACAGTTTGAATTCAGTTATCTCGGGCTGTCCCTTAACCTTGCTGAAAGCCTTGAACCAGCAGCACACACAATTCATAGCTGAGCTTCTCACTTGTCATGGACCACCTTGGAGGCCTTTTCAAAGAGTCATCCCAACACCCTGCCTAAGAGCTCTGCTTCCTCTCCCATCAATGCAATAGCTCTTCACCTTCAGTGGGAACAGCCCCTGTCTGCACCTCACTCACTTCCAAGATGCTGTTAAAAGTATCTCCCAGCTTCTCCGCCTTGGACGGGTCACCACTGCTTCTTGCACAAATTCCCAGGGCAGAGGTGGGACTACAGGACAACCTTCTCTACATTTCCCCTACATCCACAAGGCTTCCCTGGATGAGAGCAGCAGCTGGGAATGGTTAGTAGACACAGAACTCATGTCTCTTCAGACAAGGGGTGGTCTTCTCTTTCTTGGCATACAAAGCCACAGAAAGAGGGTGCCCTGGCCGCTGCTGTTTGAAAATGCTGCTTAAGTGACTGTGAAGAGCCAGATGGACTTCAGCCCTGAAGACTCAAGTGCCCTATTTAGACACAGAGTGAGGGCACAGCAAGTGACTGCAGATTTTGCGTGCAGGCTGTCTCAGTATTCTACAGCCCTGGTTTGGAGGACTCCATCCAGGCTTGATCCCCAGACCCATTCAGACTTGCCAACAAACTGCCGGAATGAACGTGGGGAGCTGAACAGCAAGGAGTCAACCCATTTCACCAGCTTTCAGATGGTAACAATCCTTCCCAGCCCACGAGCCTGCAAGCAGGAGAGGGGAAAGGTTCCAGATTTCATTCTTAATCCTCCAAGTTATTCATACTACCCCTGTTCCCCAGCATTAGGAAGGGCAACTTTCCCTTATATGGTCAAGAAGAAGTGGAGAATATCTGCAATACATTCTCACATCTGTGCTCAGCCGAGCCTGGCCAGCATGTCCCTGTGAATGCAGAGGTCGTAACTGCCAAGAGCTGTGGAGCAAATGCCTCCACCCTGCTGTGAAAAGGCAGGCAAGGGGGATAAACAGATACGGGTGGAAACATTGCAAAATGGATCACATTAAGCAACGCTGCTCATGAGTTTATGGTATCTGAGCTGGGATGTTTTCCCGTGCAAGCCTGGAGCCCAGTGGGAAAAGGCAACTTGCAAATGTGAAAATAACAGTACGAAAATGCTGCAAGGACAAGTCCTGGAGAATTAACTAAAATGAGGCATGTAGACCCCCAAAAGGACCCAGAAAAAAAATGGTTCTGCTTACTAGGACAAATAGGTGCAGGTTCTCCAAATGAAATTCTCTGACATCTTCTTGCCAGATATGAAGGTCAAGGTTTTAAACTGTGGAGGCTTAGAAGAAAGAAGGAGGGTTCAGACAGGCTCTTGAGGGAAAAATGGACAAAACCCTTGGGGAGATCCTTCCAACAGATATCATTAAGGCTATAAAGAAGGAGGTGTTGCCACATTTCTCTGCTGGTGGAGAAATAAATGCCACTTTGGAGTGTTAAATACCAATACCTGTGCTATCTCATGCACAAGAGCATGACCCATCTGAAATGTAGCCCAGGCAGTGCTTGTCTAATGATAAAGTTCTTAACCACATTGGTTTCTAAGTGTATTCCTTAAGTCTGAGAGGCCTCTGGGCTAATAAAAAGCCAGTCTGTAGTCCTGAAGACATGGCATGCATTGCCTGGAGTCACGCTACCCGAGGCCCAACCAGTGCCAGGGTGCATGCTGATGACAAAAATGTGCTTGGTTGTGACCTGCTGGTCTCAAAAAAGGTTCTTACCAAGGCACAAGATGTCCTGCCCTGCTGCTTTGGTCTTGGCTCTGTGGCCAAAATCCCGAAAGGCAACAGTGGATGGAGGAGGCCATCAGGCAAGCTGGGCTCAAAGACACCTTGGTTTTCCTTCCTGCCTCCCACCACCATCCCTATCAGAGGATGCTCCACGCCCAAGGACCAGGCTGGGATTAGAGGTTGCCAAGGTTGGGGTGTGGCTGAGGCTTGGAGGGGAGGAGACAGACACAACCTCATCCTGATTGCCCCAAATTTCTTTCTTCTGATGAATGTTTGGATTCAGCCTGGGACAAGACAGTGGAGAAAAAAAGATCTGTTTAAGTCACTTGTAGGTTGTTGAAAAGGAGGAACACAGTTTCAGAGCCTGGAAGTGCTGCTCACAAGCCCTCTCACCAACTCCAGCCCCAAGAAGCTATGGATGATCTGGAAATCAGAGCCTTTCTGTATCAAGCTCCACATTTGAGGACCTAAACAGAGGCACTCTGATTTTCAAAGGTGCCAAGCACCTTTAGTTTCTTTTTCCCCTAATGGCTTTTGTTGCTCCTTTAAAACTAGAACACCTCAAAAAATCCTTTAACCTGTAACGAGTGTTTGGGAAGCATCCTGTTCCAGAACACAGATTTACACACCAGAAAATGGTCTGATTTTCAGGAAAGACCTTCCCTCCCGTATAGAAGTTTCTGCAAGACGGATGTTTTTAAAGCATCTTGATTCAACTATCTTTTTTAAAAAAAAAATACCAAGCAACCCATCCAATGTCACCCAGCACTCACAAAAAAAACCCCTATCTCTACGTCTTAGAGACCACACAGCCCTAGGAAAATCTAAAGCCCTACTGTCATGATGAAAAATACCCCAGTGCTTTGATTTCCTCCTGAAGGTTGTATGAAGAGGCCTTGCTGCTCTGTGCCCTTCTCCAGGTCAGCCCTGCTCTTGCTATAAACATTTTGCCCCTTTCTGCCAGCTCTGTAGCAAAAGCATCCCTGTCCAAACACATGGAGGGAAAAGTGCTTTCCCCCTGTTGAAACAGAAGTGATGGGACAAAGAGACACAGGAAAAGTTGGGCACTGGCTAATTGGGCTCTATTTATGAGTAGGTAATTAGGTGCAGCTGCAGTACTCCCTGGTCTCATAGCTGCGATGAGAGACAAAACATGTTCCCATTGCACAGATGTTCCTTAATTCTGTGCCCCTCTGGGGACAGCCTGTCTGGAAACAGCCTTACAACATCCCTTGAAGGGGCATGGAGGAAGGAAAGCAGACTCCAACACGGGAGAGTGAGTCCAGGTCCCAAGAGTGAGCCGACCCAGGAAGGGAATACCAGGGCTGCCTGTCTACCATCACTGCTGTGCAGCTTGGGCATCCAGGATGATGTTCAGACAGCAGGTATGGAGCGTTTTGATACAGCAGTGAAAAAAAGGTACCTTTAGCTCCCAGTGCCATGATGTTTCTGTGCACCGCAGGTCAGCCTGGAGGTCAGGGGTTCTGCGGTCTGTGTCTCCAGAGCATGGAGGTAGCAACATCCTCATGAAAAGAACACTAGGGAGGAAATTACCTTTACTAAACAGCCACGGACAGGGTGGTTTCCCAGCCTCTGGCAGCTTTTTCACCTGTTCTGCCTCCTCCTTGGCGGCGGGGAGGCCAGGTTTTTGATGTGCTCACTGCACCCCCTCTGCCGCCGCCCCACTGGGGCAGCATCGTGAATGAATTTGTGAATCCTTCCCACTAGGTTAATTGGTCGTGAATGAGTGACTTTACAGCATTCGATTTAGTAGCCGTTTAGAATTTACTTGTGGCAAATTGCAGGATTTGCTTGTGATATTTGAATAGCACTCAATCATCAGTTGATTAACAAAGTGATTAGGCAAAATTAATCAAAACAATGACTTAGTTAAAGATTCGAAGACAGCAAGGTTCACTCTATTGCTCCATGGAAGAAGTACACAAAGGAAAATGAAGTTACGCTTGAGCTAGAATGATTCACAGAGAGATCGTGGATGTAGGGGATAAGGAGGACGCTCCCGTTGAGTCACGATGTTCAGAATTGACCCCTTTGCTTTCTAAACTCATTTTCAAAGAGGAGTCTAGGTGCAGCTAGGTCCAATCTTAGTCTCAGACTTGGTCAATTGTTTATGTCTGAGTATAATACATATATATATATATATATAAAAGCAGTAAAAGACTCACTTTGTAATCAAATCCTACATCTACTGACTACTTCAATGGATTCACACATGCATATACACAGAGATGATTTTTATATATATATGTATATACACATATAAAGGTATACCTGTTAAAAACTCCCCTCAAGTTCAGTAAAATGTTCACATCAAATGTCTTGGCATTTCTCAGCAAGCAAGGGTTGAGCCTCAAGGAGTGAAAAGTTTCAGCTCAGGCTCCACTATCAGTCTGTGGTGATGGACCTCTGATTTTAGCAGAGTTTAAGGGTTTGCTAGCTCTGAGAGGCGTCCAGCTCCGAGGGAGATCTTGGTCACAGCCCGCTGCGGTCCAGGGGTGTTCAAAGCGCCTCACTTAGGACCACTGTTTTATAGGATGGTGAGATGATTGGCTTTAGTCACCAGTAAATTTCCAGTCTGGGCCACAATCTGGGTCGGTAACTCCTGGAATTCCAGTAACACTAGTACCGCACCACTTGGGCTACAACTCAGATAAGGTATGTTCTGAGGCTGTCAGGGGATAACTGATTGCTCCCGTTCTCATTCCCTGCCTTAGCCATGTAGGAGTTTCTGGTATGGACCGTGCCACCTAATTGTCCAACTCCTTACACCAAGGCCAAGATCTGATGGGAGTTTCCAAAACTGTAAAGCGGTGCAGCAGAAAAGAGCGGGGGGGATGCACCACCACAGGCAGTGAGTACAGAATCTGTCCCCTGTCCCTTCACAGCCTCCCACCTCCTGTTTTTAAATGAAATTTCTCATGGATCCATCATTTCTGTTAATATTCAGAGGATCCCAGCAATGCCATTTTGACATGTTAATGTTTCTTGAAGTGAATGATCAAAACCAATGACACGTCTCAGAGCCAAGTTCCTCTGAGATACCCTCTGAAAATCTATCAGGTCCTGAAGTGGAGACACCCCCTATTTTGTATAAACAAATATGACTTAATTACTCTGTGGGAGGCTCTGGAAATCCTGCAAGGATGAAGCTGCCTTCAGCTGAGTGCCTTGCAAACACATGTGGAAACAAGTTCCCTGCTTTAAAGACCTTCACTCAACCTTCTCCAGCTGACAGGATGAAAAGGAGAGAAACGCCTGAAAATAAGGAAATGCTCCCCAAAAGTGAGGTGGAAGCGCCCTCTTGTGTCCTCGAAGGAGGCCAAGTGGGTTTGTTACCGAAAATAAGTGGGTGCACGCTCCTCTTCAGACCTTTTTGGCCAAGTTAGGAACATCATTACTACCTAAAGGGTAGAAGACAGGGAAGTAGGGAGTTCTTCCAGTTTGACACCATGGTCCTGGGCAAAGTGCCCTCCCTTGCTGTAAACGCAGTGGGAAAGACCATGCAGAGGCCGCGTGGAAACCAGTGCTACCACACCATCAGGAAACCCAGCACAGAGCCCACCAGGCTTTGCCAATGTGTCCACAGGCAGACAGTTGTGGGGAGGAAAGTGCCAGAGGGAGGACAGCAGTGAGGGGATTTGGGAAAATAAACTGCACAGAAAGTTAAAATTAACTGGAAGGAGGTTTTTTTTTTAAAAAAAAAAAGCATATTTTTGCCTTGTAGATCCTTTCCAGAATGGGGTATGGTTGAGAGACTGGCTTAGGGCATCTTCCAAAAGAGCTTTTGCTCCCTGAACAAGCCAAGGTGCTTCAGTGCTTCCCACTCTCCAGACATTTTCTCTCTGCTTGTTGGGGTGCTCCTCTGAGGACAAGGACAGCAGGGAGGTGTATGGCATCAACGGCACCCATCCATGGAAGGGGGCTTCAACCAAGGTGCCTTGTCCCTGGACACACACACCTTTGCAAGCGGGACCCTTGAGGCTCGACAGAAGAAATATCTCTCAGGCTCTGCCCCTTGCTCACCCAGCTGTGGGTGAGACACACCAGGGAGAGGAGGTGGTGGATGCAGGTCTCCATGCATGGGCAGGTGATTCAGGACAACTGCCACAGAAAAAAAGATCTACTTGGAATACAACTATTTGGAAACAAGAATTCAACAGCCACCCAGCCTGGCCATCCTCGACAGACTGCTGCCTTTGGGTGGACAAACTCCCCCAGTACACTTTGGGGGTACACTTGGCCATTTCACAATAGACCCCCTGAAGTCAGGAGAGCAGTGAAGCTCAGTCAAAGGGATTGCAACATCTCATATGGAGGAAAGATACTGATTATGGAAAACACAGGCAAACTGCTTGACAAACACTGTGTTTAGAGTATTTACCTTTGAAGACATGAAGATGAAGACAGAGAACAGGGTTGTAAACAAAGAAATGAAGCTCAGAAATTCAAAGAGGTCACAAGCAAGGAGAGGGGCGAACACAGCAGGGGTTTGAGTCTCTGAAGCTGAGTGTTTATTCACACAGCATCTGTCCACAGGTGATCCTGAGTTTGCTGTACAGGCGGCAAAAGTAACTGGTTGAGCAGACAGCAGCATCGCCAAGCCTACCTCCCCCCACCACCACCCCCACCACGTGTGAGCTGTGCTTGCTGACTCCTCTCCAGCGAAAGCCTGCAGCTCCCACGGGGTTTTGCCTTGTCAAAGGCACGTTGAGCTCCTAAGAACACTTGCTGTAGTGTGCCTGCCGACACACTCTTCCAAATCTCCCCACATTGCTGTAGACAGATGACATCTCTCCTAGCGTGGATGTCCCCGGGGCTCCACATGTTCAACAGCTGCCTGGGAGCGTGCTGGGAGCCACAGACACCTGATGCTGTGGGATGCACACGGGCAGCCTCTGAAGCGTTTAATACACCATTTCTCATAGCTGCAGATCACTTTCTGTATTTTGAGTAAGTGGTGGCACCGTGGGCTGGGAGGCTTCAGGTTTCACAAATAATTCCTTAAAGGAAAAGAAGGGCTGGAAGAGATCTCTTGTTTTCCAGGGACTACCTTTCCTGCCTTTCAAAGACTAGCAGAAGCACTCCACTGTTAATAATAACAATAACAATAATAATGCTGAATAAATCTCACTCAGATGCCACTTTGGTATGCAAATGTTTCCTCCTTATTTGCATCTTTCTAAAGGATCATGCAGATATGAAACTAGATCTATTTCTTAGCACTTGCATCAAGCTGGCAATGTGAAGACCTTCAAGATAAATACATAGGGCTCGGGAATATAGCTCCTCAGTGAGGACTTGCAGGCACTAAAGTGTAATAAAAGTGATGCCCAGACAGTTCACCTATAGCCTGCAAGCCCTTGCAGCCTGCTCCAAAAAAAACCAGCACATATCTGCACCTTTCAGCCTACAGTTCTTTCTGGTATCTGATCTTGAAGGTCAAACCAGGCCTGGTGAGAAAAAAACTGGGTTTAAGGCTAGCAAGAACAGTGTGGAGTCCTGGCACATGCAAGACAGATGCAATTCTGCCCCAATGCCCTGGCCCAAACCCCTTTCCCTGCTCCTAACCATGCACCAGGAGGGAACTCAGCCCGGGGATGGAGAGGAGGCGATGACAGCTTCCAAGCACCCCAGCCAGCTGGAAAGAGGCTGAAGATGGAGCAGGGCTGTCTGGGTTGGGCCCTGGGGAGATGCCCCACGACCCCCCAGCACCGCTGGGTCCTTATGCAGCCGTTATGCTCCAGAAACACTCAGAGCCAGACCCCCAGCTGAAAGCAATGGAGCAACACACATTTTCCTCCACCGAGAATCAGAGATGAGCAGAGCCGGGCTGGCTGCCTGCGTACAGCGTGGGTTTCAGCAGCGGTGCATTGGTGCAGGACTTCAGCTGCTTCTTGGCCCTTCGCCCGCTCTGCTGAGCCCGAAGCAAGGAGCACCTTCCCTTCACCTAGATTTGCGCTTGCTCACGTTCCCAAGACAGATCTTACCAGATTTCCCACACATCTGCTGCAAGGCTCATCGTCGGGGCTCCAGGCAGCAGCGCCGTTCGGCCAGCTCCCCCTGAGCTCTCTGCAGCGGTCCCTTTCCTCTGAGTCAACACGTTCAGGTACAAGAGTTTGCAATGCCAAGAGCCTTTAGTGCAGGCACGGAGGAAAAAAAAAGACACCCTAATGGCCACCAAACCTTTGCACTTCTTCCAAACAACCCAAAACCACACTGAAAACTGTGCGCAAGGGTGCATTTGCCAGGGAGGAGAGGGCAGAGAGGCTGAGGGGCTGCTGTTGCCTGTCCCCTTCCTTTAGCGTCAGTCATGGCAGTGTGTATTCCCCAGCTCGTAAAAGAAAAAAGGGGAAAGCAGAAGCTTTTGCCCCACGTTATGGCTGCACCCAGCTCCGATGTATGCCCGCAGAGTACAACAGCACAGAACATGCACACTGCGTAGCTTGCAGACACACACACACACAGAGCCCCACGGTGTCTTAGAGGCAGCCAGGACATATTTCCTTCTCACAAGAAATGTATTTTTGCTGGTTTTAATTTTCAGAGCTTCCCAGGGGGGTGAAAAAAAGATACTTTTCAATGAGTAACTGAAGCCTGAACAATCTGCGGTTTCGCGTTTTGCTGGGGAGGGTGGAAGAAACATCCACCTCTGAACACTTTCATAAAGCCATCTCAGGCAAGCACCCCCTTTCGCCAGGGAAAGCCTGTGAATGAAAAACACAATCAGCCCGTGGGGACACTGCAGTCCCATATGGTCAGAATAAGATGGTTTATACACTAAGGATTGAAAAGACAAAGTCTTTCCTTGAGAAAAAGCAATGCTTGGGCAAGCCAAGTGCTCGGGGTGAGGGGAGTCACACAGCTTTTAGTTGCATGGGCTTATTTGTATTCCAAAATAAAAGGTAGCTCTAGTTGTCACTTTTCTTTCTTTTTCTTTCTTTCTTTCTTCCTTCCTTCCTTCCTTTCTTCCTTTCCACCTTTCCACTTTTCCACCTTTCATCCCACTCCAGCATCCATTTTTCATAGAATCATAGAATCATAGAATCATAGAATGTTTTGGGTTGGAAGGGACCCCTAGAGGTCACCCAGCCCAACCCCCCTGCAGGGAGCAGGGACATCTTTACCCAGATCAGGTTGCTCAGAGCCCCGTCCAACCTGGCTCTCATTTTAACTCCACTGAAGTCCAGAATTTTCTGTATTTCATCCCAAGGTCTCTGAGAAAGCTGAGGCCAAGCAAGACCTGGAGTTGGTCTTGGATGTCCCCGCACCCTAAACCCTACTACCATGGTCATCTCTGCATCTCAACCTTCACTTGAACTTGAGACTGTGGAGTCTGAAAAACTTCAATATTTGGATCTTTTTCTTTCCTTAAGGAAGTCAGAAGGCATACTACTTTCTGAAGTGGAAATTACCAGACATCCTGTCACAGTATTTCCAGCCACCACAAAACCCAGCTGCGACAGACGTCTCCCAAGAAAAGCCAGTGTCCCAAGCTTTCCTCCCTGAATGAAGAAATTGGAAAAAAAGACTTAGCAATCTGCAGCATGGAGCATTCAAAGGGAGTGTAAATCCACAGAGGGTCTTGCAGCAGTTTTCCCATGTTTGCCCCATGGTTCCGGGGGTCATGGGCAGCCTGGGGCAAGCATGCACGTGAGCTCCCTCCCCAGCACGTGCCGATGCCGTGGAAGCTCATTAAAATGGACTGAGCGATGTGCCAGCTGTAATGCAAAGACAGGTCTTTTCAAATAAGTCCCATTAGTTCCACATGTGCATTTGATAGATAATTTTTTGGTTACTTAACATGAAACCAATAATTATGGAAATGACTGCAAGGATCCAGATACTCTCTGCAAGAAAAAGACAGAGAGGGGAGAGAAAGCAATACCGGAGACTTTGCAGGGATTTTTCCTCCTCTAATGCACCCATCCTTAGTAAACTGCTAGTGCAGAGCCCTACCCAGCAGACCAAAGGAAAGAAATTGGCTCTGCCAGCATCAGCTCCCTAGAGATGCACGGTGCCTTCGGCTACAGGATCACTCTGAATGCAGCCACATACACCACCCTGACGCCACATAGGCAAACAGCTCCCCTTACCCCCAAAAATGGAGAGAACATGCTGGGGAGAGTGCAAAATCTGCTCTTTTCTACTGCTTGTAAGCAGTTTACTGTAAATTCCATCAGGGGATCAAATCTGGATGAGATGTGCATCACAACCAGTATTTTTCAGACGATCTTTTATACATCAATCTGTTTATAACAAATAGCAGATCTCTATTCACACCCAAACTGATTTATTCCCTCTCATGCTGGCCCGCGCCCTGCACCATCCATCCCACCATCCCCGCACACAGCCAGCTGACAAGTGGGGCACAAACCTGCATGCAGCGGAGCAACGCAGGCTGGGCGCATGGCGGGGGAACGAAAGAGGAACATGCACATTTTTAGTGGGGATGCAGCTATCAAAACAACATTATACAACTGCAAAAAAAAAGCAGAAGAAAAAATAATAGAGGTGGTTATGTAAACTATGGTCCCTGTCTGGTCAGCACAAATCTCATGTGGGCTTAGGTCGGTCCGTTTGACACAGCTAGAAATAATTGTCTCTGTTAACCATTAGTAGCGCCCAGTGCAAAGTTCCAACTGCAGCTTCCAGCCTGCATGCTCTGCTCTGCCCCCGGCTGACCCAACCGAGTGCCATCAGTGTCCCCAGGGGGTGTCTGACCATAGCAAACAAAAGCAAAAATCAGACCTTATCGTTCATAGCATGGTGGTCAGGAGAAGTCCTGGGCAAGCAATAAAGCCTCGTAGTGCCTGAAATAAAACTCCAGTCCCTGCCCTAGAGAAGGCATATGTTGCAATCACAGGAGAAGGATGGCTGTAACAGTTGTGACCCTACAGAGGAAGGTGCAGGTGGCATCATTTTGCTGCCCAGGATCATGGAAGCATCTGGAGGACTTTCTGGCTCCCTTCGCATTTTTTGCATGCAAATTCCCATTGCTTGAGGGAAAAGGGTGTGACTTGGCCCTTTGTCACAATGACAGGAAGTGCAGCCTGGCTTCTTAAAAACTCTCAGCTATCTTCTCTCCGAGGGTGAGACTGTATAGAGGGTCCTTGGGATGGAGGCACACGTAAGTAATGTGGTCATTTCCACTTTTCTGCAGGAAACTTCTGTACTCTGCACTGGTGAGGCCACTCCTTGAATGCTGTGTTCAGTGTTGGGCCCTTCACTACAGGAAAGACATTGCGTTGCTGCAACATGTCCAGAGGAGAGCAACAAAGCTGGTGAGGGGTCTGGAGCACAAGTCTTATGAGGAGCAGCTGAGGGAACTGGGGTTGAACAGCCTGGAGAAGAGGAGGCTGAGGGGAGACCTTATTGTTCCCTACAACTGCCTGGCAGAAGGGTGTTGTGAGGTGGGGCTTGGCCTCTTCTCCCTGGTAACAGGAGATAGGACGAGGGGAAATGGTCTGAAGCTACTCCAGGGCAGGTTTATGTTAGACATTAGAAAAAATTTGTTCAATGAAAGGGTTGTCAAGCATTGGAATGGGCTGTCCAGGGAAACTATCGAGTCCCCATCCCTGGAGGTATTTAAAAGAAGGGTAGATGAGGTGCTTAGGGACATGGTTTAGTGGTGGGATGGCAGGGTTAGGGTAGTGGTTGGGCTTGGTGATCTTAAAGGTCTTTTCCAACCTAAATGATTCTATGATTCTATGAAACTGAGGAGGTATCAGTGACTGCTCTTTCTAGCTTGGCATACTAGGCCATCACATTTTATTTAGAGTCAAGAACATCTGGAAAGGCCCTTCCAGGAGCACAGTCAGTGCTGAGCTGTTTGCTCCCCTTGAAGAACAGGAGCAGAGCAGCCAAAAGAAAATCTGTATCCCAAACAGAGCAAGGGTTGCTTGGGCTGGTGACTGGAAAGAGCATTTGGGGGCCACAGAGGAACATGAACAGAAGGGTCCTCACAGCACCTCTTTACCCCATCACCTCCACCTAGGGAAACTGCTGAAGCTCAGAAATCACATCCCATCAAAGCTCCCAGTTTCTACAAGAGACCTCTTCCAACTTCTCGCAAGGCAAGAGGCAAACCCCAAGAGTCTTCAAGAGTAATGATTTCCCTTCCTTGGTTGTGGGAGGAAAAAATGTTTTGGGGTCTGGTACATTCAGTCTCTCCATCCTCTAACTAGTCACTCACTGCCATGATTTGGTACCTAGAGGCAAGTCAACCTGATTCAAGCACTCTTCTACACAAACCAGTGGAGCGACTTACAGCAGCATGAAAATAATGCAATGAGAAATGGGGAATAGGGCTCGGGGGATTTTGCCCTGGAAAGCAGGGCTTAAAGATGGGGGGGAACAAGGGGCAAAAAAGGCCGCTCAGCAGTGTGCAGGTGTGCACAGCTCTAACTCAGCAGGCATTGCTCCCTCGCTGGACGGGGACCCACCTCTTCCTCTCAGCTCACAAAATCTGCTCGGCATGAACAATTTATTCCCATCCTCCCACAGGCACTTGCCAACAGAGCAAACCCAGTGCACCGCTAACAGCGAAGGCTAAAATCACTGTGAGCTGAGCAAGGCCCCCAGCAGAGACAGTAGCTGAAGATCCAGCCTAAGGCACTGTAATCCTGGCAAAAACAGGTTCAAAACACACTTTATCTAGTGAGCGTGCCTTGGAGCTATGCAGAGAATTGTGTCCATGCAGGCTTTTTATGGAGAGAGGAACAGGATAGCTGTAGTTCCTGAAATAATTCACGAGTCTTTTAGCAGCCTCTATTACTCACTATTGGACCAACTGCAATGCTCATTGTTTCGTTCTGTCAGCCAAATCCTTCCTCTCTAAATTAAAGAACTAACAAGGAAGCATCCCAGCTTCAGAGCCTTGTTTGGCCCATGCAACTAAAATCCTTCTAGCTTCCATCAGACTTGTCTTTTGATAGCCCAGTATAGAATCATAGAATCATTTAGGTTGGAAAAGACCTTTAAGATCATCAAGTAAACTGCTAAAGTCACTGGTATTTTCCCATTACGGTGCAGGGCATGCTACAAAATCCTCCAGGAACTGAATTTTGTTCAATGGGAAACATCCAGCAGGTCAGGGAGACCCTGGGAGCACAGGAGAAGGGTGAAGGGTTCAAGTCTGGCATAAATACAAAGCCAGGGCTGTGCTCTAGGCTGGTCCTTAGGCACTGCTGCAAGGAACACGACTGATAGCATGAAAAGAGTCTGCCCTGTGGAATCAGACTCACTGTGCCCACAGGACAGAGAATTAAAATCATTAATGTTTCTCGGTTGGTTTTAGGTGCTGGAATAAAAGCTTGATAAAGGGGTTTTGTTACAGTAAGGGTTGAATCAGAACATACGGAAAAGTGCAAGTTATTATTTTGTAAAATAACGACAGGGACAGCCAGTTTGTTTATCCGGATCCCTGCTTTGCCCTAACTCTCTCACTCCTCATGTCAAAGGTTTCTTGCTTAGCTTAGGCATTTCTGGGTAAATGATTTTCCAGCCTTTGATATCAAATGCAGCCCTTCTTGTTCATTATAAACCAATGCAATTTCATCTGCTCTTATTCGTGCACTGACTTTGTTGCTTGGTCAACTTTCCAGCGTGCGCAGAATAAATCCCCAGAAAGAACTTCATAGAAACCCAGCTATTTTTAGGTGCAAAAGCAGCTCTGTTTGTGGCCATGATACTTTTAGAGAGGGCTAAGAGGTTACCTTTGCCAAACTCTGACTTTAATCAGACTTTGGCGTTGCCTAAATTAGATCCCCTCAGACAGTCCTGCCTTTACTTGCCCCTAATATTTATTGCATCTTATTTCATCTGGACCCTGCCTCCCTCAAGGCCTGGCCCACCTTTTATTTTTGCATTCCCTAGAGCTGTTAGCATCCCAGGGAGACGTTCTTTCCTGCAGCTCATGCAGAACCTCCCCAGTGAAGCCACAGGCACAGCGGACCACAAGCTGAGCTGAAAAAACTCACTGGTTTGGAAGATGAATACATGACCTGCGCTAGAAGCATCCGTTTAAAAATCCCCATGCAGAGGAGTTCTTTTCTGCTCTACCTGGGACAAGGTGGAAAGAGGGATTCCAGCAGATTTCCATCTAAATCAGAATCCAGCTTTGGGTCTAGATTTCTATTGGTGCCCCAGCTGGGATCTGAATTTACCTGGGTTTTTATGGGGAACTGGTGACAAACTGACAGGCTTCAGCTCTTCTGCTCTTCAGTGCCAGCTCTGCAGTTCACACCATCCCCATTCCCACATCAGCTTTTAATATTTAATTGCAGCTTTGCCAAGGGACTTTGCCTCCTGTCTTGTAAAGAAGGGGGAGAGGAAGGAGTCGGAAGCGTGGTACTGAAGAGCCCCAAGGAGACTATCAAATGGCAGATCTCGGGTGGAGGAAAGCACTCTAGCATGTAAGTGATTTTACACAAAACCCCTCCCAGATCACAGAAGATGGAATGAATTAATATCAGAAAAATCCTGTAAATGCTTAGCAACTGGGGGAAGCCGTGCTGATTGTGGGAACTGTTCAGGGTGGGCTGAGAAGAGTATTTCCATCGACTGCCTGTACTGTATTTAAGGAAAAAGGGGGATATAAATGGAATATCAGGGAACACTTCCCTCCTAACAGGCTCATTCTGCCACAGAATAAATCCCTTGAGGGCTCTTCACCTGGAATTATTTAATGTTAAACACCGCTGCAAAAATGGAAAACAATCCCTGGACTCTGGGAGATGGAAGCCTGTGATCTAACAAATCTGTCTCTTCTCTAACATCACGGGGCATCACCTGGAAAACAAAAAAAAAGGTCATTTCTAAAGCAACTAGTGAGAAATAGATCTCCTTCCCTCTGTTCTTGAGTTCTTGTGTCGTAAAGGCATGAGAGGGGAGGCAGAGATTCATAAACTGCTGAATGACACCCTTATCTCCCAGAAAATCTGCCCCTCTTGAGCGCATCTGGAAGTGGACACCCAAGCCCAAGTGGACAACAGCTCTGGGCACAGCCCAAGACTCAGGCCAGGTCAACAGAAATCACTTATGAAATGTATTTTGCAAGCAACATGGCTTTTAAAACAAGTATTTTCAAAATCTAAATACAAGTATCTAATAATCCCATAGTTCAAATGTCTGTGTCAGTAATTAAAGAGCAATTAAATACAACTTGTAGGTCCCTAGAGCTCTGTCTAAATTCAGAAAATGAACCCCAAACGACCCAATGTACTTCCAAGTGTCAGATCAGTCATTGCAAATCCAGTGCCTGAGACTTCTGCTGCACATTTCTGAAGCCTGGAAAACAAGAACGTTTTTGGCAGAAGAGGCCAGGGGGTGCTTAATTCTCCAGTTACTGCCTGAATTCAGAGCTGGTTCAGGCCTATGCAACATTAGAAACAAAAAAAAATGTTAAGCAATGATGCATATACAAAATTTTCATCAAATAATTTTTGAATTATTTAAAGCTAATTCTTCTTCAAGTTCTTTCCCTCCCCCATCACAGAGATGAACTGGGTGATCTAAGAGAATGAGAAAAGGGATAGGCAGAGGTGGAAAAGACCCATTCCCTGCATTAGGAGCAATTTAAATTGTGTCTTCTTTAACCCTATTTTATTTTTTCAAAAGTGAATTTATGTGATGAGGTTTGCAGATGTATCAGTGAAGACAGCGTTTGTTCCACAGCCCTTTACTGATGCACCGATCCCATGAGTGGAGATGGATGCACTAATTGTTGGCCTCTCTTCCCTGGGTTTTTGCATCCAGCACCATAACCTTTGCTCTCTTGCTCCGATGCCAGCAGACAGAGAACATGGAAAAAGCTGAGAAGCTGAGGCCAGCTCAATCCTTTCCTTTTCTGTGCCATTCTCCAAGGAGCAGTCCGGAGCGCAGAGCAGTTCCTCTGAGAAAATCCGTGTCTGTCTCCGAACTGGTTGCCAGGTGGGTGGTTAATCTACAGTTCATGTTAGATTTGGGGGATTCCAGGGGGGACTCTCTCTCTCCCTCCCCCATAATAAACAAACCTCACTCAGATAAGGTCTTTCCCAAACAGAGCTTCCCGGTGTGTAAGGTCTTGAGCTACAGGCAAGCAATTATCTCCCATAAGTGCTCCTAGCCATTATATATTACCAATGCATTATTTAGTCTTGGAAGAGAAGTCCTGATTTAAAAGCCAGATCCACTCCACAAACTTCCCCAAATTCAATGACACAGAGGAATTTGCCCTTGACCCCAACGGCTGGAGCATTCCCAGATGGATAATTAATGCTTTTAATCTTGATGGTCTCTAAGGTGCCATGAGGGAAAACAGCAAACGCTGGAGGGATGAGCTGATGAGGAGAGAAAAGGGGTATGGGCATCTCATCCCCTCCCAGTTTCTCTCAACTGTTTCTAACCAAAATGCTCCAGGGAGAGTCACATTTCAACCCAAGCCCTTTAAGGTCTAATTTCTTTTCTGGTTACAACCCATAACTGAGATCAGACCACAACGCTGCCAAGAGTAAGACAAATAAGATTAGCAACAGAACCCAAAGTACATCTCCCTCAACATAAGAGTGATGGAGCTGCTGTCAAGACTGTCTCTTGAACTTCCCCTTGGGACAGTTTAGTTCTGAATATCCCAAACTTAGTCAGTTTTCATTGTAAATAGTCATCTGTCTGACAGAGTCTTTGGAGAAAGCTGAAAGAGCACTCCCCGCAGCAAGGAAGGGAAGGAAGGTGGTTTCTTCTACAAAGGTCTCGCTCAACATGGGTGTTACATTAGGTCAGGTAGTGACTTCATAAATCCCTTCACATTAGGTCAAAGCTGAATAAATAAATAATATGTTGACCTTCTGCAATGCTTGAATCCAGCTACAAGCCACGTATCAGGAAAGAGCAATAATACACCGCTTTCAGCCAACATAACCCCCACATCCTCCACCAGTCCCTCCAGGGACACCTCTGCATGGAGCTTTGGAGGAGAGGGCTCATGCTGGATCTGGTGGCATTGCACTGAACTAATCCATTAGATCTAAAACCAGTCCTCTTTGGGGGATTTTTCATATCTCCCTCTCTCTTCAGGATTGCTTTTGAAGTTTATTAAGTTTGATGTTTTCCAGAGGGTAGGGGAAGGCAGAAAGACCCTGTCTACTATATGGAAAAATACATTTGGGCTAAAAAGAGATTAAGGTGCCATCTCCTGTCTCCCCTGCAGGTATCAGAGCATCCTGGACTGTGAAAGCAGTATGTCAAAGCAAGAACATCCCAAGGTGAGAGCCAAAGGCTCAGACTAGCTGGGACAGAGCATGTCCTGACAACATAATGCTCCAGTTCTTGGCAATTACAGACAAGCAAAAGCCTAGCATTTTTTGCAACACCTGATGCAGTTCTGAGGACATCTCAGAGCAGGCCAGATCCAATTCCCTTTTAGTATGTACAGATGGATGGACACATATAAGATGCTCCAGGATGGGATGAAAGCTTCATCTATAACATTCAGATTACTCTGCAGTGAAAAAATTGTAGTGGTAGAACCCAATGGAAGACCATCAGGAGATACAGGACCCAGCAGAGGTTTTAGCACTGGTTAGGAAGCAAGGGAAGGATCTAGCCTGAGGCAAAGGCACAGAAAGTCATTGAGGCATCGAGACAGCCACTCTGGGCTGACAGATATGACACTAAGGCATCTCTGCCCTTCTGCAGCAGCAGCTGGAGGCTTTGGGGGTTACCCTGAGTGTCTCAACTTACCTACCAAAGAAGGTAGGTGCTTAGTGTCATTTCTGTCATTCTACCCTAGGGTGCAGACATCGCTTTCTTGGTGGTTTTGACTGTAATGGGACTTAGGCATCAAATTCACGAGTAGATTTTTCTCATAGCTACATGTAGTTGTCTACATTTCAGCATCTTAAACTGAGTTCCCCCCCTAACTAGAAGCTGTGACTACTATTCTCACATCATGGCAAAGGTGGACCTCCCACCTACCAGTGTCCCTTCTATATTTTGATTGCTAACTCATTGGCATAAGGTGCAATTCTTGGCTCCGCATTTGCATGTTGGTGCTTTGTGATAAGGGCCTCTTACAACCTGGAATAACAATGATAAAATCACACATTGGAAGCCAGATACTCTGGACTTCATCTAATTTCCCTGCTGAAGACAGGGTTGAATCTCACTGACAGCCAAATTGAGCCTCATTAAAAAAGGGTAGAATCTGAAAATTTTTATTTTCAGTCCAGGCTTTTAAAATGAAACTGGAGATTTCCTATGAAATGATAGAGAGGCAGATATCCTGACTGTTTGGAAACACCGTTTCCTAGACAAAGAGGATAGAGATGTGGATAAGGCAATGATCCAAGAGGTAAGACAACCAGTGGTCATATTTTTTCTGCTCCAAGTCTTCCTTGCGTGACCATAGACAAATCAGGAGGTTTCACTGGAAATAGGCAAGACAGAAACTTCTCCCACACTTCAAAAAAAGGCTAGAATGTGTTTAGAACGTGTTCCTGACATTTACTCCAGAGAACATAGAACAGAGAGTGATGGGACACTCTTTCATCCCAAAAAGTTAGAAGGTCAACAAACGTGACACTTGGAGTAAAAGACCAGAAAATAAAAATTTCAGAAGATTTTTGTATTGAAGTTAGGTATCAGCCTATTTTGATGTTTGTTTGTGGTTTTTTAGCTCATGGAGAGAAGATATCTATCACAGACTAATGTCAGTGCAATGGGGAAAAAACATGCCTTATCTCAAAGCCATACCAGTGATATGTGCTCGAGCAAGTCAACAGAGGATCTTCCCATTCCTAACATCAGTGCCCCAACAAGGAATCTCAAAGGACTGCTGACCAGCTTTGACTCTCCTAAAGCCACTCCACGGTGTAAGAGCTTTGCTCCGCTGAAGACACCACCTCCCAATGGTATTTTGAGGAAGGGGGAGGCTGATGACAGAATCATGACAACAATCCAACCCCTGAGCATGGAGACCAAACCCCATAAAGACCCATCCTTCCCATCCTCTCTTCAGAGCATCCAGAGGAAGACACAATGGAATCCTGCCACCGTCAAATGGAAGGAGTCTCCTGCAAAGGTTAGTAGGTGCTCTTCTTCAAAACCTCCTGAAAATTTATTTCCTTTGGGTGTCCAGAGTCATCCTTATAAGCGGTTGGGCTTCATAGTGGTGCTTCATCCTCCACTGATGCCAATCCGTGGGCGTGGGGGTTGCCCTGCGGAAGCCTAACCTTCCATGGTTAGGGAAGGAGGAGCAGATTTACAGGGGAGCCATGCTGTGACATCAGAGCTACCATCAGGATAGAGCTTGCTCCGAGATGTGGTGAGGGTGAGCAACAGACCCTACTGCAGAAAGCCCCTTGGCACGTCACTTCCCTGCAGCATGGAGGCCACCTCTCTCTCTCTATTGTTAAAAGCTGGCAGGTGCACCACCAAATCCTCAAACACATGCTGGGTCTCCCTTGGGTCAGGTTCTTCAATGCCACAGTACCAAAGGAGCTGGAAATGGAAGTTAGCACCAGTTCATGCAAGCAGCTGATGATGCCTGGAGCCAGACAACATCAACAAGCAAGGACAAATTCATAATATCACCTATGGCTTAAACTTGTTTCCAGCCCTGTTACTCTCTTCTCAATCCAGACACCCATCTTTCTCTCTGTGTTCCCACATAGTTTATCTCTAATCCTATCCAGCTCTGGGTGATTTAATGTTATCAGGGCCACAGGTTGTATGTTCAACAAACTATTCCTTGCTATAATCCTTTTCCTGGAGAGAAAGGAGTTGGTAGGAATGGACAGCCTGGATTAGAGAGAGACCTACATCAAGGAAACAAGAGAGTCCTATGAAGTCATTATCACCTGGAATATTAATTATGGATAAGATTCTACCTGAAATGGTCATGCTAATCTAACCACTATATCATATACCTCCAAAGATTACTGTTTCACAAGAGATACTCGTCCATTCACTGGGTACAGCAAAGGGTAGCACCAATCATTACTGGGTTTGAGACATGGAAATCATCATGGAAGCAGGTAAAGGAAATGAATGTAAACCAGAAACAGTTGCCTCAAAAGTGAGGACAGATAGAGAAAATACCATTTAGATCTGGAAATAGAAGGGAGCCCAAAAAGCTGTGAAGTACTGTCCTTGGAGAGAACAGAGCAAAGCCAAGCCTGGGTCAGGTCTACAAGAAAAAATTCCAAACTACACACAATATATGGAGGCAACGTCAGGGCCACCTTTGCCTCCAGAAAGCCTCTGGCACAGTTGCCTTCCCCACACTGGGACTTTGTGCAGTTCCTCTCACCTATTTATGGGAATTTACCTGTTTCCCTGCTGTTGTTCCCACACAGGAAGGGAAGCTGTCCCACAACAGGCAGGCGATCATCTCCTCGGTGCCGGATACAGCTGATGACTCAACCACAGGCAGAAGCTGTGAGTTGGATTTATTTTGGATATCAGTCGTCATTGCTACTTTACTGCCAGTTCTATAGTTGCAACTTCGAAGGATCTACTTGGTCTTTGCGCAAAGTTATATTTCCCGTGTAATCCCATAGCAGGGTCTGACCGGGCAATTCTGGCTGGGGATTGTGTGGGTACTGCCAGGACTGGCCATGCAGGAGTGTGGCCAAGGACAGGGCACACAGAGAGCGGACGACGCCACAACTGCAGCCATACACCTTCCAGCCCTGATCAGTCCCATTGCATGGAGCTGGCAAATCCCAACATGGCTGGGATCTGGGCCAGTGATGAGTCCACAGAGCCATGCTGACTCTCCCTATGCTGTTATCCCAGCATTTAAAAATAGCTGGTATTAAATACCAAGGCAGAAGTACGTCCATTTTTAGTTTGGGATGAGTAATATGTCCCTGTACCTCAGCCTTGAGGATAGAAAAAGGGAGAGGTTCCTTTGTACCTAACTAAGGAGTCTTGGTTGGGCTCCTTTTTGGATTTGGCAGCAGTGGTGTATCAGATGCAGTCATCCTTGGCTTAAGATAGGACACAAGGGGACTGAGTGTACCCTCAGCAAGTTTGCAGATGAGACTAAGCTGGGTGGAAGTGTTGATCTGCTTGAGGGTAGGAAGGCTCTACAGAGGGACCTGGTTTGGCTGGATCAATGGGCCAAGGACAATTGTATGAGGTTCAAGAAGGACAAGCGCCGGGTCCTGCACTTGGGTCACAATAAACCCATGCAATGTTACAGGCTTGGGGAAGAGTGGCTGGAATGCTGCCCGATGGAAGGGGACCAGGGGGTACTGATCGACAGCCAGCTGAGTATGAGCCACCAGTGTGCCCAGGTGGCCAAGAGGGCCAACAGCATCCTGGCTTGTATCAGAAATAGCATGGCCAGCAGGACCAGGGAAGTCATTCTTTCCCTGTCCTGGGCACTGGTGAAGCCAACCCTGAAATTCTGGGTTCAGTTTTGGGCCGGGAGAGCTGGGGTTGGAGAAGAGGAGGCTGAGGGGAGCCCTTATCGCTCCCTACAACTGCCTGAGAAGAGGGGGGAGCCGGGGGGAGGGTTGGTCTCTGCTCCCAGGTAACAGATGATGGGATTAGAGGAAATGGCCTCAAGTTGTGTCACGGGAGGTTTAGATTGGACTTTAGGAAAAATTCCTTCCCTGAAAGGGTTTTCAGGCACTGGAAGGGAGTCCCCATCCCTGGAGGTATTTAAAAGCTGGGCAGATGAGGTGCTTAGGGACAGGGTTTAGTAGTGGACAGGTATGGTTGGAGTCGATGATCTTAAAGGTCTTTTCCAACCAAATGATTCTATGATTCTATGATTTTATGTAAGTGATCCCTAGCGCTGTGATATCATTGGGACTAAAGCAGGTCAGGGAAATTTCAAGGCAAGAGGTATCTGTGAACAGCAAGATATCCAAGCTGAAGCTTTGCATGGGAAAGGGTAGAATTTTACCAAAACTCACTGTCAGGAAGGTTTTGTAGATTTGGGGCAGAAGCAAACAACTCTCCAACAATTCCATAATGAGTGTATTTGAGACCAGAGGGCCATCCTGCCTCCTTTGGGCCTGGATCAGGAATGCAGGGACCCCGTGTCCCATTATCTAGGGTTTGTTCTCTTTCCTTTCTATTTCTTCCTTTTCTTTCACACAAGAAAAAAAAAAAAAATCCACATGCTGCCTGGGTTTGAGACACTGTATTTAATTACCCAACTGCATGGGAAAAGAAGTCTCTTACATGAGCACACAGATAAATGAAGGAGCTGAAGTTTCCACAGTGTTGCTGGGATGTTTTTTTAATATCAAAGCATGTGAAGTCACCATGCTATCTTGCTAAAAACGATCACAGCGTTAGCTGCAGTGTGCCTTTTACAGCTCGAGGAACATCTTTTCCTCTGGCTGGTGTATGATGAATCACGGTCTAACTTAGAGCCTTACACCACTCTCCAGCCCCTGACTCAAAGGCCCTGCAATAGCAAAGACTTCATGTCGTCTCCAGCACATATGCTTTGGTAGGGCTAGGGTTTACAGGGTGTGGGGTCCTTCTAGGGAGGCAATTGCAGCAGGGAGCTGGGAATATGACAGCTACCTCTGATGTAGGAGCTGGATTTGCTCAGAGAGGGGAGTCGTAATGCTTCCTAAAAAAGTCCAGGAACCATCTGTCCCAATTATCTTCTGGGACAAGACATGTCCAGGACTATACCTGTGCTGTGCTTGGTCATTCCCATGGAGCTAGAAAGACATCAGTGCTCCACGTGCCCCAGAAGTGACTAGGACAGGTCTTCTACAGGAGCCTCTTCACCATCACGCAGGGACAGCCCCACAGATCTTCCCCAGGACTGAGGAGGGGATACCCAGCCAATACAGTGACCTGGGATGGGGAAGGCAGAGTGTCGAGAGGTTTAAAGCCACACAATGTAAGGTTAAGCACAGAGCACGGTTCTCAGACCTGGGACTCTGTGATTGCACCTTGAATACTGTGTTCAGTTTTGGGCCACTCACTGCAGGGAAGATGTTGTGTTGCTGGAACATGTCCAGAGGAGAGCCGCAAAACTGGTGAGGGGTCTGGAGCACAAGGCTGATGGGGAGTGGCTGGGGGAGCTGGGGGTGTTCAGCCTGGAGCAGAGGAGGCTGAGGGGAGACCTTATCGCTCCCTACAACTGCCCGAGGCTGTAGTGAGGTGAGGGTTGGCCTCTTCTCCCTGGTAATGGGCGATAGGACAAGGGGAAATGGTCTGAAGTTGCACCAGGGCAGGTTTAGGTTGGACATTAGGAAAAATTTCTTCAGCACAGGGGTTGTCAAGCACTGGAAGGGGCTGCCCAGGGAAGGGGTCGAGTCCCCATCCCTGGAGGCAAGCGATGTGCTTAGGGGCAGGGTTTAGTGGTGGGATGGCAGTGCTAGGTTAACGGTTGGGCTTGATCTTAAAGGTCTTTTCCAACATAAACAATTCTATGATTCTACGATATGGGGGACAACATCTTGGCAGTGTTCAAGGCAGCTCTGCTGCCTGGCATTTGGCTTACCAGCAAACACATGTCCATGCAACAGTTCAGAGCTGAATAACTACAGATGAAATCAAACCACCGGTTGCTTTACCTCCTTCCAGAGATGGCACAGTCACCTCTGAGACACTGCTGGACTCCTGAGCATTGCTCGAAGGGGAGGGATGCTACACCCCTTAAAAAAGCCTGCTCCCTGGCAGCTAAACCAGCTGGGCTACATCTCCAGCTGTGCTGACAATATCAGATGATCCGGAGGAAGCTGCCACCAAGGACGTCACCAGGTCACTAATTAAAGAGGTCCAAGCGGCTGTAGTTAGCAGTAATGAGATTAAACTGAGTAGTGGAAGGCTTACATGATAGAACAAAATACTTCCCAAGAAGGAAGATGGTAAATCAAGGAACCGTTTTCCCCAAAGGGGAATGGTTGAAAGCTTGAGCCCTTTAAAATTAAAGAGGAGAAGACATCGGTTAATTTGCTGCAGGTAGAGTCTCCTGAGTTCTCTGGGTTTAAAAATTAACAACTTCCAGATGAATTTTGGCAACGAGAAAGAGGAAAGTCATAGCCAAGAAAGAGAAAAGAGGGGCCTGCACGCGGGCATGCCATTCCCCCAGCTCGCGCGCAGACATCTGCTCATGCATGGATGTATTAATATAGCTCCGTTATCCAGTGCTGCCAGCTGAGGGGCACGTGAGGATGTTACCTCAGTGCAGAGCAAAGATGGAACAGGAGCTTGACATGACTGAAAATTACAGAGCATCCAGGCAGCCTCCAAAATGCATTGAATTCCCTCCTCCCCCTTCCCTTTTCTATTCTGTATTCGTTTTGACTTCTATCCATAGGGAATTTTCAAAGCAAGGAGAGGAGGCAAAGGAGAGGGCAGAAAACGGCGGGGTCCCCCATCCTGCATGCAGGGAGACCCAGGTTTGGTTGTAACATTTGCTCGGCAGGCGATGGGTTTTTCCCCTCCTCGCTGAAGGACCCACACTTTATCCTGCAAGGGGGTGCGGTGCCATCTAGTGACAATGGAACTGGCCCACTTCAGGACCAAAATTGGTCTCTGCAAGGATGCTGCTGCACAGCGGCTGCCAGGACACCATGTCTCAGCCCCAGGGGTGGAAGGAGGCTGTCACCCTCCACCTCTCCATGACCTGGGAACAGCATCGCCCCTTCTGCACCATGCCAATCAGTAGATGGGTTTGGGAGAACATGACATGTGAACTGGAAAGTTCTGAAAGGTGGGGGAAAAAAGTGCTGATTTAAGATAAAAGGCTGTGCTTATGCTACAGACGGCTCTGAGTTCAAGCTCTGGCACTTAGAATCATAGAATCATAGAATCGCTTTGGTTGGAAAAGACCTTTAAGATCATCAAGTCCAACCTTTAACCTAACCCTGTCATCCACCATTAAACCCTGTCCCTCATCTATCCTTCTTTTAAATACCTCCAGGGATGGGGACTCAACCACCTCCCTGGGCACCCCATTCCAGAGTCTGACAACCCTTTTTGTGAAGAAGTTTTCCTAATGTCTTGCAGTGATAGAGACTTCTGCAGTCAAGATAACCCTTAAAAGCTCATTTTCCCTTCAGCAATTTCTTTTCAGGAGCATGACAAGTGGGAGTTGAATGTTGGGACTCCTGTAAGTGGCCAATTTGTCCAGCTCTAAGTGCTTTGTGCCTCTGCAACTCAGCCAAGAGGGAAATTTGGCGTGTCTAAGCATGAGATCCACCTTCCCCCCTGACTAGAGTAGCCCATATCACAAAATGAAGGGGCAGAAGCAGGTACCACCCATCCCCTTTCACCTCTCCCAGCCCCTGTGACAGCTGGTCAGGGATGATGGGATCACAGGCACCTTTTTTGGGGGGGTGCCATGGGAGCACGCAGCAGTTCCCAGGTGGTCTCGGAGGGCAGGGGAGCAATCAGCCCCCGCTCACGCCTGGCCAACCTCTGCCAGCCGCTGGGTTGGCAGCAGTGATCAAACCAGATGGAGTAGTCCCATCTAGCTGGCTTTTCCTGCAAGCCCCGGTCTGTGCTCTCACCTGATCTAACCTAAAGAGCTTTTCCCCCACTGAGCCCCTGTTGCCCTCTTCTCTCAGCTCCCGTACGGAGCCAGCCCATCTCAGCTTCCCTCTGCTCCAGACCCCTGAGCTGCTGATCTCCCCTCATCAGACTCCCAGTGCCTCTCCAAAAGGCCCAGTGTCACATCAATTGTATTTTTTTTTTTTTTCATTTCCTGCTTTCTAATTAGTATCTATCTTCCAGGCAGGAGGAGAAAAGCCCTTCCCCAGGAGCTGTGCAGAGCGAGCTGTCAGGTAGCTCAGATCTTGCAGGCTCATGGGAGAGTGCTTGCAGGGGTCATTTTGCAGGGGCACTGATGGGGACACACACGTGGAAGTCACAACCCATAGCAGACCAGGTCCTCCACCTAGGGATGGACAGAGACACAGCAGGAGAATGAACAGCCAGCCATGCACGCACACAGAACAAGAGCCATCCATGCAACATCTACATTGGATGTTGCAGCTAGGCAGACAGACAGGCAAATATAAGTTGCAGATGAAGAGAGAGCTCCACGTAAATGTATGCATGCACCCTGCGTGTCCTGCTGGGCACATGCACACCACAAGGACACAGAGCCGATATTCTCTGCCCTTCACCTCCTGCCTTTTATGCATGGAAAAAATGAGACACCTCTGTCCCCAGCCTGCTGCTGTGTTTGCTGACACCCCGGCCACCCAGTTCATGCTACTTGAGCGGGTGGGTGCATGCTGGCAGCCCCTGCCACCCCCAGCCCTCTGACTCACAGCCTGGCTGGTGACCAAAGCCCTGCCTACTGCCCTCCTCATGACATCCCTTGCTTTCCTGCTCCACATCACGGGGTGCACTCAGCAGCGCCACGTCATTCCCCACCTCCTGGGCCTTCCTGGATATTTCCCCCCCCATCCCCAAGATGGTTAAATTTCAACCCATTCTAATTTAGCTCTTTTCTGTGACCCTCATTTATTGAAGGAAGCAACAAAGAAAACTGAGACCACTTCGGAGGGAGGGGTAACGGTTTTCCGAGGTACCAGGCTTAACACAGACAGCAGGGGACTGGGAATTCATAGCTTTGCAGGATGTTTAAAGAAACTGGGCTATGGTAGGGAGGATCCAGGCCCTTCCAGGAGCTTCGGTGAAAACAGATGGTCATCTGGACCTGGTTGTGATGATGTGATGTGATGTGATGTGATGTGATGTGATGTGATGTGATGTGATGCGATGCGATGCGATGTTGGCGAGGAAACCTCATCACGTGCTGAACTGCAGCCTGGTTGATGTGTAGCATCCTTTCCAGGGACTGATACCTGCAGGCCTATAGGGGAAAGAGAGGGGCAGTGGCCCCTCCAAACACCCCTGTAAAACTCCAGCAAAGGCATTCAGGAGGAGGGAACCAAAAAACTTAAGCAACTCAAATGAAAAAAATCAGTGGCGAGTTGCTTGGCCCTTCGGAGCAAAAAGCATGGAACCCCTTTGGGGACCAGCGTCACACTTCACCTCTCAGCACAATGCTGCTGAGATCTTTATGTGACCAATGAGCCTGGCAGAAATGGAGATGTCCCTGTGCTACATGCTGTGCAAACAGACCACAGAGAAAGACTGAGACAGGTCTGTGCTGACAGACAAAACAGGTATGATTTTTGCCCCAAGACAGTCTGGGCCAGCACAGCTCACAGCCATGCACCTCGCTCCCCCATCGCTGCAGTCCCGTGTGGTCTGGCATTGGGTGCTGCGGGTCGTGGGCATGGTCTGGGAGGGTACAAGTAGGGTGGGACCCATCATGGGTCTCTTGTGGCTCTCGCCCTGTGTTTTGTGAGATCCGAAGCACCTCTGAGTGAGTGTCTTATCTCAGTTGGTACCGGCATAGCCAACTCCCATCTCCTTCCATCACTACATGGTGGTTTACTCAAGCCAATGCTCTCTAAAGGTGTCATAAAAGTAAACCACAGACTGGTGGTCTGTGGTTTGAATCAGGTCCACCAGCAGCTGGACCTGATTCAAATATTAAGGGGTTCCTCAGCCCTATCCCTATCCCAGCCTGGTAAAGGTGGGCTGTTAAAATAAGCCCCAGAGCCATTGATTATGTTTGTATTTGTAAATCAACATGGTCAGGCCAGGGGTCCCCAGCTCTGGCACACAGTTGTGCCCACCATTAAGATGCTGAAAATAGCACCCGTTGCCCAGCTGAGCTTTGAGGGTATCGAGAGCCCTGAAGGGCTAAGTGCTTTGGTGTTGTCCCTCTCCAAACGCTGCCCAGAGCACCTCCCTGCAGCACTGCGCTGCTGACGGAGGGACTGCCAGGATGGGGATGATTCCCAGCTGACCATAAAGCAGCTCCATCGTCCTTCTTGGCATACACGTTTCCCCTCACTTTCCTAAATCTTTTTTTTTCTTTCTTTCTTGGTTCTAAAATATTGGAACAGATGAGGAAATAGGGAACCAGAAAACGTAGCTAAAACCTTCCCAGCTTTTCCCTTAAAACTTTGGCTGCATCCAGAGGCGAAAGGGTTCTGGCCGTGCAGATCACTGCCCGAGGACATGACAGTGAGTCAGGGAAATGCCTCTTCCCCATTGCCCCACTGCCTGGAAGCATCCCCTGTCCTGTACTGGATTACACCAGGGGTATTTTGAATGAATAAGTTCTGAAAATAAGCCAGGCCCCCAGACTTTCCCAGCCTCCCTGTAGGATTGCTAAAACTCATGATTGACTCAGCCTGGTGGAAGAGCAATTTCACTCTTCCCTAAAAATAGACCAGGTGGTTCATCCTCTCAACATAGCACAGCGCTCAGCGATAAAACCAGCTGCCAGAGACCACTGGGAGGCAGTGAACAGGACCGAGGGTGCAGGGAGCGGAGCAGGGCTCCTCCGAGGATACACTAAGGGCTGCCCAGCCGTGAGTTGCATGCAGATTTTCCACTGGGGCTGTCTACGGTGTGACACAGCTGCTGGGACCACCAAGACCTCCCTGTAAGTAATTTTGGGGTTGATTAGCGAGGGGTGAAGTGTTGAATGAACATGAACCTTAGACTGATGCTAAAAAACAGGGTCTATGAGGATGCTCAGCACCTTGTGCTATGAAAGCAGTGATTACAGCTTATGGAAATGCATAGATTTTATTTTGTTGGCCCAGAGTTTGGTAAAATTAATGGTTGGACTTGATGATCTTAAAGGTCTTTTCCAACCTAAATGGTTCTATGATTCTAAATCCCACTCTCTGATGTGGAAGGTGCTGTCTCTGTGTTCCACAGATGGTGGCTTTGGTTTGGTTCAGCACCGTCGTCTAGGGTGCTCAGGCATGTTCAAGGCAGAAACAGAGCATTGTACATGTGTGCTTTTCCCTGTCCTCAAATATTGAAGTTCCTAGCTTTGAGGCTTAAATTCATGGGGCCAGATCTCAGCGTCTACTCTCTCCCCCTTTCCCCCCCCCCCCCCCCAAAAAAAAATACTGTTATTTACCATGACTCTGGTCACTGTGACCAGCAACAGGGGAAAGAATCTGTATGGGATTCGGGTGAGCCAGATGGATGCTGGGAATGAAGGGGACATCTTCCAGATCAAAACCATGTCCAGGACTGGTAGGCAGTAGGCAGCAAAATGTGGACCATTTGGAGGGAAATGATGTTTGTTTTGTCTTACATCCCTAGGGAAGAGGAGACAGAGCAGCATTAGTTAAGGAGGGAATTTCTTTCCCCCCCCTCTTCTCTCCCAGTCTCCAGGCAGGGCTGAGAAATGTGTTTATGACCCTGAGCCAAATAAAGGGCTTCAGGAGCATTAACAACATTAACATGGCCATACCACTCCCTATTTGTGTTCAGGTACGGAAAGTAAATCCAAAACCCAGCAAAACTCTGTAAGACAGAGCAGGAACCTACCCCCGTGTGCGCGTGTGTGTGTCTCATACCCAATTATCCATCTACCAAAGCCTTTTAGCTCTAAGGTCTGTGTCATGGCCAAGAGGAGAGAGCCAGGACCCCAGGTCCAGGTCTTGGTCCTGCTCTTCGGTCACTGCGTGAAGGGCCTGACCCCAACGCCCTGAGCTGAAAGTAGTATTTTTCTGCTCGTGCATTTGGCAGTGGTTAACATTTCCTTCTGGGAGACACATCCTGCCAATTGCTGTGAGAATAACAGAAATTCTTTAACCTCCAGGATCCCTCCAGGTCTCCAGTTTTCACCCAAGTCTTTGCCAGAAAATATCTGAAGTAGCTTTAGGTTTTTATTAGAAAACAGGGGTTTGGGAAAAGAGAGGTGGAGTTGGTGCCTGTGGTACAGATATCACTTGATGAGAAGAGGCAAAATATGAAAATCCATGTTCTTGTCCAGGCAAAGTGGTAGATAATCCACTGGTGGCAATTACAGGAACCAGCATGGGTGGAAATTCATAGGAACATCCAACAGGGGCTGTTTTCAGCCCTTCAATAGGGGCAATATTTTGTAGGGTACAAAAGCCTCCTTTGGGGGGGAAACCAGGCGAGGATGCCATAACCCTGATGCTAGGAGGTTGGAAAACCTTCTTCAGCACCAGCAAAAACCCCAGGCCTGGGTCTGAACATGGTAGCAGGAATCTCTGCATTAAGCACTGTACAACCTGGTCTTTTACTCTTTTAAAGCCACCCATTTACATATAGATGTGGGCTTAGGGACATGGTTTAGTGGTGGACTTGGCAGTGTTAAGTTTACAGTTGGACTCAAAGATCTTAAAGGTCCTTTCCAAACTAAATTATTTTATGACTCTAAGATTCTATTTCTCTCCTCCCCCATATTCTCCCTGGCAATTTGCCTCATTCAGAAATAAGTGGAAGTGGTGGGGAAACTCAACAGCTACAAATGGGTTGGGGTTTTCTCTTTAAATGATGCTGCTATTTTTTTTTTTTTTTTTACTATGGCTGTTTCTTTCAAAACAGCATTAAGTTTTCTCAGCTGTCAGTGATAAAGAGTTCACAGCAGCATGGGAACACCATGATAAGAACAGAAAGCAAAGGCAGGGTCTTGGCAGCTCCTTAGAGCTGCACAGGAGCCATGCAATGCCCCCGCATAAACCCCATGGCATGGCAAAGAAATGTTTTAAGATGCACGCCGTAGCCCTGACCCTGGCTGTGCTCTGCGTCGCAGGCGGGATGTGCGGCCGGTGATGCTTGCAGGGCTCATGCCTGTGCAGGCATTCCCAAGGTATCTCTTCCTCGGTGGTTAGAGAGGACTTCCCTTAAAAGGCCTGGTATTCGCGGCATGCGAGGAGCCCTCTCCCCCAGGCAGGGGTTATTCCAGTGGGCAGCTCGGTGTTGCTTTCCCTGGGGAAGGGGATTTTAGGGGGGGAGGGAAGATGCTATCACGAAGGGTCATCCTGCATGGTAGCCTGCAAGGGCTGAGATGCTGCTCTGTGGGAGCCAGTAGAGCACGCAGAGGGCACAGAGCTTGGTGGAGGGGTTAGGGATTAAAATAGCCCTGCTGCTGGCCAGCATTCAGGGATAGGTGAAATAGAGAAAGAAGGAAATAAAACCAGCTCTTGCTGTATTGGCAGCAGGGGTGTTTATCATCCTTTCGGTGAAAAATCCCTGTATAAATAACAGGAAAGAGTTGCCAGAGGGTACAAGAATGGTGGGTGATACAGGACCCTCCGCATGTCAGAGGGCAGTGCTGGGGACCAAGATCCCAGCCATACGCACCCTAGGGGAGCAATATATTAACCGTCCGCTCAGCTTTTATTAACCCCTTGCAAATAACAGAGGAACACAGAGAATGGGGCAGCGCTGAGAGGGGCTGCGTCCGCCTGGTCTAGGCACTTCATATCCCAAAAGCGGGGGAGCCAACACGGGTGATGGTTAAGTCCCTCTCTAAGGAAAGACAACCCCACAGCAGTTGGCCCACTCGGGAAGGCCACATCCCCAACCAGCAATGCCACTCGCAGCTGTCTCTCAGCAGAGCTTCTTGGCATTTTTTTGATACCAGGAATAGAGTCCTCCACATTCCTGGATTTTTTGCAAAGCCCAGAAATAGCCCCAAGCTGCCTTGGGGCAGATACTCAGCTCCGCCTAAGGCTAAATTTTCCCCACTCTTCTCAGGAGCTCTTTAAATTACCTGCATAGGAAAGTCCAGCTCACAGAATCACAGAATCGTAGACACTGAGGAGTCAAAAACGCTTGCAGAAATGACTACAGATCACGAATCTTCAGTTTAGAGGTGCTGGAAATTGTAAAGAGATCTGATTTTGAAATTCAAGTGCTGGAAACAAGATACTGTTTTTTCCCTTCACCATCTCCCACCCCCTCAGGTTTGCGAATGCAACTTTATACATGTGCAGAATGTTAATTGTTTGACTATAATTTAGTAGACAATTCCTAAAGCATGAAACAATATTTTAAATCCATTTCCTCTTCAACACAGGTGCTCTTTAGTTACATTATTTTATTTTACTTATTTGTTTAGCACCTTCATCTGGTCCTGGCACTTTTCAGCCCATTTCCCACCCCAGAATTCATATATTAACTCTATCTGCCAAAGCTGCTCAAGTGATTGCAACATATGGCTTGCAGGGAGCACAAAATCTTTCTTAAACCCTTTCAGAAGAGAATGATTTGTATTTTTTTGATAAATCCATGTATCTATACCAGAGATGCCCACCAATGCCAAATCAGGGATCTATTGTACTTGATGCTGTACAAACTTATTTGAAAGCAGAAGGCCTACTCATGAAAGTTTGGAATCAGAAAAAAAAAGTGTTGTGAATTTGTCTGATTTTTGTTAGTTATCGAACTGTAATTGGTGGTGTTCTTACACCTGAGTTGGTTAAGCGAGCATATGAAAATCTCAGTTCTCACTTTTAAAGGTCAATTCCTAGCCCATGTACTTATAACAAAAAGGTAACTTGAACCAAAACAGTCAAAAACCTGACAACTTCTTTTAAAAATAAGCATCTTTACAATTGCCACTCACTCACATAATTGGCCAATCCATGGCAAAAATAAAAAACTTGAATTTCAAATCCTCGCTGTCCTTTGCAGAACTGAAAATGAGAGGAAACCCTGCAGTTTGCAGACAGAGCGAAGTGTGATCCGGGAGTCAGGGGACAGTGCCCCTGAGGATAAACAGAATGCTTCGGAGCAGCACTGGTCCTCAGTCTTTACTGCAGACTGCCGAAAATCCCAGCGATGCTCCCTGCTGCACCCCTCCTTTAGAAAATTAAGCACATAACATTTAAACATGTGCTAAAGCCTGAAGAGCAGGACATGAGGCTGATGAGAAATAGCCAGTTATGCTCCCCCCTCCCCAAACCCTCACCCTCCCAGGACCGCCCTTCCCTGCACACCTTTTTCTGCAGCATCTCAGGACCACTCACCCTTTCAGCAGCCTCCAAACCGAGCCTGCCCCTCTTCCCACGCCACCTTCGTCTGGTCCGGGAGAGCTTCTCCACAGACCAGGGCTGCTGGCGCAGGGGTTGGGGATGGGGATTTAAACCTTTCCCCGCTGACCAAGCACCACCAATGGGCTGCCAGGCTCACAGATTAAGCAGCAGCACTGGTTTCCCAGCCAGCTTTTATGGGTGCTTACCCATCCGCACAAATGAACCCAGCCGTGGAGCGGTGCCGGTATTTAGGAGCTCCTTTTGTCAGGGGACTGATTCTCTAGGGGGCACAAAGGCGGCAAGAGGATGGGGTAGGCGTGATTCAGCACACGCAGCTCCCTCATCTAAGGATAGAGGCACTTGGAAATGGGGTCCCCATCTGCAGGGACGGGCTTCCAGCTTCAGGAGGGGGACAGTGAGTTGCTGAGGTTTCACTGGCATGCACACTGGGGATAATTAAATATCTTAAATATCTTAAACAAATATCTTAAGGGTGGATGTCACGAGGACAGAGCGGGGCTGTGGAGTCTCCTTCTCTGGAGATATTCAAAGCCTGCCTGGATGATGTCTTGTGCCCCCTGCTCTGGGTGACCCTGCTTTAGCAGGGGGGTTGGGCTGGGTGATCTCTAGAGGTCCCTTCCAACCCCTGCCATTCTGCAATTCTGTGTGACAAGCAGGTTGGGGGTCCCAGCTGGTAATCACTGCCCAGTTAGGAGTAACCCATGACCCATCCCAGGGAGGAATAGCAGAAATGGCCCCAGATTCCCAGGAGACAGCCAGCCCAGAGCACCACAAACCCAGTAGCATTTCCATGTTGGTTCACCTCCAGTCCCTTTCACAGTGTGAAGAAATCACTGTTTTCCTGCCCTGGTTTCCCTAGTGCTAAGAAGCTTCAGGACATGGGTGCCTTTGCTCCCAGTGGCCTTTGAGTACTGAGGTTTGGGTCCTGCTCCATGGGATGTACTGAATGTCTCTCAGCACCCGAGCCATGGCACAGCCAAGGGGTGAGACCGTAACACGTCTTTGCTCCATAGCATAGGACATGCCAGCTCTAGCAACCATCACAGCAAACCCAGTGTTGGTCTGCAGAGAAGCAATGTTGGGCAGATGCTGAGCAGGTAACTGAGGATGCCGGATTCAGCTGGCCGGGATGGGATGCTTTCCAGAGCATCCCTCCCTTCAGCAAGCGATGGAGGGGGACAGGACCCTGGCACAACTTGCACCGCTGGGCTATCCCTTTCCCTCCGGCTCGTGCAAGCCCCGTGCGAGCCCCCGGCTGATCTCAGGCCCCGTTACACAACCTCCGGTTCACGGACTGCCGTGGGGCACACATGGCGACACAAAGGGCTTTGTTTAGCAGCTGTGTTTGCTCAGGGTGGCTGATTTTGGGAGCAAAGCCGATGACATGTGGTTGGCCAGGCCACCCGGGAGACTGGTGCTGAGCTTGCAGCTTCCTTTTTTAATAGGTGACTCAGGCACTCGGTAGCTCACTGGGGTTGGTGGTGGGAGCAGGGCTGCAAAGGAGTGCCAGCGGCAGAGGTGGTGGACACCAGCAGGTGGGTAGCGTTGTTTCTCTATAGGATAAAATGGTTTAAATAGACAGCAGAGCAAGCCGGAGCTGCTGTGGTACTGGCGAGATGGGGTTTTCCCAGGGGAAGGAGGGGGATAATGTTTTTGTTAGTGATTTGGTTTCCACTTGTTGGGGGCTGGCTGTCAGATGTAACACAATTACGGTTCAAGAGACCTGTAATAGTATGGAGACAGAGCAGTTGAGTGATTTATGGGCAGTAGCTAAGAGGAAGTGCGTGAATTTTTAGATGAATATTTAAGAGTCTTTTTCCCCCCGTTGCCTTGCCTTTCCCCTTCTTCTCCCCCATGCCTAGAAAAATCAGCGAGTACAAATGCATATGAGGAATGATTTTCCCCCATTGCAAGTTTCCAGGTTCCCCCTGCTCACTGGGGGCACGGCTGATGGGGCGGCGAGGCTGTAAACTGAGCCCGAGTGGCTCATACATGGGGCAAGGGAAGAGCTAAAGAAACCCCAGCAGCTGCTCCCTATGGACAGCCCTAAGATTGCAGCCCCTCACATGAAATGTGCAGATTCATCCGGCGCCAGACGCTGGCACGAAGGACATTTTGTCGACAAACCCCAGCGGGGAGGAGCATTCCCCTTATCCTTCACATAGACAGCAGCGCCGTCGGCCACCGTGCCAGCCGCTGGGTGGGACGGGAGGAGGGGTCCTCAGGAGCTCTTTTCTTCTATTTTAGCTCACGGGGGATGCTTTAAGGCTTGAAGTATCAGGTTTAAAATCCCTGGGGCCGCAGTCAGCGCTGGTCAATCAGCGCCACACGGGATGCATCACTCAGCACTGGAATGGATGCCGAACGTGCTGGCGGAGCTTTTTTGCTCAGCCAGGCAGAAACGTGGAGCCTAGCACAGGTCTCAAAATGGACCTCCATGCCCTCCATCTCATATACAACAGATAACACCTTAAGCCCCATCTGCGTAACATCCCTCGGCTTTGCTTTAGCATCCCCAGCTGGGAAGTTCACCCCTCCCTCCCAAGGGATGCTTTGCAGCAGCATGGTGGTCCCAGCTCTTGAGTTGTCCTAGGTGCCGCTTGGGCACCATTAGCCGCACACACGTGACAGCTCAGCTTTCTCGTTAGCGGAATGAACGGTTGTTCTTTCGCTCTTATCTATAATTAGCAATTTAGAGGGTGGCAGCAGCCTGTTTTGTCAGGCAGAGCCGCGTGGAGCGAGCAGACTTTCCGCAAGCGCAGAGCCAGCCGCCCGCCCGGCGGGTTTGAGCAGCCCCTATCTAAGGCAGGCAGTTTTGTGAGAAGCGATAAGCAAACAGAGGGCTGTGCACTGCAAAAATGTCAAAAAGGAGAAGGAAAAAAAAAAGAAAAAAAGAAAACAAAGGCAGCGATAAGGAGAAGGCTTCAACAAAAGCCTTGTATCTAATTATATCCATCATTAAAACAGAAGCCCCATGGCCTTTCATCCATCCAAGCTAACGGATGAAGGACTAGGCAGCTCTGAGGCTGTGCTATTTTCCACTGCATGGACTGGAAATCTTCCTTCAGCTGCATTATCCATTCTTGGCTGGAGGGGCACATCGCTCTTCTTTGTGCAGCATCTCGTCCCGGGGGCCCATGGGCCAATACAAATTATATCAGCTCAGTGGTAATACCCATTGCCTGTGGTAGGAGGAGACCATTAAACATTACCAGCCCAGCTCTAGGACATGGGGATGCTTTTGCTAAGCACTTAGCACTGAAATGGTTAAGCACAGCAATGCTCGTGTCAGCCTAGGCAGCGTCCCTGCCTTGCTGTGAGGTGCCCCCATCTCCTGGAGGTAGTTTTGAGAGAGTTTTTTCAGCATGGCCATGCCCTTGCCAAGGGTTTGTGTTCATTTTCCTAACCAGAAAGGCTGCAAATCTGTGCTTGGTTTTCTTTCTGCTTTAAAGCTAGCAAAGCTGACTCTCCCCAGCTCTCCCCGTTGTTCTTACTGGGAAGCTTAGCCAAACCTTGTTACCTTGCAAGGAGGAAAACTTCTGTTTTCCAGACTGATTGGACCCCTTTGCCTTGCCAGTAGGTAATTCAGCAATGTAGGAGAAAAGAAAGAGATTCCCAGATGAGATTTTTCAAAGCCCTCTTCAAAGCCTTCTGCAGCTAATTCAGCCCATGCTTCAATGCTCTTCTGACAGGGTACAGCCATAATAAGGAAAGAGCATGAAATCTGAGGTACCTGCACTGGCAATACTTCATTTTCCATTTTTACAGAGTACACCCCTTCAAATACATCCCTCGAGCCTCCAAATGAAGGGAGAAGCCCACTGCAGCAGATATAAGGACTTGTGTTAGCAGACGTTGGCACCAGCTCCTGTAAAAGCAATGTCTCAGTGTTGCCTTGACCCTCTCCTCCCCATTTCCAGGGTGCTGTTTGTCAAAAAGCCAGGGATCCAGTCAAAGTTTGGGGTCTCTTGAGCAGAGTGGGGACAACCTGATGCAATCAGAGGGTAATTGCAACCTCTCAACCTATCTTGAGATGCACCAAATCTGCCCCTGTCTCCACTGGCTGTAGGTGGATAATTCCTCTTGACTCAATGTGTAAGCTGTGAACAGCAGAAATCAGGAAGAGAGGTCCCATATTTACATCGTGACTTAACAAAGAAAGCCTTAAGGGAATGTCTTCTCCTGTTTCCTCCCCTGGTGTCCTAGGCACCTCTGGCAGAACTGGCCAGCTAAATCTGTATTGCAGCCCACTGCTTCCTCATGTATCCAGCCTTGGTTCTGCTTCAAAATTCCTGCACTTCTGCAGGGGCAGCTGGAACCAAGGACAAAATAAACCTTGGGGTTTGGCACCTTCCAGCGGCACACTGGCCAGGGTCTGAGAAGCTCACTGGGGTCCCTCTGCTCTTATCTTCATGGCTTTTTGGTGCATGTTTGTCCTGGTAGGAACTGGTATTTCATGTGAAGCATCAGCTCCTGGAATCCCGTTAGTGTATAACATTAGCTGCTGTCACTCTAAAATAAAAACAGAGTAAACCTCCTTCAGTATTTTAGAGAAAATCTGAACTCAAAATGCAGAAAACAAAGAAAAAGAGTCATTAAGTTTGTTATTTACAAAATCTCGTGATTTGGGGACTGAGATTTGAGGGCAAAGAACGCTAGAATTGCTGCAGTGCTTCTAATGTGCACATATTAAAAAGTACATCAGCCCTTTCCTGGCTGTGCAATAGCTGGATTTGTGGAGAGAAAGACCATTGTTCAAACAGAAAGCACTGCAAATACCACACTAAACCCAAATGCAGCAGTGCAAGTCTGCAGATGAAGGGAGAACCTTCTCGTGGTTTTACAGCGGTAACAGAGAAATTACAGCCCTGACTAACCTGGGGGACTAAGGTGCATCATACAGGTATAACGCTCTATATATATCTGTGATGGGAGGTGGAGATGGCCATCCTGCTCGCACTTAGCAGAGAAATGCAAAAAGAAATTTCTTAGCTAGAATTTGGAGTTGCCTCTTTCTTTGAAAACTGAACCCATCTGAATTAAAGCCATTAATTTGGACATGAACCTCCCACTGGGGATGGACACAGCTTTCATCCTCAGAGGGAGGGGAAGCCCCTGTTGTTTAGGGGGATGAGGAGCAAGGGGGATGGAGTACAGCAGATGGGAATGAGGGAGCATGGCCTGAGCATCATCCGAAAGTACGTGACCACTCCAACCATGCAGTGCCTCTGTGTAAATCCCTCAGGAGGTCTGGCTAATAGATCACCTCCTCCCAGAGTAGCCATTTCTCCATGAAACAGATAGGGACATCTTCAGCTGTAGTCATCTCCATGGGAGGTATCTGAAGAAAGGTAGGAGGAACGCTGAATATCTTGAATATCTCAGCAATGCCATACTGGGTCCTAGTGAGGGCCCCACGGGAGCTGGTGCAGCTCAAAATATCAGATCTTTAACCTAAGAGCAGGGTTTGGTCCTCCGGCTCTGCAAAAGACTCCCTGCTACATCCTTGGGCAAGTCTCATAGCCTCTTCATCTCCCCATTCCCTTAAACAGGCTCCTAGGGGAGAGGTAGAGAGAAATGGATATAACTGCTTGTGAAGCACTTCAATAGAAGAGCAAAAAAAGTGGGAATTGGTTCAAGTTGAACACGCATAGCTCCTTCACATCCTCCCACCTGCTCATGTTTGGTGATGGCCTTGTCCAGGGATGCAGGAATGGGTGTGGGCTCTGTGCCTCACCGGCAGGATGGTGGCATAGGGTCACTGCTTGATGTGTTACTCTCACCCAGGCTCAAAGTCCGTTTCAGCCATGAAAGAGGTGGAAATGTCCATGTTTTCTCCCTGAACCAAAAGATCATGATGTTAAATTTTGGGGGACCAGGGCAGGGGCGGGACGATAGCGATGGTGTCCAGCAGAGCCCTCGGTGAGCGATGCTCACGCTCCAGGCTGGCCGTGCCCTCGCGTCTTTGGCACATACCTCACCGCACACGTCTGTCCTTGTTTCAGATGAGAGGCCGTGGTCATTTTTAGCCATATCAGACAACGCTAGCCACATACTTCACCAAGGACGAGGGAGGTCCTCTGCGCTCTCTGTGAAGGAGCTGTCGGCTTTCTATCTCTCCCAGACAGCTGCTGCTGCTGCTCAGGCTGGCAGCCCCGCGCAGCCGGTAAGCACCGCGCGCCGCCCTCCTCCCCCTCGCAAATCACCAGCGGCATCCCAGCAATGTCCCGTCCCAGCAAGTGCTTGTAAGAGGGTGAGAGAGAAGGCGTCTGTGTTCGCAACTCCGGAGAGACACGGCGTTCGGTTTCCCAGTAATGGCCAGCTTTCCCAGCAAAGGCCAGCTTTCCCAGTAATGGCCAGCTCTCCCAGCAAAGGCCAGCTTTCCCAGTAATGGCCAGCTTTCCCAGCAAAGGCCAGCTTTCCCAGCAAAGGCCAGCTTTCCCAGTAATGGCCAGCTTTCCCAGCAATGGCCAGCTTTCCCAGCAATGGCCAGCTTTCCCTTGTTGTTTGCAAATATCGCATAGATGTTATCAGAGGTGCTGATACGTATGTATACAATGTATAAGCTACACATGCATGCACGCAGACGTATATACGCACATTATATTGACACACATACCAAACACACATCTACACCCACTAACCCATACGAACAGCTTACCCATACATAAGATTCCACTTTATTCACACGTATTACATGCTCACATCCACGGAGGAAGCATTCAGCACACAGCAACACCTCCATCTCCATGCTATACCATTCCAACCCACACAATATATGTTCATATATGTCAGACCCAAGCCTAACTTCACAGTGCAACCTCCCTGTGTTCCTCTGTTCATAACCCTTGGTCTGGGATGCAGGGATTTAATCTCCCACTCTGGGCTGATCATTGGGTCATAGGATAATTTAGGTTATCAGGGTTATGAGGGACCAAGCTACACTTTTCCCATTTCCTCAGCTCCACCGGTGATCCAGGAATAACGTGGGATGGGATTTCACATCAGGACCTTTCCTGCGGGCATGTTCATGCTCCCCCCGCTCCCTTTTGCAGGGTCCCTGCCCGGGGATGCAGGTTCTCGAGCTGTGTCAGGGCTCTGCACTGGGAGAGCCCAGACTGAAGCAGCCCCAGCTGAAAATAAATGAGCGGAGACTGCAATTGGAAAATTGCAACTGGTTAGAAGTCTAAGGGGAAAAAAAAACCAAAAAAAAAACCCCCAGTTTCAAACCAGTGAATTACACAATCCATAATGCAATTGCAAACATAGATCCCTTTTATTTTTTAAATATGGAAGTATAAACAAAAATATAGGCTAAATCAAATTTTGGAGAAATCAGTGCTTATTTTGTTTTCCCTCCAGCTCTAAACAAGTGTGATTGGGGTTTTGTTTATTGACTGAGACTTTTGGAGGCAAATATTTCTGATCAGTATGGAATAAGTTTGTTTTTCCCAGCTGTACTGGGAACTGCCTGTGAACCAAAAAAAACCCCTTATGTGTAATGGTTTTCTGGTCTCTGTAGTTGGGAGATATATATATATATTTATATATATATACACACACACAGAGACAACATGTCTTCCTATGCATTTTGATGTAATTTCTCCTCTTGTCTTTTCCAGGGTTCTGTGAAGGACAACTCCATTCACTCTCCCCACAGCCAGAAAAAAAGCAAGGTAAGAAATGTTAACGATAAGCACCGTTATCTAACCAAATATTTGTGGACTGCGGTGGAGTGTGATTTAAATACCCACACACAGCAGAGAGGAGCGCTTTCATACTGAATATAGCTATCAGCTGCTCAGTTGCCCTTCCCCACGTTCAGAAGTTCTCCACAGATCCCCCCAAAACCCCTTATTTTAAAAAGTGCATTCAAAGTATGTTGGCCCGTGTGAAAGATTTGCATTTTACACTTGCTGCAAAATATGCTGATTTGGGTAATCTGGGTTTTTGGTTGGTTTGGGTATTTTTTTATGGTTTTTTTACTAATGTTCAATACTTATTTTTAGCCAGAACAATCTGCGTGTAACAGAGTGAAATAACACCGCGCGCCATTGCTTTGAGCAACAACTAATAATATTGCAGGCATAACTCCGCAGACGTAACTCCACAGGCATGCCAAGGGTCAGCAGATCTGTTTACTGAAAGGAAAGCCACCCGGATTACAGTCTCTTTTAGATAATGATTAGAGGCCTTGGCTACCTTCCCTTTGGATAAATGCCAAACTAGCGCAGGTTACAGGTATTCAGCTCCGCGTTCGGCGCCCAGGCTTCCCAAACTAAGGAGAAAAAAAATGCAGAAAGGGAGGCTCAAAGGTAGGCTAAACAACCACGGCCCACCCTGCGACGACTGCACCCTCTGTTCATTTCTGCACCAACGCTGCTGTGAATTTGAGCTGAGCTCAGGCTGACTGAGTCTAAACAGGTCTAATTTTTGCTGGCCCCCAGCTATGGGTGGTATCCCAACCCCTGGTCCCTCAGCTTTGTTTTTCCTCCTAACGGAGCACAGAATTTGGCCTGGTAATTACAGCAGTTTGTAAACCTTCGTTAGCCTCAGGCCTGTGCAATTCTGTGAGTCAAAAGAGCTTTATTTAAGTCTCTAATTGTATAACTGGGCATCTATTCTTATGCAAATGATGATGTGGGATGTCTGTCCAACAGAAGAAATCATTAATCAGACAAACATCCTTCCCCAAGGGGAAGTCCCCATCCTTTTCTCCTGGGCACTGGGCAGCCCATGGTGCTACCAAAAGACTGTCATGCTAGCTCACTACCCAAAACCAGGTTGTCCTCATCAGCTCAGTTTGACAATTGTGTTTGGTTCCCTCTCCCCTTTTTCTTCTTGAGACTTCTTCAACAAATAGCTCCTTGGCTTTCTCCTGAACCTGTGTCCTATGTTGCCAGACTCTCTGTAGGTCCTTGCTCTACCCTGGACACGTGGGAGCAGGAGGGAGAAGTTAACTTTTAGCTCACTACTCTAAGACAGCCTTCTTCATGTTGTTTTTGTGGTCACTGTCTCCTGCTGACACAGTCCAAACTGGGCACCTCTGTTATGCTGCAGCTGGACTGAATCCTGGGGACTATAGACTAACCACCACACATGCCTGGATTAGAGACCTTGCTTTAGAGAGCCTTGCTGTGGAACCAGAGCTAACACCGAGCCTGGAGCGTGTGCAGTGGTGTGATGCTTTGGAGTGCTGTGTGCTACTGAACCAAAGGTACGGAGCTTAGTAGGTGCATGGATTTCCCTTGTTGGCTGGCTTTTTCCTTTGTGGTTCTCACTATTAACAGCCATGGGGTTGGGGGGTAAGAGATGATGCTGACATTTAAAACTGTTTCCCTAAAGATGTCAGAAGCTCAGAAATCATCTAAAGTTGCCATCAAGAAAATGGAAGACGACTTACCTCCCCCTCCCGCCCCTGGCTCAGTCCAGGTCATCGCTCCAGGGAGCCAGGATCTCAACCCACTCCCTGTGCCTCCTCCAAAGCAAGCCTTCTCCAAGTTCTACCAGCAGCGTCAAGTGAATGAGCTAAAGAGGCTCTACAGACACATGCATCCTGAGCTCAGGAAGAACTTGGAAGAAGCTGTGACTGAGGACCTGGCAGAAATGCTTAATGCTGAAGATCCCAGTGCACAGGCATCTGTGAATCTGGACAAAGTTCTTCCAGGAGAGGTTCAGTCCATGCGCTGGATTTTTGAGAACTGGGCACTTGACTCCATTGGAGACCATCAAGCCACAAAGAAGCTGGCAGAAGAAGAGATCATTCCCGGTGGGGATGTGAAAAGTACTTCCCTGAAGTTTGAAAGCCAGTCAATCAATGGGGACAGTCTGTCAACATCAGCCAAGCTATCAGAAACAGACCTTGCCAGAGGGGATGTGCATACTGCCCGGTGGCTGTTTGAAACCCAACCACTAGACTCATTAAACAAACTGTATTCAGATGAAACCGAAGTGCAGGAGGCGGTTCTCAAGGAGCCTGTCCAGGGAGGTGATGTGAAAGGTGCCAAACAGCTCTTTGAGGCACAGTCCTTGGATGCTATAGGACGCTGCTGCTCAGTGGAGGAGAAGAGCATCCTACAACTCAAGTCAGAAATCCAGGAGCTAAAAGGTGATGTTAAGAAGACAGTCAGGCTCTTCCAAACAGAGCCCCTCTGTGCCATCAGAGACAAAGCTGGGAACATCCATGAAATCAAGTCCGTCTGCCGGGAGGAAATCCAGAGCAATGCAGTCAGAACAGCTCGCTGGCTGTTTGAGACTCAGCCCCTGGATACCATCAACAAGGACGCTTCCAAAGTGCAAATAATCCATGGGATTTCGTTGGAAGAAATTGGAAAGCCAGATGTCAGTGGAGCAAGGTGGATATTTGAAACTCAGCCTCTGGATGCCATCAGAGAAATCACAGTTGAGGAACACGACTTCAAGGCTTCAACAGATTTTGTCACAGGGGCAGATGTCAGTAGGCAGCGAATGCTCTTTGAGACCCAGACTCTTGATTCTCTGAAAGGAGAAGCTTCAGAAAGCGTTGTAGCCAAAGAACAAGTCATTGGAGGTGATGTGAAATCTACACTCTGGCTATTCGAAACACAGCCAATGGAAACCCTGAAAGACAATTTTGAGGTGGGACGTTTAAAGAAAGTAGAGCTTTCAGCAGAGGAGAAGGGAGATGTGAAGCAAAGAAAACATGTCTTTGAGACCTGTCCCCTCGGCAGCATCTCCAAGTCATTTGAGGAAGAAATTCCAGCCACCAGCATGGAAGAGGTAGTAAAAGGGGATGTGAAGTCTTTCAAGACCCTGTTTGAGACTCTCCCCTTAGACAGCATTAAGCAGGCTGATGCTGAGCCTGTCACCAAAGAAGAGGAGAAGATTCCAGCTGGCAATGTCAAAGCCAACCAAATCCTGTTTGAGACAACACCTCTGTATGCCATCAAAGACAGCTTTGGCAATTTTCATGAAGTCACCTCTGTAAGCAGAGAGCAAATCATCAGTGGTGATGTCAAGAACTACAAATGGATGTTTGAAACGAGGCCCCTGGACCAATTTGATGAAAGTGCCAAGAAAGTGGATATAATACGGGGCATCACAAAACAAGAGGTGGTGGCTGGTGATGTCAGAACAGCCAAGTGGCTTTTTGAAACTCAGCCCATGGACGTCATTCATCACCAAGCCATGGAAGGTGAGGAGCATCCCTCAGTGAAGCGGGAGATCTCCCAGCGGGGGGATGTGAAGACCTGCAGGTGGCTTTTTGAGACCCAGCCCATGCACACCCTGTACGAGAAGGCTGAAAAGAAGCAGGAGGAGGATGGCAGTGTGCCTCAAGCTGATGTGAAGTCATACACTTGGATGTTTGAGACTCAGCCCCTGGACTCCCTGAAAGGCCAGGAGGAGCAGTATTTACAAGTCAGTAAGGCATACAGCCAGGAGGAATTACAGGGAGTTGATGTCAAGACAGTCCGGCACCTATTTGAGACTGAACCCTTGGGCAGCAGTGTTGTCGGTGAAGCTGACCGAAAGAAAACCATACGGTACTCCAGTCGTGTGGAGATACAGTCTGGGGAAGTGTCCAGAGTGAAGGAGTTCTTTGAAACCAAGCCCTTGGATACAGCCATCAAATCGACATCCCAGAAGGATGATGGGGCAATTGAAGCTGGATCCGTGCACAAGTTCACTTGGCTCTTTGAGAACTACCCCATGGACTCCCTGAAGGACAGCTCTGAGGGCATCCAGGAAATCCCTCCAGAGAAGGGTATCAAGGGGGGAGATGTTGGAGGCAAAAGGTTCGTATTTGAGACCTATTCCCTTGACCAAATCCATGACAAAGTGGATGAGACAGAGCTCCAGAAGATCCAGAAAGACACCATGAGCAAAGCTAATGTCAAGTCCTGCACAATGCTTTTTGAAAGCCAACCCTTATATGCTATCCAGGACAAAGAGGGGGGATACCATGAGGTCACCTCCGTGCAGAAGGAAGAAATCATGAAAGGTGATATGAAAGGTGCCCGGTGGTTGTTTGAAACTAAGCCCCTGGATCAGATCAAGAAGGAGGAAGAGGTGTTTGTGATTAGGGCTGTCACCCAAGAGGACATCAAGAAAGGAGATGTCCAGGCTGCCCGGTGGAGGTTTGAGACAGAGCCTCTTGACTCCTTCTCTGGGGGAAAGATGTCTGTGCCCAGAACAGTAGATGATGTGCAGAAGGGAGATGTTCAGTCCAACAAGCAGCTCTTTGAGTCCCAGCAAGTGGGCCAGAAGAAGTACGTGAGGATGGTCAGTGTCAGTGATGTTCAGCGGGGTGATGTGAGGACATCCACTTGGCTTTTTGAAAACCAGCCTGTGGACTCACTGTATGGGGATGCGGAGAGAGGTTCATCTATCAGTACAGTGCAGAGAGAGGACAGCCAGAAAGGGGATGTAAAACGCTGCACCTGGTTGTTTGAAACCCAGCCAATGGACACTCTTAAGGACCCAGAGATGACAGCCAGTGCTGGACCCCAAGAAGCGATCCCCCATGCAGATGTGAAAAGTACAACGTGGCTCTTTGAGAGCACACCCTTGGATAAATTTAGTGCTTCTGAAGGTAGTATAGAAACAGAACTGAAAGAAAGGACCATGAAGGAGACTTTAGAGACGCTCTGCACTTGCCAGGCTATTCAGCATGATGGGATCCTCATCGAAGCCAATGATATGGAGAGTGTGAAGATGGTGAAGTACCAGCTCAGCAGCCCAGGTGCTCCAGAGATCCTGAAAGAGGAGATTGTGGGAGGCCATTTGCAAAGGATCATGCTTCAGCTCCTACACAGAACCAATGTGGAAGCGCAGAGTGTACTGGTGGAGGAGGACAGAGAGGGAAAGATCAAAGTAAGCCCATTGCAGCTACTGGACCAGAGTGAAGCTGTTAAAGGCAAAGAGGACTTGAGCGGAAATGTAGCTAAGGCTTTACAGGGTCTCCTCAGTCAAGATGCTTCCATCAAAAAGGGGATGGTCTTACAAGAAGCAAAGTCAGGATCAGTGAAGATGACTCTCTACTCCCTACTGTTCCATTCTGTCCAGCAGAAAGTTGTCAAGGGGGATGTGAAGTCAACGATAGGGAATCTGTTGGCTTCTTCTCAGGAGCAGAAAGCAACAGCAACCATTAAACGTGAGGACAATGAGAAGGGAAATGTCCAGCTTTTTGCGAGCTGCATTGAGAAGGGAGATCTAGACTATCTGAAGAACCTCCAGCAGGAGTCAGAGATACAGTCCCTCATCTCTTCCCAAGCAGACCAAGGGGCAGATGAGAGTGCCCCATGGGTTGTGCAGGGGGCTAAGGTGCATATCTTACCAAATAAAGAGCAAATAGAGAAAGTAACTGCAGAGGGTGAGCCAGGGATTGTGGAGGGAGCAAAAAAGGTATTCACATGTGAAAGCATGGGCAAAGAGGGTGCCTTGGAGAGAGAGGCTGTGCATGCGGCAGGTGTGACAGGCACCACTGTGCAATGTCTTGGGAAGCCCCTGCCCACAGTGATGGGAAAGGAAGAAATTCTGTCGGGAGGGCTTAAAGTGACTACAAAGTCAATCCAAAGGGTTGCAGATGTCAGCAAGAAGGCAGAGAAAGAAGCAGCCACCACTGACAGTTTGAAGGAATCCAAAACTATGACGCAAGGCAAGTTTCCAACCCAAGTGACGGCTCAGAGGGGAGAAGTGGATGGGAAACAGCAGGGTTTGGTGACTGGGGAAGCCGGCCAGATACAGCCAGAAGAAAAGGCCCTTGGGAGCGATCTTCAGGCTGCAATGCAAAGCCTGAGGCTAGCAACAGCAGAAGCAAAAAACATTCAACACCATGTCCAGAGCAAGCTACAGAGGAACAGGGAGGAGGTCCACATGGCCTGTAGGCAGCAAGCAGCCAGCACGCAGGGGACAGTGACCCTTCAATCAACCGTACGCCACCAAGATTCAGCATCCACCACGCAGGAAACCACCAGCACTGCTACCAGGACCACCACCACTAGAGTCCAGGAGGCCTCCAAGACCCACACAAGCGTGTCTCAGAAGAGCATAGCATCACACAAAAAGGTCAGTGCTTCAGAGGAAGTACAGGGAGGACAACTATTGAGCCAGGAAAGCCAAGTTGTGCCTAGTAGAGATTTTAGCATTAAGGATGGCCTTTATACTGCCACACCTGTGAAAACCTATATAAATCCTTTTGTTGAGTCTGATTACAAAGAGCAATCAGTGCAAGAAGAAAGCGATGCTATTATCAGAGGGGATGTACAGACAGCTATCAGAGCACTGCAAAGTGCCGCCACAGAACAGCGCCTGGTAGAAAAGGAGGATGTTGTCCGAGGTAATTTAAAAGCCACACTTCAGTCGCTGGAAAAGTCTAATGTTAATGTCTCCAGAGGGGATTTTAAAGCTGCTATGATATACAGAAATGCAGGGCAGTCCTATTCCGTGTGTAAAAAGAAAAATGAGGCTCAAGTCGTTAGTAACCAGACTGCTGTAGTGGCTTCGGGGTCACAGGCTGATAATGACTTTCCTCCTCCTCCCTCAGTTGCTGTGATGAAAGCAGAGCATTGCCCACCCTCAACTAAGGCAACAAGAGAAGGTGCCCTTCCACCACCAACCAGCAAAGATGAAGCCCCAGGATGTTCTGCACCGCTCCAGACCCCTCTTCTTTCCCTCCCTTCTCTGTTCTGCAAACCCAGTGATGAGAGTCCTGCAGAGAAGCCCAGGACTCCTCCAAAACCAGAAATCACTGCCCCACCCAGGAAAAAGCCTGTTCCCCCTCCAAAACCTGAGCACCTCTTATACGAGGCACATTCTGCCTCTGCAAATAACAGCACAAGCAGATCAACCAAACCCATCCCTCCACCCCTGCCTCCAAAACCTCCAGGCTTGAGGGAGATCAGCAAGCCAAAGCTTCCCCCCACGGAACTGGGATTAAGCCGCATGGAAGTTCATGAACAATCAGGCCATGGGGAGGTTCAGGCAAAAGGCTGCCCTTTGGAGACATCTGTGAACAAGCCTGTCACAGTTCAGGGTGCGAATCCTGAGAGAAAGTTGCCAAGATACACTGCCGAAACACCTCTTCAAATGGCAGAGGAAAGGTACAAGGCCAGCAAAGGAGGACAAGGAAAGGTGGAATCAGACAGTGCTAAAACTCCAAAGCCAATAAAAAATGGAGTGGCTAGTTTTGAAGTCGAGCAGCGACTGATGAGTGGGAAAGCAGCAGCTCCACAGAGATGCCCAGATGAGGTGGTTCAGAGGCATATAGAGCTGTGCCAAGACGAGAAAGGGTGCTCTTCAGTATGGCATTCAACCTGTCCTGGTAGAGTACAGACACTTAATGTGCCAGGGCAGACTGAACCAAGCACCTCCCCTGTGGGCCACACAACTCCTCCAAAGAGAGGAGATGACATTGCACAAAATGCCTCATCCAAGGTGGAAAGGGAAAGTGTGTCTAATTCTTATGGATCGTGGGATAGTCAGAGAGTTGTGCAGCAGGTGAATGAGAGGAGGCAAATGTGTCAGTCAATGTCCTTCCATCAGGAGACAATAAACTCCTTCGAGGAGCAACAGCAGGGGAATAGCGGGCAATTGAAATGTCCTGATGGGGAGGCAGAGACACCTGCCCAGGAGAAGCCAGCAGTTGTTATGAGAGAAAAAAACAAGAGAGAAACAGAAGATGAGCGTCGGAAGAGGCTGTCGGTACACAAAGAGGAGATCATGAAAGGCAATGTCAAGGAGGCTATGGAGATCTTTGAGAACCTTAGGAGACAGGAGGAGCTGCAAGAGATCTTGACTCGGGTGAGGGAGTTTGAGGAGGAGACAAGCAAAGTGGACGTGAAAGCTCTGAAGAGCTTCTTTGAGAAGGTCCCTGACTGGGTTGTTCGTCAGAAGGCCCAGCAGTCCAAGCAACAGGACAGGGCTGAGACACCAGCAAAGGAGGACACTGACAGTGTCTCCTCAGTGGAGCTGGTTTTCGGGGACCTAGAACGAGCAAGTGCTGAGATTATCCACCTGAAGGAGCAGACACTTGCCCGGCTCCTGGACATCGAGGAGGCCATCAAAAAAGCTCTTTATTCTGTCTCCAGTCTCAAGTCTGAGTCAGACATCGCTGGGCTCTCAGGGCTGTTCAAGGAGTCTCTGGAGAACACCCAAAGCTCTGTGAGCAGCAGCAATATCCGTAAAATCAGTATTGTCTCAAGCAAAGCCAAGCAGGAGGGAATCACACTGGAGACAGGGGAAGCAGCATCTGTGGAAGGTGCAAAGGTGGCAGAAAAGACTGAGGTAACCAAAGCAGAGCTAGAGGTCCCCCACCTCGTTCAGTCGCGTGTCAGCTCTCCCTCCTCACCTTCCTACATCTCCATTGAGTCTGCTGCCAGGAAACCAGCAGAATCACCCAGGACAGCACACTCCCCCTCAGACTGCCTTGACACTCCAGGAAAGAGGGATGCTTTCGCTCAGGACAGCTTTAGCAACTTTAACCATCCATCAGCAGGGTCTTCTGGGCATGACATGACCCCTTTTGAGAAGAGACCAGAGCCCGTCCAAACAAAAGTTGGGCTGAGCTCAGTGAAACAGCACACTCTTGGCAATGCCAACCATCCGATCAGTGAGAAAGAGAGGTGCCCTTTGGACACCTCCAAAGGCAGCTGCCACTGTGGGATGAAAGGAGGCTTTTTGGACTACTGCTCCATGAATGTCCCCAGCCCGCAAAATCCACGGAGGCAGAAAAGCATCTTGGAGCTTCAAACAGGGCCTGATGGGTCCAAGCTCTATGGAGCCACCCGGACTGTCATGGAGCAGTACGAGGAAATGGACCAGTTTGGAAACAAAATCATCACTTCGTCCACCACAGTCACCAAGCAATCTGAGACACAAACATCTTCCACATGTGATGCAATCTCTCATCCCCAGTATGAGGTATCTGCCTCACCCGTGTTTCGGAGGTACTTGAAGAGCCCAGGCGAAGACTTCCATACCAATGGCAGTTTTCAGGAGCCAGGAGTAGTCTTTGTCACTTTTGGCAACTCCAAGCCAAAGAAGTAGGAGATGCTGGAGAGCAAAAGAGAACTGTATAAGACAAAAAAAGAAAGTCCACAATAAAAAAATCTCCTGGTTTATCCACATTACACACAGGGATTGATCTACACCCTAAGAACTTCTCAGGGTCATCATCTTGGTGTTTGCATATAGACAGGACAAATGCAGTCTGCCTTGACACCGGAGGAGAACAGCCCTCACCTGGCCAACTCAACAGACTTGGTGCTGCACCACAACCCAGAGCCCTGACACCGTTAGAAGCACAAGGGAAAAATCCATCCACGGACACCTTAGGGTAGCTTCTTCCCCCTAGAGTGTTTGGGGGAGAAGGGGGAATTTGTATTGGGCTTCTCTGAACTAATGCAGAAGAAAGGATAGGTAGGATCAATTAAAGAACCAACCAATCTGGTCATTGGCAAACAAGCACCTTTATGCTATCTTCTTTTTCTAATTCCACTACAGACTTTCCAAGAAGGGCATCCTAAACACACATATATACACATGCTCGTATTGACAGGTGGGTTGGATAGGCATTCTCTTAGCCATTAACAAAAGAAAAGGAAAAAAAAATCTCAAATTGCTGTCACTATTGGGGTTGGGGTAGGTATTTTTCAGTTTATTTTTCAGTTTCTGGAAAGCACTTGATGCTACTGAAAATTGCCAAGCCAAGGCCTACAGCTATGATCAGTGCCATTTCCCCAAAGAAAGTTACTATGAAAGAATCTCTACTTGAGTCAGAATGGTTACTGCTTTCCTTTCTTTATTTTTAGAATTGTAATTTATTATTCGATATTTACAAAACCCTTATTTTAGATTTTCCATGCTTTCATAAATGTTTACTGTTTAAATTCATTTTGAAACTTTGTAAAACAAATTTCTTTTTATTATGACTTTGTTTTGTACATTCTCAACTCAAGATTTTAGATATTTTGTGGCTTTTTTTTTTTTTTAACTTCTATTGCTGCGTTCTGAAGGTAAACATTACCTCTAAAAATACTTTGGTCTGGTTGAGTTTCTTTTGTTGAGTGCTTGTTTCCTTTCAAAGTACCTAGAAATCCTCTCTTAATGAACCAGCTGAATCACATTTGAGAGCACTCTAAATCACTGGAGGGATTTAGTCTACATCTTCTTTACAGTGTGGGTGGATTAACAGCCCTGCAGCAAGCCGCACGCATAAGCTTGTCTGAAAACTCAGTTGACTCCAGGGTAATACACACCACCCAATCCATGACCCTGTGTAGGTGTGTGGAGACTGGGTAGGATGTATAGGCCAAGAAAGGTCTGAACATTTGCCTATACCCATTTCCTCCACGTGAGAAGGCAGCAGAGGTGTTGTGCCTCCAGAAGCCTTACAAGGAGGGGCTGTGCCTCAACTCACAGCACAGGTTGGCATCAGTTTGGGAAAGAGGCAAGTGAGTACAGAGCTTGCTCCAGGTGTGGGAAAATGTGAGGAGCCTACAGAGTGACTAGACGGTTTCTCAGGGAGCTGTGTCCTATCACCTGGCTCAGAATTTGGCTACCAACCCCTGTGTCTGACTGTAGACCTTCTGTCTGGTCTATGGAAAACCACCTCATCTCTCAGTGCACCAGTTTACTTTTCTGCAGAAAAGGACGGTAACCTCATTCAAAAAACCACCATGTTTCAATAAGATGTTGTAGTTGATATTTTCTTCTTTCCTCTGAGGGGAAGAGCAGGACACTGGGGAGGAAGAGACTGTTTCAGCATCTACCACTTTATATCCCTGAGTCTATAGCTAGGCTTTTAAACAGTCAATAGCATCTTACATCATGCAATACCTTGCTCAAGGTGTTGCAGACCAAGTAGAAGTTCTATTTCAACCCCCAGAAAAGCAGGCACATACCCAGAACTTTTTGGTGGGCTTCTAGGACCCCATAAATTTGAAAATGAGATATGCCAAAAGAATATAATTTTCAGTTCCACCAAAACACCCCCCGAAGGCTGATGTAGAAAGATGATCATCATAAACTGATCGTATCTGGTTTCAGGGAATCAGAAAAAATAACTCATTAGACCTTCCCAATTCTTTTAGTAGAACCAATTGTAGAAACAAGGTAGAATTATTAATTTGGAGCTGCTCTTCAGCATTTTTCCAATACTGCTTTCTTATCCTTGATTGTTCTCACCTTAACTTGTTTCAGGAAGGCCATAACACATTTGTTTAATTTCTTTTTAAGGACAGCTGCAGAGCAGTCTTAGTAAGCTGCAAACAGGTTGCTTGGGCAATGAAAATGATTCCACAGGAATTCAAATAAACCCAAATATTCTGCACTGCCAGTGCTTCAAAATACTGATCTTATTGTTTGTGTCTCTGGTTTTACAGGATTTCTAAATGTCTCAATGAGCCATTATGAGGCTAAGATCATTTGAGATGTATTTCTTTCATGGTATTTCCATCAGCCAGGAATTGCAATATCATGAGGGGATAGATGCTGCATTATTTCAGGACCATACATGGCTCCTTGAAACATTGAAGGAGCTGGAGAAAAAAACAAATGCAGATTTGAAACTCAAATACAAGCTGAAGGAACAGCTCATGTTCTCAGACTTTGCAATAATAAACGAGCGGAGCACATACAAACTTTCAAATCCCAGATGAGTTGTCATAGTTTTTCTGTGATCTTTGGATACAAGACATGATATTGTTCACCATTCTTTGCCCTCGTGGGTGGCTACACAGTGCTAGGTAGATATTTTCAAGAGTAAAATGGCTGGGAGAATTACCTGGGCCAGTGGACAGAGGGCAGGTGGCCTTGTCTTGACTGTACCTCCTTGAGTGGTCAAAGGACAAACTGAATCATAGAATCCTGTAGGTTGGAAAAGCTCTTTAAGATCATCAAGTCCAACTGTTAACCTAACCCTGCCATCCCACCACTAAACCATATCCCTAAGCACCACATCTGCCCGGCTTTTAAATACCTTCAGGGATGGGGACTCCATCCCTTTCCTGGGCAGCCCATTCCAATGTTTGACAACCCTTTCATTGAACAAATTTTTCCTAATGTCCAACCTAAACCTGCCCTGGCACAACTTGAGGCCATTTCCTCTTGTCCTATCACCTGTTACTTGGCAGAAGAGACCAACATCCCCCAGCTCCCCCCTCCTGTCAGGCAGTTGTAGGGAGCGATAAGGGCTCCCCTCAGCCTCTTCTTCTCCAGGCTGAACACCCCCCGTTCCCTCAGCTGCTCCCCATCAGCCTTGTGCTCCAGACCCGTCCCCAGCTTTGTTGCTCTCCTCTGGACATGTTCCAGCAACACAACGAGACCTGGTTCCGTTGCAGGAGTAGAGATGAAATACGCCCCATTTGAAATGCCTACATCAAGTACTACCCTTCCCAGCTCCATTTCAGCCACTGGTCTCCCTGAGGATACTCAGTCTTAGGTCAGAAAGCTTTCTGCTCACCATCTTCTCCAGTGATCAATAACACAGGCATTTTCAGGCTGAGACCTCCTACTATAAGGATTTTAATTCACCTAGGGAAAAAAAGACAACAACCAATAAGCCATAAGCCAGCTGCAACTTTCAGCATGCCAGTAATCAGCAGTGTGCTAGAAGAGCCTTCCAGCAACACTCTGTAACTGCTTTTTACAGAAGTCTTAAGATAATTGCCCTGCCCACGGTGCCATTCAATTGCTGCTAATCACCTCTCTATCTTCCACACCATTAGGAAGGCTTATTCCTGGGGCTGATAAAAATACCTCTGAAGAGCAAGGGTATTTGCTATGCTTCAGAAGTGAGCACTCAAAATAAATCCCCTGGTGAAAGAGACCTGCATCCCCTATAAAAGAGTATCCCGCTTTGGAAACACACTCCAGGAGTACATACATTCATTTCATTCCCAGCTAAGAGTAGAGAGATCTTGTTGGTTTGCTAAACAGCTCTACTTCCTTCCTCGGTCATGATTAAAGGAAAGCCTTTTTTTCTTATACAACGGAGACATGTCAGCAGTTATTCTTTTCTCTGCCAGGACTCACACCTTCATGCTCTATGAGAGCTCGTTGCTGCCAGAGGAAAAGCCTGCCAGAGTACCTAGATGTTACTGTGATCTGTACTGCCAAATACAGCAAAGTTGATCCATTGGCTGAGATTTATCATCACCAGGACTGGCACTTTGCTCCACCATCACAGATGATGCTGCGTTCCTGCAGCTGCCCATCACCACTCACTGTGCTTTGCCAAATAACCTGCTCGTTTCCTCCAGTGACATGACATCCATGCCAAAGGTGCAGAGCTTCAATTTCTCTTGGAGAGACCCGCTAACGTGGCATCACTTTCCATCTGGTTTCTGCTACCATTTTCCACCTCAAGGATCTAGCTTAGCTTTGCACGAAAGCATATTTCTGCTTCACCTTCACCAGCACCGCCCTCCCACTGGCATCAGCACAGTTCTGTAGTCACATGGTGAAATTCGTCTTGCCTAACTGACTGATTTTGTCCAGCTACTTGGGCCTGGTTTATGATAGATGTTATCACCTTCTAGGTTCACTTAACTGGACCTCCACTGAGTATACTGGTAGTTTAGACACCAATTACATATGTAGACACTTATAGAGCTATGGTCTCCTCTCTGTAGAGGAGTGGAATAGCAGAGGTATACTTAGATCACTGTAGACTGAAGGAAAGACAGAGGGTTTGTTTGTACACTTCCCTCTAGAGAGAGGGAAGAAAACCAAAGACATTAAACTCTTCTTGAAAGTGTCATCATAGGAAAACAAAGATGACTTGACCCTACTGGTATGTTCAGCCAAAATGAAGGTAATTAATAATCATTGGTCCCCCAGGTGTCTGTTGCAAATAAAAGACAGGGTTCTTGTTCCCTTGTCAACTCATGAGATAGATACAGAAACACCTTTCATGTTTCATAGAATTATAGAATGGTTTGGATTGGAAGGGACATTAAAGATCATCTAGTTCCCACCCCCCCTGCCATGGGCAGGGACACCTTCCCCTAGACCAGGTTGCTCAAAGCCTCATCCACCCTGGCCTTGAACACTTCCAGGGAGGGGGCATCCACAACTTCTTTGCACAATTTGTTTCCTCTGGTCAGAGACAAAAATCTGGCCACCAGCCCACTCCACCTAAAGGCAGAAAGTAAACTTGCCTTTTCTCTGAGCTGACAACACTGCAAACCAGGGTGAGCACACGTTGAACAAAAAGCCAGAGGGATCAGAGGGCATCAGCAAAACTCTATCAAATCAAACTGTGGAAAATTACCCCTAACAAAGAGGCAGAGATGCCCTCATGTGAGGGAGCATCAGTAGTCAGGGCACTGGCCTGGTCAGTCAGAGGGAGGTTTGGCTAGCTGCACTCCTTCTGGGGCTTTGGACAGACTAGACTTGCAGATGGACTCACCAGGTAAGCTGATCCTCTGCTTCACACCATGGTGAAAAGGAGTGCCCAGATATATCCACATTGCCACCAGCATCCTCTGGATTACTTGACCATGCAGATAACCTGGAGCTATTTCTGCAGCTAGGCTGATGTCCAAGCTTCTTTATTCCCTTTCTCTCTCCACTAGTAAAATAGCTGGTGTTGGCAATGCTTTCCAGAGAGATTCCTTGGGTTCTTCACATAAAGTTGTTTGAGGAATCAGGTCATGGCATAAAATACAGACCACAGAGTAAACACACCGGAGTAAACCACCAGGTTTATGGAGCTGTGGAAGCTTTAATGCTCAGATGTGCTGCCTCTTTAGGGTTTGGACTGTGGTGTGCATGAGCAGCCATATGATAACAGTGATTTCAGGAGTTGCTCAGCCAGAGTTTTTGAGTCAGAGCCTCTGAACAATGTTTCTTACCTCACCGAGGCTTTTAAATGATTCAGCTGAGTGAATCATTTGCTCTTGATCAAGTGAATAATTTCTCTCATCGGGGGTGCAGGGGTGTCTTGTCTTTCTGTCCTGACTGAAAATTAATGCTGACCTATCCAAGATGACAGGTAAATTGAGTCAGACAGGAACCTGAACTCTCACAACAGATCTGCAAAAAAGCATCAACAGGAAAATCCAACACAAGCAGAAGATTGAGCAAGTTGCTCACAGGTGCATTTCCAGGCATTCACGATTCAGAGTTATTCAACTCCTCCTTCTTCTCCTTCTTCTTCAGCCCATGTGGAAAGAAGTGTGTGCCTCATGCCTGAAGCCTGTCTACTCCATGGAGCGTGTGGTCACCGACAAAGTCTGTGTGCACCGCTCATGTTTCTGCTGCCAGGTCTGCAGGAGGAAGCTGAGGTGAGTGGTAGGACCCAGGTGCATTTGTTTTTAAGGGTTGTCCAAGTAGTTTCCATCACAATGGTCCAAGGGTAATTCCAACAGTGCAGGCTTCAGGAAACAAGAAAGGGCAGACAGTTTCCCTGATACAGTCTGCCTCTCCATCACTGACTGGAGTCTGAAGACTGCTCACCTCAAACTTGGAGACACCTGCAGATCAGGAATCTGCTTGGTGGTGGAAGGGTGAGCTGAAAATACAAGAAATATTTACAATTTGGGAAAGCTGATATGGAATTTACTTGGAGGAGTCATTTGGGTGCCTCACATGTTCATGAAGTCAGGTAGGTTTGAAGGTACCTCTGGAAGTCCCCACCCAGACTTCTGCAGGTCCAAGGAGGGCAGGAAGATCAGGATCATATCCAGGAGAGGTGTGAATGGCTCCAAGGATGGAGATTCCACAGCTTCTCAGTTGGGACCCCTCTTTCAAGATTTGACCGCCAGTGAAAAATTTTTTTCTTATATCTCATCATGATTTCCCAAGTTACAACTTGTTCCCATTGCCTCTCATTCTGCCACTGTCCACTGCTGAGAGCACTCCAGCCCTGTCTTCTCTATAAACTCCCATAAAATAGACACACACAGAGCAATGAGTTCCTCCCTCTTAACCTTCTCCTTATATAACTTAGCTAACCCAGCTCTCAGCCTCTCCTCAGATGACACATGTTCCAGGCCCCTGACCACCTTGGCGGCTCTTTGCTGGACTCCTTCCAGAGTGTCAATGGCTTTCTTGCACTGTGGAGCCCAAAACTGGACAAAGTACTCCACATGTGGTCCTACAAGTGCCAAATAGAGAGGAACGGTCACTTCTCTTGACGAGGTGGCTGGGCTCTTGCTAATGCAGCTTAGGATGTAGTTGTCTTCTCTGTCACAAGGGCACACCGATGGCTTGTTTTCAGCTTGGCATTCACCAATACATCCCAGTTCTTTTCTGCGAGGCTGCTTGCCATCCTCTTGGCCCCCCAGCTGTACAGACGCTTCCTCCCATCATGCAGTTGTTGTATCATGGGAGCCCAGTTTTACCCAGCGCATTTTTGCCCGTATGGTCCATGCTGAGCATACGGGGGAGAGATGAAGTGCTGGTATGAAGTCTGGGTCGTAAATGAGAAAGGGATTGCACAGAACCTGGACTACAGCTCCCAGAGGTATTGTAAGGAAATGTTTAATTTTTCATGTGTTTTGGTTTCTGAAAGAAAAATCAAACACATCCTCAGAAAACCGACACTACTTTTGAAAGGTTTCATTCTTCAAACCCCCTCCCTTCCCCAACAGTTTCCACTGAAAAACAATTTCGCTGAAAACCTGTCCATCAGTGCTACTGTTAATCCTTCCCTCCCACACAGCCACTAACAGCTATGCCAATGTGTGTTTTCCAGCTTGCAAAACTATGCTGCCCTCCACGGGGTGTTTTACTGCCAAGTCCACTACAAGCAAATGGCTGGAGATAAAAGCAGAAATGAGACAGAAAGGCTGGAGCACCGGCTAGGAGACCATCAGGTTCAGCAAGTGGCAATGGTAGGCAGAGGACCACAGCCCCAGGACTGGTATAACAGGGCCAAAAAGAAGACTGAAACAAGAGAGAAGCCAACATCCTTCAATGCACGGTGCAGCTTGCGGCTGGCTGAGCACAGGCAAGAGCTGGACAGTAGGTCTGTCCTCTTAGGGAACAAGCTCAGAATGGGCTGGCCACCTTCAGAAACAGACTCGTTGGCTATAGATGGAAAAGCTGGAAAGGGAGCCTGTTCCTGGAAAAAGCCCGCACTGAGCCTGCAAACCTACCAGGCTGCAGGCAGCAGGACAGGCAGGGTGATGCTCAGGGGTCAGGAGGGAAAATCAGTGGTGGAGGCAGTGGGGGAGAAGGGAAGCTTCTTACCTGGTGTCACCTATACCAAGGAAAGAGGGCAAGCGTATTCCTGGCCCAAGACCCGAGAACAGAGAGACGGTGAAAAGATTGGGGATGGGGACGTGCCTGAAGGGAAGCGAGGGGGCAAGGTGTCCCAGCGAGTGGCTGCGATCCAGCAGGGCAAAGCCCAGTTGAAGAGGGGACCTGCCTCTGCCACTTCCCCTCTAATCCTGGAGCCTGTGAAATCCCCGCTTTGTGGCTCACTTGCTGTCCACCATGCCACACGTCAAAGCACTAAACCCACCAATTGGATGTACCTGGGGGGCACAAGGGGCTCCACCCTCTCTGCTGCAGAGCTCCCAGTAAAGGAAAACAAGGTCTGTGGGTCTCAAAGCACATCCAGCGAAGGAGGCACAATGCCTGCAATGACAGATGACAAGCCTGCACTGACCACAGCCACCCCAGCTACTGCAGGAGACAGGCATCACCTTGGAGAGAGAATGAAGAGCCCACAGCCCATCTGTGTACCAGGAGAGCCTGAAACCAGAAACACTGCAAGCATAGAACTAAAATGTGGAGCTGAGGGTGTTGATCCCCCTGAAAACGAAGCTGAAGAAGCCCATTGCCTCTCTGGTGTGTCAAGGACCCCTTATGTACCTTCTGGCTCCCTGGAGCCAGGAGGGCTGAGTGTATTGCCTGAGATCACTGAGCTGCTGAATGAGAAATCAAAGGCAAACACTGATGACTTCCCTGGGAAACAGATGCCAGTAATTCTGGGGGAAAATATGCAGCCATCCAGCATAAGTCATTTGCCTGGAATTGAGAGCAAAGGGGCAGAATTTGAGAAGACAAAAGAAGTGAAACCAATAAGTACACCAGGGTTTCTGGAAGAGCCCAGTCCTGAGCATACATGTCAGGAAAACAAAGTGGAAAAGAGCAGAGGCTCTTCACCTGGTTTGCCAGATAATACAGATGACCACAATGTGTCCTGTCTACAAGAAACAGAACCTCAGGACCCTTGTGGCCCACTGATAACTAACCCTCATGAGGATATTTTGAGACAGGATACAAAATCACCTGGCAAGGATTTTCCAGTATCAGCAGACACAGCTCTGAAAGGAACCTGTGCCACTTGGCCCTCACATGATGAAGTCAACAACTCCAAGTCAAAGGATCCCAGAGCAGTCCTTAGTGGAAACATCTTCCACATTTCTGAGCAACCAGCCAAAACATTAGACTCTTCCAAACCGAATATATCCTTGGACAAATCCAGAGGTCATCCAGTGGGTGAAGAAAAAATAGATTTGAAAATCCCAGGGGAAAGCACCACAGTGCCAAATACATCAAGGCCTGGTGCCCAGAGCAAAGACACCAGAAGCAATCAAGACTGCAGAGAGATGTTAGGTAAAGGTTTCAGGCTTGGGAAAAAACCCTTCACTACACTTTTTGGTTCTGAAGACAAAGGCAGCGCTCTCAAGAAGGAAATAACAGCCCAAAGGAAACCCACTAAGCCCCAGTCAGCCCTTGTCACTTTGTTTGGTCACTCCTCAGAGAAGAAGCAGAATCAACAAGAAAAACCTGCAACGTCCTCAGAACAAACCAATATTGACAACAGGCCAGAAAAGCCCCAGGGCCTCCTCAGCTCCTCCAGCCAAGCAAAACAAAAGGCCTCCAAGAATGATCAGCTGCCACAGCCAGGAAAGATGGACGTCTACTCTAAAGATATCCAGGAGAGCTCTGGAGGCTTCTCAGATTCTACTGAGGGCAAGGAGACTGATGTCCTGCTGTTAGCTCCTGGCACAAGCATTTCATGTGATGATAAACATGAGAGAACTGAACTTGACATTCATGACGAACTGGCTTTAAATTATCAAGTTCAGCAGCAACAGGACAGCTGTTGGCCCTCTCTCACGCCAGCACAGGAAAATCAGGAACAAACTGCACCTTCAACCTCAGAAGGTGGAACCAACCCTCTACACCCTCCTCCAGAGCTCATGCCTGCAGCTGATAACAGCAAAACTCTCATCAGGGAAGGGAATCATCATGATGGTCCTTTACTAGAAATTGAGAACCTACTGAGTTTGGATGTGCAAGACACAGTGATAGAGGATGGGATTTTTTTTTCACCAGGCAATTCAGAGAAGTTACTCAAGGAAGCTGAGCTTCAGTTAGACAACATGGATTTTCTGGAGGACAATAATGTGTTCTTTTCTGGAGGACAAGATTTTCCCAGCATAGCAAGTAAAATCCCCAATTCAGACTTGCAAAATTTAGAGACAGAAACTCCACCTTGTTTTGATCCAAATCCTTCAGAATTATGCCAGGAAATCCCAGCAGGAACAAATGCTCCGTTAACGATGTGGGACACCTCTAGTCTCTCTCTTCTTGCTGGACAGGATGAGATTAATATTGGAGATGTGGAAGGGATTCAGAGCTGTGCGCTGCTGCAGCAGTTGGATCCACAGTGCCAGGCTCCAAAGGCTGTGGGAGATACATTTGGATTAGGTCTCAGTGCTGAAGGCTCAGCAAAAAAGCATCTCTCTAAGCAGGAGGACAATTTTCCTCCAACGTACACGTTCACCAGCCATACTTCTGAAACCTTTAATCAGGGTGTCTTTGATCCTTTTGATGCTGATTCAACCAAAATGAGTCAGGAGGCTCCTGAAAAAATGAACAGGAGCAGAAGAACATCAGGAGTTGAAGAAGATTACGGAAGGTTCTCTTCTGCAGATCTGAATGTGTTGAATGATGGCCTTTTAGACCAGGAGTTCTTTATATAGTTGAAAAAAAAAAAGATTAAAAAAGGCACCCCCCTCTACAGCACAAGTTAGCTGATACGGGATGAAAAATGATTCATGAAATCATTTTAGAAATTCCCCATTCCTCTGGCACAAGACAAATTCAGTTATGCGTAGGCTGATTTATTAATGGCTTAGGGAGCTAAATTTAAGGTCCTTATCTTGGTCATAGTGGGTCAGTGCTCAGATCCTGAACAAGAACATTGAAAGAACTGGCTTCACTGTGAGGAACCTCCAAAGAGAGGTTCCCTCAGCCTGTTATCTGCACCCAGAGGCCTTCTGCAGAGGGGACCTTCTGCAAAATATACTGCTGAGGTCCCTCAGAGGATGTCTGCATGGCTGATGTCTGCATGGCCACTGTCTGCATGGCAGAGGGGAGACAGACCTCTGAAGAGGTCCAATCAGCAAGCAGCCATGAGCAACAAGCTAATCAAGAACCAGAAACTCAAATGAGAACAGGTTGTCATTATCAGGAAGGAAGGAAACCCTTGGCCACAAGTGCACAAGTGAAAAGCAATGGGCAAAGGCAAAAGTGAGGGGGAGGAAAGTGTGAAGATTTATCTCCAAATTAGGTTTAGGTGTCTGCAAGATCAGAGTTTCAATGTACACCAAAGTCAGTGGAGAATTAGTAAGTACTGTCTGGGGAGTGATTAAGCCCACCCTAAAACAGACAAGTGCATTCGAAAAACTAACAGCTCTCTGGACTCTATGAGCTGTGTCCATCCACTGCCACCAGCCTTAGGTATCTGTTTCACATATAGACAACCACATTTAGACATCCAGAGATGAATCCAACCCAAAACATCATACACCTTTCCATCACATGGCTTGCCTACACTTAATAATAATGATATCTCACTCATTATATTTTTCCTTCAGTAGATTGCAAAATTGCTTCACATAGGAGGTCGCCATCACTAGCCTCACTGTACCATGACGAGCAAAGATAAGTGAAATGACCTTGCCAAGGTCAGAAGGGCAGAGGAGGAAAGGGAACCACAACCTCTGGAAGTTTGGGGCGTGGGGACATTGCTACATCCTCTCTCCCTGTGTGGTTGCACTCTGACCCTCCCTGACTGCCCTTTGCTGCCATAACATAAATGTTATAGGAGTTAACAATTACACTAATGATAAGCTCACCAGAGGGTCAAATCAAGAACACGTGCATCATGAAAAGGATGGCGGAGCATATCACTTCACCTGTTTTAATGAGCTGTCTGTAAAAAAAAAAAAAATAAAAGGGATGAAGATGTTAAAATAATTTTTAAAATAAAAAAAATATAACCAACCCAAACTCCCTGCCTCACCATGGCTGAAATAACCTTGGCTCTGTCAGATCTGCTGGAGGAATAAAGCTGCTTAATGACTGCGGTTGCTGCAAAGCAGTGTGTCAGTGCTCTGTGCAGGGACACCGTTCAATCCACACGAATCAGGGAAAAGAGAGATGTCCCTGAAGGTTACGTGATTCATTAGATGCTGAAGTCGGTCTCACTGTGGGATGGGGCAAGAGCCTTGGGACAGAGGTGCTACCATCTCACAGCCCTGCCTGAAACCTCTGTTTAGAGATGGAGAAATGAGACCTAAAAGCTTGCAGGCATCAAGCACCTTTCACAGCAGTGGGAAGAGGGGTGGCCTGTTACCTGTGCCAAAGACGCTCTGAGTGACACCCCAGACCAAGTTGTCACTAGCACATGACACCCATGAACCTGACCTCTCCCTGACTGCCCTAAGAGGAAGAGGGAAAATGCAGAAGCACCACAGCTGGTGGGTACGAACCAGTTCTGGGCACAATTCACCCCAACATATAGGCGTCCAAATGGGTTTCCAACCACAGTCACTCCTGACATTCAGAGCTGTTTAAGAGAAAAGCCAAGTCCATGAATTAGTGCATCAGCACCCTACTGCCCTCACCAGCCTTCCTCCCCAGGCAATGGTTTCTCTTCCTGAACTACTCTCTTGGATGCTCCCTCTCCCTTCCCCTAGTCCTTGACATTTGTACATGGACATACAAGCTTTCCAGCTGTCCATCCCAGGTCTTCCCAGAGACCTGCTGATTTCTCATGCCCTCTGATAGCAGCTCTTCCATTTTCAGGAGGCTTTGCAAGCATTAATGATCCACCTGGGCAAAACTGTCAGAGAAAAACAAGTACAGAAACTCTAGCAGTGGGGCTCCAGGAAATAGAGGGTTGCAGGGCTGACCCAGACTTTGTCTCTGCAAGTTCTCCACCATGCACAATTGACCCGCTCAGCCCCAGATGGTGAAGACAGTCATAAGAACAATGTCCTTCTATGAGAAATGTCATCTTAGGGTGACAGAGTTTACAAGGGACTGAAGCTTTCCCAGGTCTGGTGATGTTAGGAAGAACAGCCCCAAAAAGTCACATCTGCATTAGCACAAGAGACTTCAGTCATGTCTGGGTCATCCTGAAGAAGTTGTTAGTCAAAATCTGACCTCTTTGCCACAGGAGATGCTGGTGGCTAAGGAGTGGGAGGGAAGACCATGAGCCACACACAACAGGGTAAGCTTGTTGCTGATGGAAAAGGCACCCAGTCCCTGTTTAGCAG
>NW_009260479.1:2190103-2200586 GCF_000687185.1 Egretta garzetta | reverse complement strand
CAGCAGGACAGGGTTGAAATGCCTCTGCCGCAGCGGATCAATTTGACCAAGTCATCCCATGACATGGTCAGAGATGGATTTAGGGGAAAAGGAACCTCTGGAGGATACTTAGCTCAACCTCCTGTTCAAGGCACGTCTCTGAATAATAGCAAGTCCTCTCATCCGAGATTGTGGATCCAGAGCCCAGTGATATGTTTGGCTGCGTGGTGCGTGGGCATGATCCAGGCACATCGCTGGTGTGATTTTACACAACTCTAAATAACATTTACTCCTCTCTTCCTTTACTCCCAATAGCATTAACCAGTATGACCTCTCTCTCCCACCCCAGCTCAGGGGGAGATGTTTTAAGATCCTGTCTTCCACCCCTCTTCCCACTTCCATAAGCACACCGGTGCCATACCCACTCACGCAACACCAACCCAGGTTTGTGTAATCCTTCAGTAACTTTGCTGGAGGCTTGGACGTACTATCTGGGTTGAGAGTGAAGGACAAAGAGTTTGAGAGGAGATATGAAGTGAGATGGCCAGTGTCTACTGACCTGTCCTTATCACTCTGGTGAAAGCAGCCAGGAGACCTTTGCCAAATTGCACACCGAATTTCATACACTGAGGGCAATCTGGCTTTCCAGTTTCCAGGAATAAAGATACAAACTACTCAGGGAGTCTGTCCAGGAAGCAGCTCAGATGCGCAGCAGAAACCAGGTCAATCTGCTTTTCAAGTGACATCAGAACCTCGGGCAAAGCCAAGCTGGTGTCGTTTCTTATCCCCAAATCCTGTGTGCTCTCTATGTCTGTGTGCATAATGTGCTATGCTTTTCCTAAGGGTACTCTCTAAGCCAAATCTATTTTAGGATTCTCCCCTAGACACTGTAGTCTAGAACTAGTTTTATGACTAACCAGGGTTTCTACATGGGGCAAATGAAAACCGACAGCTTAGGACACAGCTGTCAAGACCAAGTCCTTGACTACCAGCCATATTTCCTGGCCCAGAGGAAACGCACTTTTCTGCTTCTCTTTCCTATAGTCCCCAGGGTGGGCTACATATCCATTAAGCCATTAATGAGAGCAGCAAATTTACTCTTTGCTTCATACTTAGGCAAATTAGCCCTCATTTGCAGTCACAACTTCATGTCTTGGACAAAAACCTTGTGCTACAGCAGGAGGCCTGGGGAGACACTCCAGGGTGGGACAAGACAAGTTGCCCCCATGCTGTCCCCAAGAGTGGCAATGCTCTGGCACCTTTGTTCTGGCCCCAAGAATGGGGAGGGAATGGTTGGTGACAAAGTACACCCTGGAGGACTGCCGTATACCATCGTAATGGATGAACGTGCTGATACAGGTGCTCATTTTATCACACCTGATTAGGGGTTTAGTGCTCACATAGTTTAAACATTAATATTTGTCTATTTAAGCAATGTGCCCTAGTGCAGCCTGGCCATAGAGGTAGTCACCATGACTGAGTTTGGAGACTTTATAAGTGCTCTGGGGGAGTTTGGGCTATATCAGAAATTGCTGGTGCTGTTCCTCTCCCTCCCACTACTTCTTAATCCTTTCCAAATGATTGGCCAAGTGTTCATGCTTGTGGATGTGCCTCACCACTGCAACACCAGCTGGATCCGTGCCATTGGCCCCAACCTGACCGAGGAAGAGCAGCTGAACCTCACCTTGCCCAGGGATGCAAATGGGGAGTATGAGCAGTGCTCCATGTATTCACCGGTGGACTGGGACCTCAGCTCCATCATGGAGTATGGCCTGAACGCCACGGAGAAGTGCAGCAGTGGCTGGGTGTACCCCTCAGCACAACCGCCGTCCCTTCTGACTGAGGTCTGTAATCACCTTTTGACAAGCCAGGAATGTGGAAGGGAAGGGATGGGCATATCCTGACACATAGTTTGGTGAGCTAATGCCAGCTGTGGAGAAGTCAGGCTGAAATTTACACCAACCAGTGGGGGACTTTGGTTCCATCACACAGATAGCAGCTCTAAACCTTGGGAGGTTCTTGCAGGAAGACTATGATGTAGATGTAGAGGGGGCCACAGGCAGAGACGGTGGGGGTGTGAGTCCAGCACATGCTCTGCCCTCCATTCCTCCCCTTTCCAGTGTCCAGGCCCTTGAACCCATGTTGTATCTTGCCTGGAGGCACCTTTTGGGTCTCCCTGCCACACTTTCCCTTACTCGTCAGCCTGGTTCTCCTCACATCACCTTTTACCTTCCATTTACCTTCCAAGGGCTTGGCACCAATATTTCTGGGCCCTCCAGAGACCTTCAGGGCTGCAACAAGACATCCCGTGGGCCATGCAGTTGAGCAAAGGCTCTGTCAGCATCCCCAACTTCTTCCTCTCTGGACCGCTGTTCCCCTTTTGCTTTCCCTCATTCCACCCTTCTTCCTCCTTCCCTGCCTCCCTCCTTTCCTCACTCCCAGCTCCGGCACTTTCTCATGAGTAACTTCCTCTTAGCTGAAACAAGAGGAGAGAGCTCAGCCTCTGGCATTTGCAAAAGCTCCTTGGGGTCTCTGGAGCACTGTGTCCATTTCACAGCCAGTTTCTCTAGAGGTCCATTTCACAGCCAGTTTCTCTAGGGGTTCCTCAGCAGCTGCTGCATCCTTTCCCTTTCGTATGCCAGCTCTCCTTTACCAGAGAAAACACTGCTCTCCTGCCCTCCTCCTCCTCCTGTCCTGCCTTTGCAGCCAGAGAAGCGAGCTGCTGGGACTCTTATCCCAAGGTCCCACTTTAAGCAAAACTTGCCAACCAGGAGGCCCCCTTGGGGATGCCTGGGCTGGAGGGGAGTCCCATAGGTCCCAGCACTCAGGAGATGTGCACCATGATGAAGGGGCAGGCTGAACACCTCGTACACCTGTCCCACTTCTGACTTGTGCTCTATGTGCACACACCATGGAGGCTCGTGTCCTTGCAGGTGGGCTCTCTGCTCCCAGGGGCTGGAGCAAGAGCTTGGGCACCCAGCTCCTGGGTCCACCATGGACCAGGAAGGTTGCCCACCCTCAGATAGCAGCTGGGGTCTGTTGAGACCAAAAGCAGTTATATTTTATTCCTCCAGTTTGACCTGGTGTGTGACAGGAAGGACCTGAATGACATCTCCGAGTCCATCTACATGCTGGGGCTTCTCCTAGGAGCCATAATCTTTGGGCCACTAAGTGACAGGTAAGGAAACACAGACACCTTCCCAGAGTTATTGCCCAGCACCCAGAGACAGCCCAGCTGAGAGTTCAGGGTGTTCATGCACTGAGCCTGAAATACTCCCTCCACAGGACTCGATCCCCTTGCCTGAGCAAGAGCATCTGGGGCTACCTGACATGTCTGCAGATATCTGAGGGTTGAAAAGAGAGGGAGGCAGTTACAACCTCAAGGGGGGGGGATCCTTCAGGAATCACAGGTCTAGCCCCAACCAGTGGCTCAACTACCCAAGGGTTTCTCCAGGAATCCCAGAAACCTACATTTGGGCACGGAGTTGTACCCACCTTCAGCTGTGTTAACCAGACCATTTGTCTCTCCTTCCTGTGGCTCCACTCAGCTCATGGTGTCCCAGACCACAGCCACCCAGGGGACATGGAAGGGACAAGGGCACAGCATGTGTACAGGGTCTCTCACAGGAGAACCAGCACTACAGTCTATTTCAGTCTGATCCTCACTGCTCCAAACAGAGGGGACATGGGGGACCTTCAAGGGTTGGTTCCTTTAGAAGCGTCTCCTTTTGCTTTTGCTAGCATCGCAGTGGGTGGAGATGCTGATTTTCCTGATGATTGCTTCCTGGGGCATGTGGAGGAGCTTTGTTCACATGGGTGTCAAATCTCCTCTGGTGTGGATGTTCTCAGATCACTTTGTATTCCACCTGGGCTCTTCCCCATCCCCATGGGAGTCTCTCCAGATATCAACTGTGTCTTCCCTCTTCCTCCTCAGGATAGGCCGTCGGCCAATCTTTCTCATCTCCATCCTCCTCCAGTGCTTGTTTGCTGTAGGGGCTGCCTTTGTGCCTCATTTCTATGTGTACATGGCCTTCAGATGTGTTGTGGGGGCTTCGGTCTCAGGAATTCTGATTACTACATTAGCCTTGGGTGAGTAGGATGCCCTTGCTCTAAGGCAAAGAGATGTGACCTCACAAGATGCCACAAAAAAAAGATAGTCCTGCATGTCTTGAAAAGGGTAACCCTGAACCTTCATTCTTCTCAGCTACAGAATGGGTTGGTGTCTCCTCCCGGCCAAAGGCAGTGCTTATTTCTCATTGCTTTGTCGCCGTTGGACAGATGCTTTTGGCCGGTTTGAGTTACGGTATTCGCAACTGGAGGCTGCTGGAGATTGCAGGATCTGCTCCAATGTTTGCCCTTTTCTTCTACATCTGGTAAGCAGGAGCGGGGCAGAGCTTCTTGAAGACACGACAGCAGCAAGAGTGAGGGGTGGCAGTGAGGAGGCAGCAGCTCAGGAGCAGGCTGGGTCTTTCCCATGATAGCGCAGGTGCTGGAGGGGCTTCTGCAGAGCTCAGCACATCTCCCTGGGGCACTGGACCCTGTGAGCAGCACCTGCTTTGCTTCAGGTCTTCAAATGTAGACTTTGAAGCCTAAAGGGAGGGTATCTAGACCCTTTCCATCACATGTGAATTTCATTGCCTGCTGTATGTGGTTGGAAGGAGATGGGCTATGGGAAAGCTCAGCAGGTCACGGTAGCATCTCCTGATTTCACCTCCTTGGCAGGGTGCTGCCGGAATCGGCTCGGTGGTTGGTGACAAAAGGCAGAATAGAAGAGGCTAAGAAGCTCCTTCAGAAGGCAGCATCCATCAACAAGCGCACCATCCCACCAGGGCTCCTTGAGCAGGTACCCGTAATGGCATGGGACAACCACTGGTTGTCTTCAGAGACTTCCCGCTGTACTTGGGTTTGGAGCGGCCATTGGAGCTGAGGCCACCTGATAAACAGCTTCCCATGCCCCCTGGGGATGATTTGGGGATGGAGGGTGGGGGCCTCCAGCTTCAGCTGTGTTGCACAGAGACAAGGTCAGGGAAGAGGCACGGCTTCTGCTGAGGCTCAGCCTGGAGCTTTCTGGAATCCACCCTGAGATGTGGAAAGGACCCAGATGCTTCCCTGGCTTTCCTTCTGTGAGGATGGCAGGAGGGCTGAGGGAGAGCACGAGGTCTCTGTTTAATCTGTGGGTTTCCATGTATAAATGCCCAAAGGACATACCCACCCCAAAGTCCCTATGCTGGGGAAATGTTCGTGCTGAGGAACCTCTCAGTCACCACACCACCGCGCTGGGCACCCAGAGCACAGGAACACAGCCCCACTGGGCCACCTTCCCTCCCAGAGCTGTTGGGGGTCACAAGTCCATCCTGCTGAGGCTTTTCCTTGACTGCAGATGGAAAAGGAGTAGCCAGGGGTTTCCTTTGCCGGGTTTGACTCGTTGGCTTTCTGCATTTTGAAGTTGAAGCCTGAGACACAGACCAAGTCTGGAAGTACTCTGGATCTCTTTCGGAAGAAGCACCTCTGGAAGCTGACTTTAATCATGTCGTGCGCCTGGTAAGACATCCTCTGGTCTTCTCTTTACCAACTTCTAGGTGAATAAAAGATGAGATTGAGGGTTGATGAGAAATGTAAATCCACATCATGTGATTTTGGGTATCATGTTTATGTCTATGTCTATGTCTTCATCTGCTATCTTTCTGTCTTCCCCTACGGGACCAGATCTACCTTGTCTGGGCATGAGGAGAAGCTGATTATTCAAGATGTTGTGGGTTTTGTGAGAAAGGCTGGAGTAATTGCAGCTTTTGGCAATCCCTGCGCCTTGGGGAGTTTTGTGCCCGCCATGAAGTTCTGGGTGCAGTCTAAAAGTTGCTGACCCTATGGGGATCCATTCTGCTTTATCTCATGTAACTATGTCCCACGGAATTGTCACAGGTGGTGACTAGAAGCAAAAAAGATATTGCTGGGAGTTTAAATAAGTTTTTGAGAGTAAGCCCCTGGAAAACCCATCTGGTTAAATGTTCTATTCCACCTTACTTGAATTTCAGGTTTTCAGACAGCCTTGTCTACTATGGGCTGAGCCTCAGTGTGACAAGTTTTGGTCTGGACATCTACTTGACGCAGCTTGCCTTTGGGGCGGTGGAGTTACCAGCTCGATTTTGCTGCATTTTCCTGCTACAGTGGTTTGGGAGGAAGAAAACTCAAGCTGCTCTCCTGCTGCTGTCTGGCCTGATGTGTCTCACCATCACTGGCATCCCTGAAGGTCAACCACCTCTTCCCAACCTGAGAGCACAGCCAGGCAGGGCCTCAGCCAGCTCTACCCTGGTTCAGACCCACACTCATTCCCAGGGGCTGAGCTGCCACAGCCCGAGGGGCTGCGCTCCCAAAATGTTGGCTTCCTCTCTGCATGACTTTCTTCTCCTTCAGAGCTGTCCCTGGTCCTTCCACAGCTCATAGCCCTTGGGAGGCAGTGTCCACTACACACCACCACGCACTAGACACCACCACCTCCTCTCAGAAAGGTGTACCAGAAGAGGCATTTTAAAAACCACTGTGTCTCCCTTCCAGACCCCATGCAACACTACAGGCTTGGGGAAGAGTGGCTGGAAAGCTGCCTGGTGGAAAAGGACCTGGGGGTACTGGCTGACAGGCAGCTGAATATGAGCCAGCAGTGTGCCCAGGTGGTCAAGAAGGCCAATGGCATCCTGGCTTGCATCAGGAATAGTGTGGCCAGCAGGAGCAGGGCAGTGATGGTGCCCCTGTCCTGGGCACTGGTGAAGCCAACCCTGAAATTCTGGGTTCAGTTTTGGGCCCCTCACTACAAGGAGGACATTGAGGGGCTGGACTGTGTCCAGAGAAGGGCAAGGAAGCTGGTGAGGGGTCTGGAGCCCAAGGCTGATGGGGAGCAGCTGAGGGAACTGGGGTGTTCAGCCTGGAGAAGAGGAGGCTGAGGAGAAACCTCATCGTCCCCTACAACTGCCTGACAGGAGGGGGCAGTCAGATGGGGATCGGTCTCTTCTCCCTAGTAACAGGCAATAGGATGAGAGGAAACAGCCTCAAGTTGCACCAGGGCAGGTTTAGGTTGGACATCAGGAAAAATTTCTTCGCTGCAAGGCTTGTCAAGCACTGGAATGGGCTGCCCAGGGAAGTGGTGGAGCCCCCATCCCTGGAGGTATTTAAAAGCCGGACAGACAAGGTGCTTAGAGACATGGTTTAGTGGTGGAATGGCAGGGTTAGGGTAACCGTTGGACTTGGTGATCTTAAAGGTCTTTTCCAACCTAAAGGATTCTATGATTCTTTCAATGAACAGGAAAAGCAAATTCCCTGTCCCTTATCTGTTTCTGCCTACACATTGCCGCAGTCCGTACCTTCACCCCTGCTGCTGTGCTAGTGCTGTGAGTAAGGCTGAAGGAAAGAGAGGAGCTGAACAATGCTTTCAAGCTCATGGACATGGCATTTCCAACCGAGCACTCCCCAAAGACCTGCGGTGGCTCAGTGGCTCACTCCAGTTGCAGGTTTAGGAAATACCCAAGACCTCAGGAGAAATCTGGGTTCTCTTTGGCAGTTGTCCAGAGGGTATTTTCCAGGAAAGGGTGCTCTAGGTATGATTTCCAATGGGTTAAGTGGTAGATTTGTTTGGTAAGCCCATTAGAAAGGGCTGTCCCAAGAAATCCCACTGCAGAGACCTTTGGTCCCAACTGAACCTCCCAGTAGAGGTCACAGCGGAGGTCTCTCCTGCTCTCCTCAGACCAGCCCGTGGCGACCACCGTCCTGGCCATCATCGGCAAGTTTACAGCCACAGCCTCCTTCTCCACCTCCTACGTCTATGCTGCAGAACTCTTCCCCACGGTCATCAGGTGAGGTCTCCTCATGCATCGCAGCTTCCCTCTGCCACGGCTAGTGGCGGTCGTGGTGGGGCAAGAGCCCAGTTGTCCCCATGGCCGCATTCAGTCCCACAGTGGCCCAGGGGATGCTGAGCCCTGCCCATGCCTCTCACTGCCCCTTGCTTCCCCAGGCAGACCGGTGTGGGGCTGTGCTCGATGTCGGCACGGGTGGCAGGGATCATGGCCCCACTGATCCGCCTCCTGGGCCAGTACCACCGGGCCATCCCCATGGCCATCTTTGGGAGTGCTCCTGTGGTGGGGGGACTGCTCTGCTTCCTGCTGCCTGAGACCCGCGGCACAGAGCTGGTGGACAACACAGGGACAGCTGCCCCCCAGAGGTGGGTACCTGGAGATCTGAATTTGAGGCAAAAAAATTTCAAAGGTGCAAATTTAAAGCAAAGAGAAATATGTCAGAAACCAGGATAGAAACAGTATCATCTCTTTGTCTTTACTCCTTGTCTTCAGCAGCAGAAGACCAGAAATTTTGTCCAAGAGAGACACCACAGAGGATGGAGTAGATTTGGAGAAGGATGTCCACAGATGCTCGGAGAGCAAGTGATGGATGGACATGCATGTACTAAAGGTCTAGTCTGATCCATTCTTTCCTGAAGCAGACCAATGAGGCATTGCTGTCTGGGAACTGGTCTTTCAGATGCTCAACAAAATACTCGTGGTCAGAGGGAGAGGAGATCTGTGTCACTCTGCGTTCGGAAAAGATGCACTTGAACCTGTTCCTGGGACCCAGTCTGTTATGCCTGGCTGCGTGAGTCCTCCCGACGTGTTTCCCAGTCCTTTGCAAACTGGTACCCGTGGAACCATCCCTGTCGTGTTTTACAGCAATAACGAATCGCCAGTAGAGTGGTAGTACTGGGCAAGCGAGCGCCGGGCTGTGTCCCTCCTGCACTAATCGCTTGGGTCATCAGCTTTCTCATCGGTCCAAGCCTCGACGTTTGATCAGGATGTCACTGAATCCCTGTCACACACGTATTTAGCTTTTATTTCTATGTGGTGTTGAGTTTGAGTTTCTACATGAATAATATAAATTATACGCTGAGTTTGATAAGAGACACTTGTAATGCAATATGTGAATAATAAATGGTGTTGATTTTTTTTTTCTTCCTCCTGTTTCACAGTTGGCCTTTGTAACTGCTCTTGGCTCTGGAGTGTTTTCTACACAGAAATTGTAAGCCTGTAATTTAACACACAGATGGAAACGTGTTTGGTTTCCATCAGCCACAAACAATGCAGAAACAGAGTGTTAAAGCAGAATGACTGAGTTCAATTAGGACTTTTGTTTTTTTTATTTCCAAGTCTTCAGATGAACAATCTGTATGTATTCTCTCTACTGGCAGCTGTGGAAGTTTTCTGAACTGTGTGGTGTATGCTGTAGTTCAATGTCAGCTAAACTGAGCAGGCAGCTGGACAGCTTTCCCCAGCCATGGTCAGCCTTTAAGAGTGACCTTGGTTGGCTGCTTCTAGTTCAACCACAACATTTTGGTGTTGTCTACTGTCACACAAAAGAAAGAGAAGGGTGGCTTCCTCTCCTGTGCTGCTTGTTTGCAAGCAGGGAATGTATTTGGTGCCCTTTCATGAAGCTTTCTCCTCAAACCACAGCACTGTTCTTGGTCGAAGAAGAAGGCTGGTCACTCAGGTTTGTAGCATCCTTTTGTTTCTGATTGCTTTGTGCTGTAGTAAATGGTGGTTTGAAGGCTGGGGTGTCCCATGTCTGGGCCAGCCATGCCTGGAGGTGATATTCATTTTGTGCTTTGGCTTTGGTCCACAAAGTCTCCCCAGTGTCCCATGGGACTTGGCCATGGCTGGAGATGGGGCAGGGCATTTGCAGGATATGGGCTTTGGCACTGACTCATTGCACGGAGTCATAAGATAAGCATTAATGTTGCTTCTCCTCAGCCATTCCTTGCTGGGTCCTTTTCTGCAAGCTTTGCTCTGGTCATGGACCTGAGGCCTTCCCAGCATGGGGTCAGGAGGAAGGAGAGGACAATGTCCTCTAGCCAAAGGGCAAGGTCCAGAATCCTGACACCTCTACCGCATAGTCAGGAGTTGGGGTTGCAGCATAGTTTGCTGGTGTCACTGACACCAAGGATGTGCTGGTTGTCTCAGTGGTCCCTTGTGGGGCTCCTCTGGCAACAGGAGCTTCTTTGCCCCATAGGTCCTTGCCTCACCTTGGGGAAGAGGACCAGGCCAGGCTCTGCTGCCCCTCCATGTCTTAGGTACCTCTGGCCCTGCCTGACCAGCTTCCACAGCAGTGGGGAAGTTCCAATACATGAACCCGGGTCTCTTCCAAAGGGGAAATGGAGGTCGAGATGTTCTGACCTGAACACAGAGAGGCTTAAGTGAGGGTGTAAGCACGGGAGCAGGACCTCTTTCCCATGTCTAATATAGGAGTGCCTGAAGAAGGCTTGGGCATTAATCAATATGCCTTAACAAACTCTTTACAGTGTCCCTGGCATCTGCTCACCACCACCACCTTCAGCACCTTCCCATGACTGGCCCTCCAGCCATGGCTTGGTAAGCAACTCTAATAAGGTCTTGCATCTGCTCTTCCCAGATAAACCTTGCTACTCACCTTCTCTTCAACCTTTTGGCTCCCTCCCCTTGGCTATGGGGTCATTCTC
>NW_009260479.1:2189364-2190079 GCF_000687185.1 Egretta garzetta | reverse complement strand
TTTACCCCTTCAGGTCCCCTGAGGCACCTTTTACCCTTTGCTCATAACCTCATCACAATAAGAGCCCAAAACATCCTGTTGGATGCATGCAAAAGTGTGTTTCATTCTCACATGCTATTCCACCACACCTGGCTTGACTCTGTATTGCAAGCTCTATTTATTATAGTGCAAGGCCATGTGGGGACCAGGTAGCAGTGACATTAAAGCACAGCAAAACCATTGGACATCCCCCATTTCTGCTGAGCTGGGCAGAACATCATGAGTCAACCTATGCAGGTGCTCTTCAGCCAGAAGTGCACCATCCAGTGGTCTTCAAACTAACCAGGTGCAGTGGTCTAGAGAATCATAGAATTGTTTAGGTTGGAAAAGACCTTTAAGATCATCACGTCCAACTGTTAACCTAGCACTGCTATCCCACCACTAAGCCATGTCCCTAAGCACCTCATCTACCCGTCTTTTAAATACCTCCAGGGATGGGGACTCCACCACTTCCCGGGGTAGCCCATTCCAGCACTTGACAACCCTTTCTGTGAAGAAATTTTTCCTAATGTCTAGCCTAAACCTGCCCTGGCGCAACTTCAGACCATTCCCCCTCGTCCTATTGTCTGTTACCAGGGAGAAGAGGCCAACCCCCACCTCACTACCCCCTCCTGTCAGGCAGTTGTAGAGGGCGATAAGGTCTCCCCTCAGCCTCCTCTTCTCCAGACTAAACAAC
>NW_009260479.1:2182467-2189347 GCF_000687185.1 Egretta garzetta | reverse complement strand
ATGACTTGTGCTCCAGACCCCTCACCAGCTTTGTGGCTCTCCTCTGGACATGTTCCAGCAATGCAACATCTTTCTTGTAGTGAGGGGCCCAAAAGCGTGGATGAAATGGATCTTCAGCCTACTGGAGGCATGAATGAGATGGAAGAAAAAGTGTACCAGATCTGCTTGGGCACCTTTATTTGTGAAGTGAGCTGAAACAGTCTCAGAGCAGAATTCCCCAAAGGAGCCATGGTTCACTCAATAGCTGCGCGTTTTGCTCCAAGCTCTTCCACCAACCTTTATCCTCAGTTCCTTATTTTCCATGAAAGCTTGAAGGAGGAAACCCCCAGCCTTTGCCAAGGAAAAGAGCCCTCAGGCAAAGCACCCACTTCCTCTATATTCAGGGCCACTAAAGAGGACCACCATAGCAAGTCCTTTAAAAAGCAGTGCCAGAGAGAAGATGGCACCACAGGCAGCCCCTCTTGGTGGGGCGTTGTGTCATGTCACTGATTTTTTCCAAAACTCTGGCTTCCTCAAACTGCATATCTGTGGGATACTTTGATCCATGGAAAACAGGCAGGCACAACAAGGAGAAGAAACAAAGCCTGCTTTAAAAGCTTCTTGAGACTACCAGAAAATAACCTTTGAGCTGTATACAGACAAAGCTGGAACACCACCACTTCTGGGCTTCATCTGTACCAAGCCAGTGGTAAAAGAAAGTGTTCTTGAGGGACAGGAGGTAAGGGGAGGGGAAGCACAGGAAAAGCACTTTTTTTTCTTCATAGTAGAAGACAAAAGTGGTCCTAAACTGTTTGAAGAAATGAATGGATACAGCAAGAAGGAATAGACTAGAAGAGAGTAGAATAGGCCTGATAGTTCCCAGAAAGATTTGCACTTTCTTCTAAGACATCAGCTGCCACAATGTCCCTCAGTTTCCTGGAACATACAAATTAACGCAGTCCTACACTGCAGCCCGATGGCAAAATTTTCCAACCACAAAGCATCATGACACACTTTGATTCAAAGCCGCCAGCACTAAGGTGTAAATTCTGCTGCTTGTTAGACATCCTTGCTCACTGTTTCTTCCAACGCATCTTCTTTTTTTTTCTCAGCTGTGTCACAAATTTAAAAACAAAAAAAAAATTAAGAGGAGTGTTTTTAAGAGAGGGTGAGAAGATCACACTAGACAGTCAAGAGAAATCACTCCTTCTTGCAAGCGTGAGATCGTTTTCAGTGCTGCATCTGCTCTGGCTTTCTCTTTAGCGAGCACAGTACTCTCTTGCAAGTCTATCCGATGCTTAGCAGGAGGGTTGGACTAGATGCTCTCCTGAGGTCCCTTCCAACCCTTGCCATTCTGTGATTCTGTGTCTCACCTGGATGAAGTTTACAGACTCACATTGCTGGAGACAGGAGAGGGAAAGGGAAGAGAAAATGTTGCCTGCACCCTGGCTTCTGATTTCTCTCTTTTTTTCCATTAAATGAAAACCATCGTATTTTCTCCAGCGAGAGCACTGTTGAACACCAGTGACAGCATGCGGCGCCTGAGGACAAGCTATAGAGGGAGATAGAGGAAGACAAAAAAGGAAAGGAAAACCAAGGATTGGCAGTGACCTCTTGAGAGGTGGTGGTGTCCTGCAAATGGAGACCCTGCCTGTCCTCAGTGCCGGCGCAGCACTGGGTTGCCTTCAGCTACAGCCGACTGCAGGCCCAGCTAGAAGCGAGTGGTCTTCGTGTACTCATTGTCTTGGCCACCAACTTTTCCTTTCATGTATCCATTTTCAGAGCTGCTGCTGGCATTTTCACAGACCTAATGAAAGGGAAAAGAGTTTAAAAGCAAAGAAAGACCCGTTATGAGCTGATGGCAGCCTTCTCTGAGACACGCAGCCTTTGGCAACCTGGCTTCCCATTCACTGCTCGCTCTCTGGGCCCCCATGGACACCCTTCTCCCAACAAAAGTATTGGGGTGCAATTCTGCCCTGTCCCATGGGCCATGGGGTGCTGGGAGCTACGCGAGACTGAAAGTCAGAGGACATGGCTACAGGGTACCAGCCCTTCCCTGGTAGCTGGCTGCTCCTGGAGTTCTTCCATTCCAAGGACAGGAACAAAGGGATGACCAAGATGGGCAGGGTTATGGGGCCTTCAACCATCCCTCTGCAGTGGGGGAGCCCCACTCCCCACCCTCCCACCACTGTAAGCCCTCAAAGAAACCCCCAGCCCCAACCCACGCAATGCCAACGGCCTCCTGCAGCAGTGGCACCCCATGTCCCTGCCCAAGAGGCAGCACAGGCACTGCCGGGCACCCACCTCAGCTGGGGGGTGACTGCTCCCTGTGTCATCCACCAGCTCAGTGCCGCGGGTCTCAGGCAGCAGGAAGCAGAGCAGCCCCCCCACCACGGGAGCACTCCCAAAGATGGCCATGGGGATGGCCCGGTGGTACTGGCCCAGGAGGCGGATCAGTGGGGCCATGATCCCTGCCACCCGTGCCGACATCGAGCACAGCCCCACACCGGTCTGCCTGGGGAAGCAAGGGGCAGTGGGAGGCATGGGCAGGGCTTGGCTCACCCAGGTCACCATGGGACCGAGTGCAGCCATGGGGACAATTGGGCTCTTGCCCCACCACCACCGCCACTAGCCGTGGCAGAGGGAAGATGTGATGCATGAGGAGACCTCACCTGATGACCGTGGGGAAGAGTTCTGCAGAGTAGACGTAAGAGGTGGAGAAGGATGCTGAGGCGGTAAACTTGCCAATGATGGCCAGGATGGTGCTTGTCCCTGGCTGGTCTGAGAGGAGAAGGAGAGACCACTGCTGTGGGACAAGGGACACCCCAGCACTGCTCAGGGATGGAGGCTGGGGATGCACAGCAACAACTGTGTCGCCTGCAGGGAGCCATCACCTCTGAACAGTGCCTGAATGTGGACCTAGGAGCAGCTCTGGCCCAGGGCCACCTTCAGTGCATTTTGCATCCGTCATCTCACCTCACCATGTACTAATTTTCCTAGAGACACCTATGCTAACAGGTGCCCTAGCATGGCCAGCTCTACCCTCCGCTATTGCAATCAGCAGGCAAAGCTTAGCTGATCAGAACGGGCCTTGGGGAGTTGACCAAGTCCCTTGTGGCCATGGCACCAGGGTCTGCCCAAGCCCTGAGAGATGTGAGCCAGCCTGGTTGGGAGGACAGGACCTGCATCAGCAAGGGAAGGGCTGGGGCTCTGTGCCTCCCTGTCCCAGAGGTTGTCCTCTCAGGATGGGAAGAGGTTGTTCACCTTCAGGGATGCCAGTGATGATCAGACACACCAGGCCACTCAGCAGCAGGAGAACAGCCTGGGTTTTCTTCCTCCCGAACCACTGCAGCATGAAGATACAACCAACCCGGGCTGGGATTTCCACCGCTCCAAACGCAAGCTGTGTCAGGTAGATGTCCAGACCAAAATTTGTCACATTCAGACTCAGCCCATAGTAGACAAGGCTGTTCACAAACCTGAAAGCCAGGCAGGGTGACACTGAGCATATCTATTGGCCATCAGCAAGTACAATATTGATCTCCATGACAACATTTTAACCAAGCCACAGCATTTCCAAGGAGGCATAAAACCAGATCAATACCACAGGACTGTCAAAGCCGGAACAGCTCTAACCTTTCCCACAAACCGCATAGCATCTTGAATAGACAGAAACAGAAATATTCATCAATCCCACACAAAAACCATAAGCTGAATTTACAGTTATGTCTAACCATCAAATAACCATCAAACTCTTCCGTTCTTCACCTACAAGTTCAGAAAGAGAGGGCCAGAGGATGTCTTACCAGGCGCACGACATGATTAAAGTCAGCTTTCGGAGGTGCTTCTTCCGAAAGAGATCCAGAGTACTTCCAGACTTGGTCTGTGTCTCAGGCTTCAACTTCAAAATGCAGAAAGCCAACGAGTCAAACCCGGCAAAGGAAACCCCTGGCTACTCCTTTTCCATCTGCAGTCAAGGAAAAGCCTCAGCAGGATGGACTTGTGACCCCCAACAGCTCTGGGAGGGAAGGTGGCCCAGTGGGGCTGTGTTCCTGTGCTCTGGGTGCCCAGCGTGGTGGTGTGGTGACTGAGAGGTTCCTCAGCACGAACATTTCCCCAGCATAGGGACTTTGGGGTGGGTATGTCCTTTGGGCATTTATACATGGAAACCCACAGATTAAACAGAGACCTCGTGCTCTCCCTCAGCACTCCTGCCATCCTCACAGAAGGAAAGCCAGGGAAGCATCTGGGTCCTTTCCACATCTCAGGGTGGATTCCAGAAAGCTCCAGGCTGAGCCTCAGCAGAAGCCGTGCCTCTTCCCTGACCTTGTCTCTGTGCAACACAGCTGAAGCTGGAGGCCCCCACCCTCCATCCCCAAATCATCCCCAGGGGGCATGGGAAGCTGTTTATCAGGTGGCCTCAGCTCCAATGGCCGCTCCAAACCCAAGTACAGCGGGAAGTCTCTGAAGACAACCAGTGGTTGTCCCATGCCATTACGGGTACCTGCTCAAGGAGCCCTGGTGGGATGGTGCGCTTGTTGATGGATGCTGCCTTCTGAAGGAGCTTCTTAGCCTCTTCTATTCTGCCTTTTGTCACCAACCACCGAGCCGATTCCGGCAGCACCCTGCCAAGGAGGTGAAATCAGGAGATGCTACCGTGACCTGCTGAGCTTTCCCATAGCCCATCTCCTTCCAACCACATACAGCAGGCAATGAAATTCACATGTGATGGAAAGGGTCTAGATACCCTCCCTTTAGGCTTCAAAGTCTACATTTGAAGACCTGAAGCAAAGCAGGTGCTGCCCACAGGGGCCAGTGCCCCAGGGAGTCGTGCTGAGCTCTGCAGAAGCCCCTCCAGCACCTGCGCTATAATGGGAAAGACCCAGCCTGCTCCTGAGCTGCTGCCTCCTCACTGCCACCCCTCACACTTGCTGCTGTCGTGTCTTCAAGAAGCTCTGCCCCGCTCCTGCTTACCAGATGTAGAAGAAAAGGGCAAACATTGGAGCAGATCCTGCAATCTCCAGCAGCCTCCAGTTGCGAATACCGTAACTCAAACCAGCCAAAAGCATCTGTCCGATGGCAAAACAGCAATGAGAAAGAAGCACTGCCTTTGGCCGGGAGGAGACACCAACCCATTCTGTAGCTGAGAAGAAGAATGAAGGTTCAGAGACATCCATGCAAATGGTTTTCCCTGATGCAAACAGGTTGTTTACCCTGGAGAAGAGCTCTCCTGGAGGTGATGAGACCAGCAGTCCGAGCTCTGGCATCAGCCACACATGCGGGTCACCTGTGTTTAATGAGATGCATCACCTCTCCTTATAGTCAGGGTGTCCCAGTCCTCTACAAGAGGACATGAAGTTCAGGTATGTCACCTCTTTGCTCTCAGCATCCACAGAGCCCCTCCCTGGGGCAGAGCTGGGGCCCACATTGATCGTATGCCAGAGCCACTGGGCTCTCTCTGCACTGACCTCCTGATCTGGGGGGTTGTCCCCTTACCCTCCATTGAGCACTGGCATGGGAGAGATACTCTCCGTAGCTCTCTCAAGGTTGAGGAGATGGCAAAGTGCCAAAGGGCAGCACAGAGCAAGACCTGCCCTCACCACGGTGTTTTTCGACTCATGCATGATTTCTTTACAGACCTTTCCTCTTGCATCTTGAAAGGCCCCGTCTGTCTGCCTGCCTCAGGGCATGGGCATCCTACTCACCCAAGGCCAGTATCGTCATGGTGACCCCTGACACCGTGGCCCCCACGACACATCTGAAGGCCATGTACACATAGAAGTGGGGCACAAAGGCAATTCCTACACCAAACAAGCCCTGGAGGAAGATGGAAATCAGAATGACTGGCCGACGGCCGATCCTGAGGAGGAAGAGGAAAGACACAAATGGTATTTGGAGAGACCTCATGGAGATGGGGAGGAGTCCCACGGGTGACACAGCGATTGCATCGCCCTCTCTTGGGGGTGATGAGGCTCAGACTGGACTCCTGGTTGACATGTGAAGCACCCTGCGCACACACCGTGCCCTTCTCCCTTCCACCCCCCCTGCCCCCCGCCCTGTGGCCACATCCTCACGGGACCTGAGGACTTTGGTCAGGGTCCCTGTTAGAGAGGAGCAGTGACAAAACGCGCAGGGTGCAGTGACCAGCCAGGCTGGGAGCAGCAGTTGGCTTCGCATAACCCCGGGACGGGCGGTTGTGTCTCCTCACCTGTCACTTAGTGGCCCAAAGATCATGGCTCCTAGCAACAGCCCCAGCATGTAGATGGACTGGGAGACGTCGTTCAGGTCCTTCCTGTCACACACCAGGTCAAACTGGAGGAAGGAAACACGGACGCTTTTGTTCTCGACAGGCTCCAGGTGCTTTCTGATCCCACCCCCAAGGATGTGAGTCTCCATAGTGTGCACCTAGCAGTCGTGGGACAAGCCTGTCCGGGCATTCAACGGTTGGTGCCCCTCTACCAAGCACTGGGACCTGCCAGACTCCCCTCCAGCCCAGGTACCCCCAGGGGAGCATCCTGGTTGGCAAGTTTTGCATAAAGTGGGACTTGGGGCAGAAGTCCCAGCACCTTGCTTCTCCTAGACTGCCTCCCCTCCCAAAGGAAAAAGGATGAGTGCAACACTGATTCCCAGGCAAAGCAGTTTCTGTTAGAGATGTTCTGCAACTGCTGGCATCCAGAGGGCATCTACAGAAGTAGTCACATAAGGAAGAGCACGTATAGGAAATACAGAGAGGTCAGAAAGCATGGGAAGAAGTTTAGCGCTGCTCACTGGAGCACTGTTGGTGTTGCTGAAGCTCCTGGTGACTGTTAGATGTGTGGCTGTGCGAGCCCTCCTCTCCCCATCAAACCTGGTACCTCCACACGGAGCAAGGAGTGGTGAGGAACTCCGGCTGTTTGCAGCA
>NW_009260479.1:2172109-2181771 GCF_000687185.1 Egretta garzetta | reverse complement strand
GAGCTCTGGCATCAGCCACACATGCGGGTCACCTGTGTTTAATGAGATGCATCACCTCTCCTTATAGTCAGGGTGTCCCAGTCCTCTACAAGAGGACATGAAGTTCAGGTATGTCACCTCTTTGCTCTCAGCATCCACAGAGCCCCTCCCTGGGGCAGAGCTGGGGCCCAAATTGATCGTATGCCAGAGCCACTGGGCTCTCTCTGCACTGACCTCCTGATCTGGGGGGTTGTCCCCTTACCCTCCATTGAGCACTGGCATGGGAGAGATACTCTCCGTAGCTCTCTCAAGGTTGAGGAGATGGCAAAGTGCCAAAGGGCAGCACAGAGCAAGACCTGCCCTCACCACGGTGTTTTTCGACTCATGCATGATTTCTTTACAGACCTTTCCTCTTGCATCTTGAAAGGCCCCGTCTGTCTGCCTGCCTCAGGGCATGGGCATCCTACTCACCCAAGGCCAGTATCGTCATGGTGACCCCTGACACCGTGGCCCCCACGACACATCTGAAGGCCATGTACACATAGAAGTGGGGCACAAAGGCAATTCCTACACCAAACAAGCCCTGGAGGAAGATGGAAATCAGAATGACTGGCCGACGGCCGATCCTGAGGAGGAAGAGGAAAGACACAAATGGTATTTGGAGAGACCTCATGGAGATGGGGAGGAGTCCCACGGGTGACACAGCGATTGCATCGCCCTCTCTTGGGGGTGATGAGGCTCAGACTGGACTCCTGGTTGACATGTGAAGCACCCTGTGCACACACCGTGCCCTTCTCCCTTCCACCCCCCCTGCCCCCCGCCCTGTGGCCACATCCTCACGGGACCTGAGGACTTTGGTCAGGGTCCCTGTTAGAGAGGAGCAGTGACAAAACGCGCAGGGTGCAGTGACCAGCCAGGCTGGGAGCAGCAGTTGGCTTCGCATAACCCCGGGACGGGCGGTTGTGTCTCCTCACCTGTCACTTAGTGGCCCAAAGATCATGGCTCCTAGCAACAGCCCCAGCATGTAGATGGACTGGGAGACGTCGTTCAGGTCCTTCCTGTCGCACACCAGGTCAAACTGGAGGAAGGAAACACGGACGCTTTTGTTCTCGACAGGCTCCAGGTGCTTTCTGATCCCACCCCCAAGGATGTGAGTCTCCATAGTGTGCACCTAGCAGTCGTGGGACAAGCCTGTCCGGGCATTCAACGGTTGGTGCCCCTCTACCAAGCACTGGGACCTGCCAGACTCCCCTCCAGCCCAGGTACCCCCAGGGGAGCATCCTGGTTGGCAAGTTTTGCATAAAGTGGGACTTGGGGCAGAAGTCCCAGCACCTTGCTTCTCCTAGACTGCCTCCCCTCCCAAAGGAAAAAGGATGAGTGCAACACTGATTCCCAGGCAAAGCAGTTTCTGTTAGAGATGTTCTGCAACTGCTGGCATCCAGAGGGCATCTACAGAAGTAGTCACATAAGGAAGAGCACGTATAGGAAATACAGAGAGGTCAGAAAGCATGGGAAGAAGTTTAGCGCTGCTCACTGGAGCACTGTTGGTGTTGCTGAAGCTCCTGGTGACTGTTAGATGTGTGGCTGTGCGAGCCCTCCTCTCCCCATCAAACCTGGTACCTCCACACGGAGCAAGGAGTGGTGAGGAACTCCGGCTGTTTGCAGCAACCCTGAGCTGGAGCCTTCACACTGAGACCCCAAGGTAGACACCCCGCAGCCGCTCGCCCTTGACAAGTTCCCCACCATGCACGGGAGGAGAAACCAAGCGCTGAGCCCTGTGCCTCCCTCCCCTGGCCATGGTGTCCGAAGCACAAAGCTGGACACAGGGACAAGCTGGAAGGTTACCCTCAGTCTGCAGAGGGGTAGCTGGGGCAGGGAGACCCAAAAGGTCCCACCAGGAGTGATTAATGTCTCCCTGCTCTGCCTGTGGCCCTGTGACATCTATATCACAGCCTGCTTCCTTGCAACCTCTCCAGAACCACACCTGGGGGCTGGGTGGTAGAGCCAAGGTCCCCAAAATACAGCTGAGGTAAGTATCAGCCCAGCCCAGTTCCACCATGGCTGGCACCAGCTTCAACTGAACTGCAGGACAGGGGCGGCCATTTGGGTGTCCCTTCCCTTCCACATCCCCAGTGTATCAAAAGGCGATTACAGACCTCGGTCAGCAGGGACGGTGGTTGTGCTGAGGGGTACACCCAGCCACTGCTGCACTTCTCCGTGGCGTTCAGGCCATACTCCATGATGGAGCTGAGGTCCCAGTCCACCGGCGAGTACATGGAGCACTGCTCATACTCCCCGTCCACGTCCCGGGGCAGGGTGAGGTTCAGCTGCTCTTCCTCGGTCAGGTTGGGCCCAATGGCACGGATCCAACTGGTGTCGCAGTGGTGAGGCACGTGTGGAACCATAAAAAGTTGGCAAAACTGGTGGAAAGCCACACTGAGGCATGGAAGCATGGTGAGCAGCACCAGGCATTTCTGAAACAGCTCAAAATCCCCAACCGCTTTCAAAATTTCCCCGATGCCTGACATTGGCAGCTGCGTCTGGAACAGGACAGTGCTGGGACAGACTTCCCAGAGGGCTGCAATTAATGTTTAAACCTAAGATAAGCTCTGCACTCACAGGCAGCCACCACAAATATGTAAAGTCAGGCTAGACTTAATGCCTGATGTTTTACCTGTCCCAAGTACACTGTGTAATACATTAATCATCCCTGTGCTGTGCACAAACATACGGTGCTGGCTGGAGCAGAAGGACCCCTGTTTCAGGTAACCTGGATCACCCCCTCCACCAGGGCCAGGTGGCATTGGCAGGGGAAGAGACTCTTCCCCAAAGCAACTGCAGGAGCTGCATTTGCTGAACGGCTGAGATGATCCCCAGCAGTTCCACTCAGGCAAGCAAAGTCCAGAGGGGCCTAGGCAGCCCAGCGTGATGCAGAGCTGAGAAAAGTCCAGGGGGATAAAGGGAGTGATGCTAATGGATGGGCTGAGCCAGAGACGAGGAAGGGTAGCCAGTTGGCTGTGGGCCCAGGAGACAGCAGACTCCATTCCCTTCATCTTTTGCAGCTTCTCTGTGCAACCACAAGCAAGCCACGCACGGAATGTCCACCCTTCCCACCAGTTCTGGGCCACCCCACAGGCTGGGGGTGGGAGGGGGGGCTATATGCAGGGAAGAGTTGGGGAATGCATACAGGGATGGGAGAAATCTGCCACAGGGCAATGCTGCTTGAGGCAGGTTTGGCGAATCTCAGATCAAATGCCTTCCTGACTTAAAATAATCGTTGAGAACATCAAACCAACTCTGTTCAGCCCATCCCTGGTGTAGGAACAGCATTTGCCTGGGGACCCTTTAGGGTGCCCTTTTGGACTTGATGATCTTAAAGCTCTTTTCCAACCTAGAGGATTCTATGATTCTATGATGCATGAGGCAAAGCCTCCAGAAATGCCCAAAAGAAACTTGGATGCTGCTTCTCCTGCCCGCAGATCTGTGGGAAGAGCATTGTATGCTCATGATGGAAACCAGACCATGGCTGCCCCATTTGGGTTGACCAGGGCACCCGCATGGGTCACACTTGGAGGTACACCAGCTCCCTGGGCAGCCGGAGGAGAGATGCTGCCCTCGGGATAAGCCCAGCTCAGCAGCCACAAGCAGGGAGCACCATAGATAGAGAAAAGCAGGCAGACACTGAGCCAGGCAGAGGTGCTGGATGACACAAACTGGGTCTGTTCAAGACAACTAGGACACTCGGAGGATGAAATTGAGGTGCCCCTGTTCACCTTGGGTTCTGCTTCATCAGCAGGAGACGGGACAGGCCAAACCTTGCTAAAAGCAGAATCATGCATGTCCACGAGCTCAGGAGCCTTTCCCAGGCCTGATCCTGCCATCTCCCCTGGCTGTCTCCTGGCTCCATGCTAGAAGGAGTCCAGGGCACCAACCAGCCTCATTCATTCTTCTCTGTCTTGGTTCAAATGGGGAAGCCCAGGAGGGTCACTCAGACACCCGTCATGGGTTTCAGGGATCTGGAGAAGCAGGAGCCAGAGGACTGGCACAAACTTGAGAGAGAAAGTGGAGTATGTTCTGCTCTGACCAGCATTGGAGAGCCCAAGTTGGGCATCACACTTAAAGGGCTGGAGGGTACTGAGGCCCAAAGGAAGGATTAGGAACCCCATTGCTGGAGGTTTCCAACAACAGGTGAGGAAGCAGCAATGGCTGGTTGGAGCCGAGTCACATCTCTGGGCTGAGATAGCCCCTCAGGACCTGACCAGGGCATGTGTCCATGACACACCTTTCCATGGCTTTGGGTAAAGGTCAGGAGGAACCAATCTGCTGCAGTTCAGGAAGATCTTGTGCACCAAAGCCAAAGCACAGAATGAGCATTGCCTCCAGGCATGCCCTGCTTGAGCTCAGCACAGCCCAGCCTTCAAAACACCATTTACCACAGCACAAAGCAATGAGAAACATCTGATCTCCATCTGTGGAAAGCCATGCTGAGGCATGGAAGCACAGTGAGCAGCACCAGCCCTTTCTGAAATGGCCCAAAATCACCAACTGCTTTCAAAATTTCCCCGACACCTGATGTTGGCAGCGGTATGTACAGAGACAGGCTTCCCTGGGGCTGGAACCAGTACTTAAGCCCAAGATAAGCCCTGCAGCTGTATGGTATGCAAAGTATGAGAATTTGAAGAAAAAGCCATGCTCTGGGTTAGGATTTGTACTCACACCGCGTTCCCATTAAGTGAAACAGAAATTTCAGGAGGTGCACACCGGCCAGGGGAGGTTGCTTTCCATTTGGAAACTCATCAGCTGGGACGAGAGATTAGAAGCATAGAATGGTTTGGGTTGGAATGACCTTTGGAGGTCATCTAGCCCAACCCCCCTGCAGTGAGTAGGGACATCTTCAACCAGATCAGGTTGCTCACAGCCCCATCCAACCTGGCCTTGAATGTTTCCAGGGATGGGGCCTCCACCACCTCTCTTGGCAACCTGTTCCAGTGTTTCACCACCCTCATCGTAAAAAATTCCTCCCTTATATCCAGTCTAAACCTACCCTGTTTTAGTTTTACAACCATCACCCCTTGTCCTGTCATAGCCGGCCTTGCTAAGATTGCCCCCAGGTCCTTCTGGGAGGGAGGGGCCCAACCCTGACCCCAGCATTCAAGGGGCGGCCTCCCCAGTGCCCAGGACAGGGGCACCATCACTGCCCTGCTCCTGCTGGCCACACCAGTCCTGATACAAGCCAGGATGCCGCTGGCCCTCTTGGCCACCTGGACACCCTGCTGGCTCATATTCAGTCAGCTAATTCTCAGGTAACGTTTCCCTTCATTTCTGAAAATGTCCTTCCTTTGTGGAAGATGGGCAAGAAACACTACAGGAAAACCCCAGCCTTTCTCCAGTGCAGTGCTTCAGAGTTGGCTTTCCAAGGAGTCAGGCAGTCTGCTTGCACCCAGGCACTTCTCCCTTGCATGATGCTAAATAGCATACAAGGTTGTGGCCAAGGGCACTGTTAAAAGACGACCACGACCAGGGAAAGCTGTCCAGATGCTTGCTCAGTTCAACAGACATTGAATTGGAGCATTCGCCGTGACACACCTACAGCCACAACCGTGGCAGTGGCTCAGTGCCCGGCCACAGCAGTGGTTTTTCAGTCTTGCGGCAAGAGGTTTACTGACAGCCTGCCAACAGCCTGGTCACCTGCACACGTGGGCAAGACCTTTCACTTCAGGCACCTCCTTGCTCTCGCAGCCCGAAGCACGGCCATGGGCACAAGGGTGTGCCATGGGGGGGGGCACGGATGGTGACAGAGGGGAATGGCCCGGCTAGGGTCAGGAGCTGGGTCCTGGTTTAACCCCACCAGGCAGCTCAGCCCCACCCAGCTGGTGGCTCACTCCCCCGCAGTGGGATGGGGGAGAGAACTGGAAAGGTAAAAGTGAGAAAACTCACGGGTTGAGATAAAGACAGTTCAATAGGTAAAGCAAAAGCCATGCACGCAAGCAAAGCAAAGCACGCAATTCATTCCCTGCTTCCCACCGGCAGGCAGGGGCTCAGCCATCCCCAGGACAGCAGGGCTCCATCACACGTAACAGTGACTTGGGAAGACAAACGCCATCACTCCCAATGTCCCCCCCTTCCTTCTTTGCCCCCCAGCTGTATGTGCTGAGCATGAAGTCATACAGTGTGGGATATACCCAGGGTTATGTCCCCTCCCAGCTCCTTGTGCCCTCCCCAGCCTCCTCGCTGGTGGGGTGGGGTGAGAGGCAGAAAAGGCCTTGGCTCTGTGTCAGCCCAGCTCAGCAATAACAAAAACATCCCTGATTTGGTCACAAACCCAACACACTGCCTCATACTGGCTACTGTGAAGGAAACTAACCCTACCCCAGCCCAAACCAGCACAAGCTGTCAGGATTACAAGAGACAGGGACATGCGCTAACTCCACCTCTCACCATCAGTGCATTTTCTTAAGTCCTGGCTCCACTACAAGTGTAAGGGAGACCACAGAGGCACCTCTGGATCAGATCTGCCCTGAAGCTTCAAATTCAGAAAGAACAAGTATTGTGGAGGTGGAAATGCTCCAAACGCTTCTCAAGGTATCAATCATCCCACTTTAATACCAGCCTCTGTCACCCTGAGGTCTTCCTCATGCAGAGCTTGGAGCAAACCCTTCAACTGGAGACAAGCCCTCAGGGTACAATCCTAAGGGCCATCCTGACTCCATTCCTGCACACAACTCCTGCAGAGCAATCCCACCTTCTTCCTCACCGAGTCTTCCTGGGGGTTGCCGAACCTCCCACCGCCCCAAAGAGAAACACCCCCGGGCTTGCAGACACCACTCAGACAAACTGCTTCCCCAAGAGGCACAATCTGACCCAATGCCAAGTAAACCACACACCAAACACAAGGCAATGGACAATTTGTTCTTTATTGATTAAAAATTAGAGACATGCAGTAAAATACAAAGTCCAAAAAAGGAAAAAAAGCCTGAATATTTTACATCTTTCATTATAATCTACAATACACCAAAGTTGTGAAGAGGATCCGTTTTCATTAACAGAGCATTGTCCTTAAAAGTAGGAACTAACTTAAAATTACCACCTGTTTCCAGGTTCAGATCAGAAATTTGCACAAAACCCAAATTCTTAATGACACCGGAAAACAATTATGAACAGCATTGGCACTTACTGGAACAACATCAGAAGAGACGGTTGTCTAGCACTGTAATAGCCCAAGTAAATATTTTGGAGCCCTACCCAAAACATCTGGAGATCTATTGAGCAAAAAAAATCAGCTTCTTCCTTACTTGCTTTTTCCATGAAAGAGCTAAGGAGCCTTGGGTTAGTGTGAGCTCAAGCTCTCTAAGTCTTGGCTTTGGGAAGGTGGGGAATAACTTAATAAATAGATGCTGCATTGTTCCATTTGAGCAGTTCGAGTCCTACCTTTCTCAGCACCAGTACACAAATGAACGAGGAGGTCCCCACGGCATGCAGGCGGAAGGGAAAATAATACTGTACCAAGACGACCTCATCTCCATATCCTACGGGTTTCCAACTCAAGCGTATCAACCACAGGGTGACAGGAAAATCAAGGTGCCAGCCTGTTCTTCCCAAGCCGACCAGCTCGATGGGGGAAGCCGTAGGGAGCACTTTGTCTCAAAGCACCGAGGTGCCACGCACACGTGCACGCACACACTTGGCCAAACCCAGCCACCACCAACTCCCCAGTATTGGGCACCCGCTTCCTGGGCTCCTGGGAACACCCTGGGACGCTCTCGCTCTCAAACACTCTTCTCCTCTCCCTCCCTTCCACACTCACCAGCCATGGGGTTGCAAATAGCCCATGGGGACATGCCCAATATCCACCTAGAGGCTAAAAGCAACAAGGGCGGTATAAAAAGAACATGCACAATTCAGGAAGCTTCCACAGCTGCTCAGAGAGAACAATATATAAATAGAGATTGTTCATCTGAAGACTTGGAAATAAAAAAAACAAAAGTCCTAATTGAACTCAGTCATTCTGCTTTAACACTCTGTTTCTGCATTGTTTGTGGCTGATGGAAACCAAACACGTTTCCATCTGTGTGTTAAATTACAGGCTTACAATTTCTGTGTAGAAAACACTCCAGAGCCAAGAGCAGTTACAAAGGCCAACTGTGAAACAGGAGGAAGAAAAAAAAAATCAACACCATTTATTATTCACATATTGCATTACAAGTGTCTCTTATCAAACTCAGCGTATAATTTATATTATTCATGTAGAAACTCAAACTCAACACCACATAGAAATAAAAGCTAAATACGTGTGTGACAGGGATTCAGTGACATCCTGATCAAACGTCGAGGCTTGGACCGATGAGAAAGCTGACGACCCAAGCGATTAGTGCAGGAGGGACACAGCCCGGCGCTCGCTTGCCCAGTACTACCACTCTACTGGCGATTCGTTATTGCTGTAAAACACGACAGGGATGGTTCCACGGGTACCAGTTTGCAAAGGACTGGGAAACACGTCGGGAGGACTCGCGCAGCCAGGCATAACAGACTGGGTCTCAGGAACAGGTTGAAGTGCATCTTTTCCGAACGCAGAGTGACACAGATCTCCTCTCCCTCTGACCACGAGTATTTTGTTGAGCATCTGAAAGACCAGTTCCCAGACAGCAATGCCTCATTGGTCTGCTTCAAGAACAGATTACATCTAAGATGCAGAATGAAAGATGTTTTGAGGAAGGACTGCTTAATGTAAATGAAAAGGTTCAGCCCTCATGCCATGCCTGGCACTCATGTGGAGAGAACCAAAATAGTAAAAACAAAATAGTAAAAAAAAAAAAAATAATAATAATTAAGGCAGTTTACAAAGGGAAGCTGACTTCTAACACCTCAAAGTCAAGGAACTTCTCAAAAACACAAACACAAGGGAAGAAGGCTCTCCTTCCCGTGGGTTAAGACTTGGCTTGCTTTCTCAAGTGCAAGCGTTCAAACCAGCAGTTTTAAAAAAAACACAGCCGAAGAGAAGCAGATTTCTCAGCACTCCAGGTGACCCAAACAACATGTACACTGGTGTTTCAGATGGAAGGAGAAGCGGGTAAAGAACAAAAAAGATCCGTTCAGTATTAAAACTTGTGCAAAAATAGCAAGTGAAAAAAAAAAAATGAAACCACATGTAAGCAAACATTTAGGCAAGATCATCAGAGCAGTGGAACCCCCTGCTTCGTACTCAGTAGTATTTTTCTTTAAAGTAAGGCAATAATAAAATGAACATGCAGGCAATGACGTGTTGGATCTGCATGTTTGAGATGACAGATACAAAACCATGAGAGTTGTTTACAAAAGGTGTAAACGCCATCGGTAATTTCAGGAAGGTTTGTGATCCTATTAAGGAAAATGTTAAAGCTTCTAGGAAGGGGGCTGTAGTTCAATTCTTTGGCAGTAGTGGTTTTTTTTTTTTTTTTTTTAGGCTAACAGAAGCATTACGAATATGCACATGTGGGTTCTCAGTTGGGAAACATCTCCTGGGACCATTGTTTAGCTGATGCTGAGCTGTGCAAATCCTATAAGTTTGCCATCATCAGGAATATCTGAGCCTTCAACGCCAGATGCCTGAAACACAAGGAAGAGAGATCCAAATAGCAACACGCATGCTCTGCCCTCTGATACGTACCATGCCACGTGCCACAACAAGGTGCATCAGATACAGTCTG
>NW_009260479.1:2167227-2172063 GCF_000687185.1 Egretta garzetta | reverse complement strand
AAAGGTTTTTTTAAACCCAAAGTTAAAATCAAGCACTTCTCCTTTTTTTGAAGCTTGGAAGGGCTGGGACTGAAGTTTTGGCAATGTCTGCTCTGGCTAGGGCTACGTGCACTAACTGGGGCAAAACAAGTGAAAACTCCTTACAGAAAGAGTCAAAAATAACAGCACTTACTGCTTCACCACCAATAAACTGGTTACACCTTTGCTTTGCCACTATAATTACCTCTGAAGGATTCACTTGCCCTTCTTTCTCTTCTCCTAACCTACCTTCCCTTAGTTTTGGCTCTCTTCTTTTGCCCCCCCCCCCATCTCTTCTTCCCCCCCCCTTCTTTCCCCAGTCCCTCCTCAGAGACAATGAGATCCTCCCCATTCTCCCCCTCCAACATAGGAGTCCATGGCATTTCTTAGCCCGCTTACCTGCTTTGAAGTTATTTCTGCCCTTTCTGAGTGAGTGTATGTTCAAAGCCCAGAAAAAACCTTTTTGTAAACATTTCTATATGCTTATTAGCCAGGATAATTGATACATATGTTAACACATCATCTCCTGCAGTTATTTAACCCAGGTGCTGCTTAGAGGACACAAGCAGGGAGCCTGCATTGCTGACTGTTAGACAACCAGTAGGAAACTTTGGGAATGAAGGGAGGATTTAAAGTGCATACATTGGACGCCTACAGTAGACATAGGCAATGCCTTCTCTTTGCAAGTGACAAGTTGTTCAATTAGGGAACAGGAATAAATACCAGTTTGAAAGTGACGGATCTGTTTGCTTGGGGCTCTTCCACAATTTTCTGCAAATTAGCTGCAACTGAAATCACACACACACACAAAGAAAATGGGCAAATATTAGGACAGGCTAGAGAAAAACATCCCAAAATCATTAGGCCTCTTCCTATTACTCAGCAAACAGACTTTTAAAGTGACAGAAAAAGTTTGGGTCTCAATTAAACTCAGTCTACTTAAATCTAAAGCTTTAAACTGTGGAAATGCTGCCATTTATTACTATGCTGCTTTTTCAGAGGTAGTTATTTTTTCCTGGATGTGGTAGGATTAGTAGCAATAAACCACCTGGAAATCCAGTTAATTTTGCACTAGCAGCCTTTCCAGATGTCATGGCTTGTGTATAAGGAACAGTTTTGTTCGCTGTAGTTGAAATATACAGGCAGCGCTGACAGTTTAAAAGTCTCACCTGCTGCACAGGACACGTTTATTTAGCAAACTGTTGCTAGAGGTAGCTGTTCATGCTCACTTGAAGTGGAGCAACACGGGCTGCTGCCCTAGTGCATGTGCACTTCGTACCTCCTTCCCCAGCCCTACTTAAAATCAAAAAGCCTGGCTGATTCCAGTCGCAGACCTCTCTTGTGCAGAACCTGTGAGCAGTACAGGCTTGTGCAGCAATTTGGCAATGCATGTATGTCAGGTGATAGTGATTTAGCTAATCCATCGATCAGCCTTCATTTTGCACAACAAGGAACACTTGCTTCGTAATGTTTCCAACTAGATCCTATTCTTGTGGACTGGGAGTTGCCTAAATGTACCGGCACAGAACTGTCACCAGAATTAACAGCAGTTTTGTAGAGCTACTGGGGTAGAGAATCAAGGCCACAGCAAACTCTTCTGGTACCCACTAATGGGGTCATTTGAAACATGCAAACAATTAACTGAAATAGAGCAGAAAAAGTAATACTAATTACCTATTACCAGATCTCTGCCATCGACAAGACCTGCTGAAATGAGTTCTTGAGACACACCGTCAGCAGTATCTGTTGGGGAGAAACCCAAGAGCCAGTCAACACATACTAGGAATTGTCCAACTGATGAAGGCACCACACAGAAACCTAAAGGAGCTTGTACAAACCAAACAGCAAAAGTGTTGTTTACACAAGATGGGTATTAGCATGTACACCAGGTGTAGTCAGACAGCTCTGAGCTATGCTGTCAAACTCCAAGTTGGAATTCAAAGAGCTGCGCTTTGGTCATATCCATGAACAGTTTTACAAGAAGGGTGTTCTCAGCAGCAGTGCTCCAAGCCTGACAGTAAGGCAAGCCCTTCAGGAAGGCACTGCAGACACACACTCATACAGGGTTTCCATACACACAACTGCACAACACTGAACACAAAACTTCCCCCCCACCAAAACCACCTCCACACACTCAAATTTCCCACCAGCTCACCTCTCCCTGGGGTAAATTCAAATCGGATATCATTGAGCTCTTTTTTTGAATTCCTGTAGAAAGAAGAGAATTTTATATAGAAGAGACCATTTCATTGCACTGATAGATGCCCGAAAGAAAGTGCTGGCATTGAATAATCAATCTGTGAAGAGACGTGAATTCACTGCAGCCCTCCCCCTCATAGGCCAAAAACTAATCACTTGGGTGCGCGTCTGGAAGCAGGGGTCTCAGCACACTCTGCCTCTCAACCTGACAGAGCCTGAGTGGGCTGAAGTCCAGAGTGAGTGAGTGCCACCTCTCTGGTATAAGACCACGTTGTTCCACTGTCTCAGCAACTCCTATCTGCCAGCAGATACATCCCTGGAGCACATCCCTCGGAGGAAGGAAGGACCCCCTACCTCCAGATGCACACACATCGTGCAGCTGTGCAGGAATGACTGGGAGGTGATGCTCGGAAGTCCCAGCCCAATGCCTATGAACAACCAAGATGCCTCCAGAGATGAGAGGCAGGTTCCTTAAGTTAGAAATGTCAATATGTGTAATGATAGCAGAATGCGCTTACAATCCTTTTTCTGCCTATTTCTAGGGGCATAGACCAGAATCCATGCCTTGAATTGGGTAAAAGCTCTTCACTCTCAGAACTGGCTGAAGTCTGAAGTTGTGCCTGAATAGTTAGATGGTCCAGCACAAGGCCAGAACCCCTGGAACCCTGATACCCTTTAGGGGACCCATCTAATTCCTTTCTCTGTTAGAGTTTAGGAATATTTATCTAGATATCAAAACCTCTTTCAACCTACAGCTCTTCCCAAACTGAAGAAGTGGATGAGATAAACTGCTTTTCTGGGTCCCAGTTTCAGAAAAGCGGATGAAAGCCAAGCTGACAAACAACATGTAACCACCACCCTTTTGATTAAAAGGCAGGTGGCAAGGTGCACTACACAAGTCTTCCAGCATCCCTCTCTACAAAGGTTCACTTTGAGACAACAGGTCAGTTTTGTGTCCTTACCTTAACCTTAGTACAAGGCTGATGGGGACTTTCGTATCTTCCTGTACCGGAGCTGCAGCAGGGGCAGGTGGGGCCTGCAATAGGATTACATCATTTTAAAGCAGGTGAACATTTCCTTTCTTTGGTTTTAAAACTAGCGATAACCTTGATCAACTATAAATACAAATGAAAGTTCAACACATCATTGGAATCATGACACTACAGTGAAAAAGACAACAGACTAGTGAAACAGAAGAACTTCACACTTAAACAGTAACCCAAGAGGTTCTCTCTGCAATTGCCTTGAAAAAGAGTAAAAGCCACACAACTTTGAGAAATGCCAAAACGGCAGACTTCAGAAGTAGTGCTAAATGTGAAAAGATTGCTTGCTTTGCATCAAAACTTAAAGGTTTGGGGCATTCATGACAGCTTCAAGACTTCCTGTGCTTTAATCCCTGCCCCAAACATCTGCTTTAAAAGCCTGATACAATTGCAAAGAGTAGGTAGGAAATAATTTAACTGGCAGATTAGCGTACACTCTCAGTTACTTTTTTGTGAAATCAAAGGCTTTAAGAGCGTCTAGCAGCAATTTTATAGCTGCCTATTTTAATTTCTAAATTAATTCTGAGGAGTTATTGGAACCTGTAATCAAAGCATTTTATATTGGTCAGCAGCAGATTTCCAGAAGGAAAGATCCAGGAGGTGTCCATCTTTACAGCACTTGTGATACTTCCAGTAAAGGGCTAATTGTTAATCAATCTCCATCAAAACTCCAAACAAAACAGAGAAGGGTCAGTCACTCTTCCACTGCACAAGTCATCTGTACTGCACATGCTGAGGCAGGGATTTTAAATCTGCAGTAACAAGACAGACACAATGCTAGGCTGATAATTTAAGCCTAGAAGTCTTGACCAAGTTTTTTCATCATTCACTTGCTTTTTTGTGAGAGAAAAAACCCCTAGCCCTTTGTTTAAGACTAGTATTTTACTCCATCTGTTGGTGCTTGTGTGTCAGTAATGCAGCTTGGGGCTTCTGACCACAACCTTGTTTCTGTTGAAGCTGAAAGCTTTACTAGGTCAGTGAAAACAAACAAGGGTTCATAGAGAAGCCCAGAGGTCTGCAAAACAGTAACCAGCAAGCTACAAGAACCAGAGAAGAGCTGTAAAGAACAGCATATTGACAAAGAAGAGCCATAAAGAACACACTGACACAAAGGTATGGAGTTCACCTTAGGACAAGCTACCAACACATAAGCTATTGGGCACTAGTGGCAGGGAGCAAGATACTCCGCTAGTGCAAGTCAAAACACTTTCATTGAGGAACACTGCTACTTCAGTTTACCAAACAGAGTCCTGGCCTTCACTGCTGCTGCTGTTTCAACTGTTGCATAAAATTCAGGGATAAAACACTGGCCCTTTTTCAAGAGGTTTGAAGGGGTTTGATTGAAGTATTAAAGCTACTTTTAATGTAGCCAAGAATACATCAGACCCCAACTCCACTGTTTTTGTTTAATGACTAATGCACTGCCTTTAACAGTTTTGTAAACAGGAACATGAGCTGACTGCGGTGAAGCGATATACATATCTTTCTACATTCTTTAAAACAAAAATAATGAAACATTTCTAGGAAGAAGTAAGTTTAAGAGTGATTTTTCTGACCAACGCTGCCAAATCTCTTT
>NW_009260479.1:2134981-2167212 GCF_000687185.1 Egretta garzetta | reverse complement strand
GCTCCTTCCCCTGGGGCCTGCAAAAGGCCGATGCTAGCCTGGCCCCATCCAACAGTGACAGCCTCTCCCCACCAACAAATATGAACATTAGTGTCTTTTATAAAAGAAGTGCCATCATTCAGGAGTCTGGCAAATTCTGCAGTGCTTTACTCCAGCAAACCACAAGACGTGTTCCAAGTATCTCAGTTATTATTTAGGTTGGCCATTTTTCTCTTTTTAACACAAGTCAGAGCTCTTTCCTGACTTTGCTATGCCTGGCTATCTGACCTATATCCTACACTTTGGGGTGATGTAGCTAAGAATTAAACACAGGCTTGTCAAGCTTTCACGCCCCCTGTACTTCCCCTCAAAGGTCCATTCTGCCCCCTCTGCTTGAAATGGAAGTGTTTGAAAGCACCACAAGGTTCAGAACTTCCCAAAGATGGAGTTTCTCCACAATTTTTGACTGCTACAATGATAGTTTTAACACAGGCCTCCTGTCTCTCTTTTGAAGCCTGAAGAACTTGCACATTCTGGTTTTTTCCCTCTCACTTTCCTCTCCACTCTTATCCCATAGATGCCAGTGATGCTAAGAGACAGTCAGAGCCTGTTTGTGCTGAACCTTAAACAGCAGGAACAAGCAGCTGCCACTTAAAAAGGACTCTCCTTTTTTCTTACCTTGCCTCAAGCCAGAGTCCACTCCCTGAACAGCATAAAAAGTCACTGCTCACCCACAGAACAAGAACGAGAAACTGCTGTGCCCACATTGACTGTCTTCCTTTTGCAAGCCACCAGGGCCAGCTGTCACTTCTGCATAAGCAGCAGTGCTAATGCAACTCCAGACAAGAAACTTCCACAGCTTCAGACTGTTTCAGCACGTCTTGAACAGAACAGCAAAGTGCAAAGCTGAAAGCTGGTACGAAGGGTTTCTGATCTTACCTGGGCTGCTGCTGGGGCTGCTGGAGGAGCCTGACTAGGTGGAGGTACAGCAGTTTGAGGTTGTGCAGGTACTTGTCCTGCAGCCTGAGGTAGTTGAGTAGGTGCCTGTGCTGGAGCATTGAGTGAAGGACCTGGTGGCTCAGCTGATGGGAATAGCTGCAAGCAAGAAGGCGTTTTAATGAGAAAAGAAACTCAAAAGTTCTGACTCAGGCACCAGCTTTCCAAAAAGTGCTTGTTTGCCACATAAATCGCTTAGAGAAGTTCACTAAGGGCATTCCTAGGCCTCCAGGACACTAAGACTGATCCCAAGTTTGTATTCAAGGGGTTTAATGTTTCCTCATGTCCAGGGACTCCTTCTGCTCCAATATTTTCAAGTTTTACTCACCAGTAAAGAAGGATAAGAAACCAAGATAGTCGCATGACTGTGGATCTTGGACAAAAATTACAGACTGCAGCTAGCAAGGCTGGATGCACAGAGATCACATCCTAGCTTGGACGAGAGCACCCTAAAGCTTTAGTTTCCCCCTTCTCAGAATCCAAGTCCTACTTGTATTTCCAAGTAGCCATGCAGTCAGAGCAGAGCAACTCTGCTTTGACTTGTAGTTTCTTTCAGAGAACATAGCCTAGCAAAGCATTAAGAGAACTATCAACGATTTATCCATTTGTAAAACAAACATCACAGTCACAGCAATCTGGATATTCAACTGAAAAGTCAATTCAGAGCATTAGTTCTTCAAAACACACAAGACAAGACTGTTTAGAATTGGACTTACTAAAGTTAGTCCCTTGCAAAAAAAAAAATCCTATGCAATTAATTTGGGGGTGGAGAAAAGAGCTGAATGAAAGTTTAACCTGTTTTACCTCGTGTCAGAACAGAGAAACTGTTTTTGGCATGGTAGCCAAAGAACTGTAAGCTTGATGGCACTTCTTCAGTGTGCCCTCCAACTTACTCTGCTAAGCTGTAGGAAATGTAAGTCTCCTTGATTATTGAAAACCTGGGCAGCAGACCTCCAACCCACAATATATATTAAGGGATGTATCACAATGGGGAAATTCATCCCAAAGGGATTCTGGTTTTCAGCTTTTTCTTTGAATTTAGAGTTTATGCTAAATTACAGTGGCAGAACTGTAGTCTTTCTTAAGATCTCCCTTTATAATCAATCTTCAGGAACAGATGAAGGAAGAACAGGACAGCCTAACCCAAGACTAATTTCTAGGAGACAGCCTTGTTTATCTTTCCACACAGGTAGGGAAAAGAAAGACATAGCAGTCTCTAGAAGATAAGCAGTCTCTATCATTGAAAGATAAGATATACTAGTATTCCTGATGCAAGAAACACAGGACAGAATTGAAGGCAGATTATAAACTGCATTTGAAGTTTGCTATTAAATACCACTACAGATTTTTTTTCACAATTCCAAGCACAGGTTCCAAACCAGCGAATTGGACTATGCAAAACAGACATTTTAAAGTTGTGTTTTGTTGTTGGGGTTTTGGGGTTTGTTTTTTTTTAAAGAGGAAATCAGAACACAGTTCTTTTGCTTAGGTTGTTCTTGTAACCAATTCTTACCACAGACTTTTGCCACAGCAAGTAAAGTTGAATAGATATACACCAAACTTAGCTCAGAAAGACCTCTTGGCATTACACAGCTACCAATTCCTTTTATAGAGAGGTTTTCAAGTAGAGCTCAGCTAGATACTAGCTTCTGCTTCACACAATAACGTTTTCAAAGGCTAATAAAAACATGTTCCTTGCAACAACAGCAATAACCAGGAGTCATCATTTCAGGAAGTCATTTGCAATTATAACTTACCTCGGAATTCTGTACAGGTTCTTTCACCCTGGGAGACTGAAAAACAAAGAAAAAGCTGTCACGGCCTTGACAAAAATGAGACTTAATGACTAGAAGGACTTTTCTGAACCACCCTGAACATATGAAATCTACATAATTGTTTTTAAATTACATATATGTATTAAGATGCATAATGAAAGGGAAGCCACACAATTTGTTGGCAACCTAAAGCATATCATAATACCCAGAGACATACAGTCATGTTTGGGGACTTGCAGTTGATATTTACACAGTGGCATACAATACCTAAGCTGCTATCATTGCTAACTATTAGCAAAATCCAGTTCTCTCGAAGATCACTCAGATTGGATCAAATTACTTGTGCACCAGCATCCATTTTAAGCCGTCCAAGTCTTGTGGAAAAAGATTAGCCACACCAATCTGCCTTGCAGAATTCTGCTAGGAAACAAGTTCCCTTCGTGTACTTAGGGAACTAGTTTGCAAACCAACTTGCTTAAACCATACAAAACCTTGGGAGGGGAGTGAAGGGGGGTGGGGGCGCAGAAATCAGCCTTATTTGTGCTGCTTTATAGCAAGAAATCTCTTGCCTGCTCTCCTTGCCCTTAAACTCAGCATTAGACTATGCTCTCCATGAGAGAATGCAGAAAAGTGACAGCTGTACACAAGTTCAGCAGTGAAACAAGGAGATCAGCAGAATGGAGGGGAAAGTGCAGTCAGAGCAACTCGACCAATCTTTGCTTATCAGTAAAACAAAGATAACATTCATTAGCTATTTCACATGAGCAAGCAAGAATTGCCAAGTACTCCTGTAAAGCCCTGCAATTAAGAGAGCCTGCACCTTCTAACAGGTCCAATTACCATGTGGAGATAGACAGGTGGGATGGCTTGGTCCATGCTGGGATTAATGAAATACATATCCCTTCACCACATAATGATCTAAAACACAGGTTGCGATTAGGACAGCATGTTTGACAGAAAAAACGTAAGTCTCATCATGCCACAATCTTAACTTGGGCCAGTTTATGCACTAACCAATGCCCCTAACTTAACCAATGCAGATCAGAGCAATTTATAACATATCATAGAATCATAGAATGTTTTGGGTTGGAAGGGACCCCTAGAGGTCATCTAGCCTAAACCCCCTGCAATGAGCAGGGACACCTTTAACCAGATCAGGTTGCTCACAGCCCCATCCAACCTGATCTTGAATGTTCCCAAGGATGGGGCCTCCACCACCTCACTGGGCAACTCATTCCAGTGTTTCACCACCCTCATTGTAAAGAATTTCTTTTTTATATCCAGTCTAAACCTACCCTGTTTTAGTTTAAAGCCATTACCCCTTGTCCTGTCACAGCTGGCCCTACTGAAACACCTGCGGCAACCCCCCTGCGCGAGCAGGGACACCTTTAACCAGATCAGGTTGTTCACAGCCCCATCCAACCTGGCCTTGAATGTTTCCAGGGATGGGGCCTCCCCTACCTCTCTGGGCAACCCGTTCCAGTGTTTTACCACCCTCATTGTAAAGAATTTATTCCTTAGATCCAGTTTAAACCTACCCTGCTTCAGTTTAAAACCATCACCCCTTGTCTTGTCACAGCTGTTCCTACTAAAAAGATTGTCCCCATCTTTCCTATAGGCCCCCTTTAGGTACTGAAAGGCCACAATCAGCTCTGCCTGCAGCCTTCTCTTCTCCAGGCTGAACAACCCCAACTCTCCCAGCCTGGCCTCATAGGAGAGGGGCTCCAGCCCTCAGATCATTTTTGTAGCCCTAATATGACCCAGAGGCCTCTCATGAGAGAGAGTAAAAGCTCTTACTCTCAGAACAGCAAGTTGCAGAAAGCCCTCTGGACAGGAGGAGAAGGAACAGTTCCTTCATGGTGACCACGCACAGACAGCATCAGGAAAAAAGTCACACAGCTGGAAAGGTAAAGCCTGAAATCCATCCCGGTATGTTGAGCCTTCACTTGAGAGTTACCAGGCAAGATGAAAAACATGGCACTGCTCCCAGAGATAAACAGGCACGCTCCACATCCGCAGGCCACGGCTGCAGCACTGTTCTTCCAGGCACAAAGCTCCTATCCAAGAGTACACGGATACCTCAAGGAATAACTCAAAAGGAGCTTGTCTGAAAGTCCGCAGCGTGCTAGATGCGGTACAGACAAGCATGGAAACACTGGCCCGACTCCACAGCTAACGACTAACCCAGATAAATGGCAAACAGAGGCAAACTAAGGAAAAACATGAAGAGACTGAAAGGAAGTAAGACAAATATTAAAAGATGGTTACCTAATTAAGGCACAAAAAGGTTGACTTTGGGATGTGCTGACATGTATTAGCTCTAACTTACTTTTGCTTGTGTAATTAGAGATGATGGGAGTAACCAGTGAAACGTGACCATGCGGTGCACAGATCTACTGAGTAACGGGAGCAAGTTATTTAAGAGCCCACATAAACACAATTGCTCTAATTCAAATTCAAGGTTTTAAATACCGAGAGTAAAGCAGCTCAGGAAGTCTTTCTACCCAAAAGGTAACGTTGAGCCAGCAAGTCAGCTTATTCAACAAATTGGGCTGGTATTTCTCGTCATTTGTAATAAATATTTGTCTGCTTTCAGGTGCAGTCCTAGCAAGAGACTTGTAAAATACACATTTACATACTAAATTCACCTTATTTTTTCTATAAAGTGCAGATGAGCAAAAAATACAAACACTTTACATTTATGTAGAAGCTTTTATGCAGGATAATACTGAAGTATTTTAGCAAATTAAGTCAATCTGCAAGCCATTCTTTTACTTTAAGGCTGACAGCAATAAAACACAGGTACAGCCGGAATCACAGAATAGTTTGGGTTGGAAAGGACCTTTAAAGATCCATCTAGGCCAACCCTTCTGCCACGGGCAGGAATAAAAGGTAACATCTAGTTAATGTAAATTATTCTATATTACAACTTAGTTAAAATTGCACAGGGATTACAAGCAGGTGAAGTTTACACCCTGTGCTTGAAATCTGGCCAAAATACAGGATTAACACCAGTCCTCAACACCACCACTGTATTTGTGGCAAAACACTGGCAGTTTGAATACAAGTCTTAAGATTGCTCGGAAAGGGATCAAACAGAAGAGGTGCACAGGCGTTCCCATCCTTTCATCTTCGGGCTGAAGAAAACAACTCAAAAGCCGTGCAGAGGAAAGACACCAAGGGCAGGATTCAGCCACCTAAGTAGACACGTAGATGCCATGGTGCCCTTCCTGACCTCCAGAAAGGTACACGTGTCCCAAAGTTCTGCACTATATCTACACCCGGTGTCTCCAAAATGGCAACGTACAATTACCTTTAGGTGACTGAATTGAGATCTACTGCTCCAACACCCATCCTAAAAGTTTCTTGAATGGGAGAGACAGAAGTAAAAGCCAAGCATGGCCCAAATTAGAGAGATCAGAACAGACAGCAGTAAAGGAAATATGCCAAAGCTCCAAGGAAAAAAAAATGGCTTGAGAAGGAGCTTGTAAACATGTGTGTCAATCTGCTCTTTTCTGCATAAGAGGAATGAAACAAGCAAGTACTGTTCAAAACACAGTAAATGGTGCTAACTCATAGTATCCTGAGCTTAGAGACACGATAGAACAAGTTCTAAGTAATTTCTGAAATAGAGTTAGGGTCTTTCACAATATTCCCTCCTAAAATTTGATTATATTTTAACCTACAAAAGGAATTTCGAAGATTTCAGCTTATAAAGGTTTAAGAATTTCGGTAGTATCCATCTGGTGACAAGAGATCCTCCTTGACCCTGGATATAGTAAGCTCTTTAAAAAGACACAATAGTTGTTGCCACAAAGTGTGGAATTACTTGATTAATAAGAGGCTTTAAAAACCCAAGCATTTCAAAGGATGCCAAAAAGATGCAAAACCTTGTGTTTCATATTTGATGTCTATACAGAACACCAGTAGAAGAAAAAGCAACGAAAGAGAAATGAGAAAAGTTAAAGTTGTAAAGGGAAAAGTTAAAGCTGTAAAGGGATAAATACTTCAAACCAATACTGTTTTTTCCTTTCATATTGAAAAGCTTCCTCTAAAAATCCTTCACTGCCTCACTAATTCAATTACAGAATGATTAAATGTGTAGTCCCCTTCAGCTACCTGCTGTAGTGAAAAGGGAACCAGCAAGCCATTACAGTCAAAATCCACACTGACTACTGGGAGGAAGACAATCTGGAATTTTGTTGTAATCCTTTATTTGATCGCTGTGCACTACTCCTCTGTGTTTCTGGGGGTTAGTCTGGGCTTGCGGTTTTTTGTGTATGTGTTGGGGGGGTAGCGTGAGGATTTTCAAGTGCTAGACCAATCACTCCTTGTAACTTCAGGGATGCCGTAACGTTTACTACTAGCACTAATTCATTTCAGCGTAGCTGAGGGGACAGAACTAGGCCCTGTGTATTTCAGGTATCAGCCATAAGTACAGGCCCTATTGAGTTCAGCTCCATCCTGGAGAGGGCAGTAGGACAAAACCTCTCTTGACACTTCCAGAAGAAAGCATCTCAAAGAGCTCCCTTAAAAACAAAGAGAATATCCTAGCTCACGTGAATTAGTATGCTAAGCTGGGCGCAGATCATCTGAATTCATGGTCCCAATTACGCTCAGCATCCTTGAATGAGACCAGCTGTGCCCCAGAATGATGACAGAAAGGAGATCAATACAATTTCTTCAGCCTTCAGTCTGCTTTCTCTGGTTGGGCTACAAACTCAAGGGGAGGGATTGTAACTTACTGCATATCACACTTCAAACAAGGCCACATGCTTCCCAGGGATATTTAGACATACCACAGTTAGAAAACAAAACAGAGACAGTAGAGCTATTGGAGTTCGAGGACCCACCCTGAGCTGTGAAATTGCTGCTCTGCCTTCCTCACTTTCTTCATCTAGTTCATCATCACTCCATTCCCAGCCACCATCTTCAGTCTTATGAAGACGCCCGCTGGAACCTGGGACTCTCCGGACCTGCTCGGCACAAAGATGGAAAACTGATATGTCAAGCAGACAGTTTCTACAGTTGATCTCTTCTAGGAGAAATAGCACACGAGCATCTTTAGGTTGCACCATCTGCCAGGGCACTTGAGTATTTCATTGAAATGTCTAGCTCTGGATCTAGAAAATGCTGTTCTACAATAATTTTAATTAAAATGTGAACACAAGCATAAAAAAGCTAGTATGACTATAACAGCAAGAGCCCAAGAGGTTTTCAGTACCTTTTTGGATCTTTCAGTGATTGTTGGTGCTCTCTGCAACATCTTCTCTTGTAAAAATTCTTTATTCTGCAAAAGACAAGACACCAAACGTTTGCATTGCTGAAAACATCCTTTGATTCCTTCAGTGTCTCTGATAAACTGTTAAGCTATTTCTAGCAGAAAGCTTTTACGTGTTTTCACCCCCACTACCCCAACGACATTGACCACTTTCTTCCTTTGGACTACACCATATGATGTTTCATCCTAAATACTGTTTAAGCAAGCAGTGGCACTTTCCCTATGCAAAATGACAGGGAATTAACAATCAAGGAGTTGCATGCTACGCCATCTGATGTACTGGGGAACGTGCTTATACTTATTATATCCCAGCATCTGATACCCTGCCGAGACATTTAGCATTCTTCCATTCACGGATACTACACCACCTGGATCCAGCCACTTCGTTTTATCTTGCCCCTAAATTTATGCCTGTCCAGCTGTCAAAGTCAAACCTCAGATGTCAGGCAGGCCAGGATGCAGGAATGTATGCTGGAGTAACGAGACGCAGGAATTAGGGCAACAGGAGTTAGAATGGCTGAAAAAATGTACAGCAGAGAGGAAGTAAATGTGGTGATCACAACAGACTAAATATTGGGAAACTGCTGTGATGCTTTACTGTATTAAATTTCCTCTTCAACAAGCTACTCCAGAGTAGCTAATGTGTGGGCTTGTGGCTGTACAATTTTCCAACCGGTTGACTACCGAGCCAAGCTGCTGGCTGCAGAGGAAGCAGGCCAGGCAGGCACCCTGGTGTTAGCCCTAGGATCTGGCTGGGTGTTTCACACCACAGGACTGAGGTTAGGTAGCCCCACCACCTCTGCCCATGAAGTGCTCCCCGAACTCCCCTGTGATGGTCCCTTGCACGCAAGATGGAGATCCCCAAGACACACGCTGTCTCATAAGTGGCTCTCAGCACTATCAAAACACACTTTTACTAACATAATCTGTATTTAAATATATGGTTTAATATAGACATATAGAAGTTGGACTCCGCTGTTCTCAAGTTACAGCTGTCAGTTTGGCAGTGGCTGTTGTATAAAAGTAACTTAACACCGAGTGTTAACCAGCACACATTTGCACTTTGGGTGCTGGTTTAAGCACTGCTTCATTTACAATAATGTTAATTTTCTATCACCACATATGCTAATATGTTACTCTGCAGCAGCTTAATGAAAGCATGAAGGAGATTTTACACACAACAAAGTATAATATGAACTAGAACTCGCGTAACCAAATGGAGAAAGGTCAGCAATGTGTAAACCATCTTGTCCCTTTGGACACCGAGTGCGCATACAGGTGCAGACTATTCAGTTGCCTAAAATCCCATTATGGACAATGAAAACCTAGTTAATACTGTCAAGAGCCCAAGCATCAGTTAAACTTGCCCTAAAGCAAACTCCTACATTTCATAAACTGGATAACACTCTGGACTTCCTTGGTTGCATTCCTGTACAGATACCTGGATGTGGCCACTTCCATTTAGGCATCTTAATCTGGGAGCTGAAAACAACTTTGATTAATTGGTGATGCTGCTGTGCTACCCCAGGTATCTGATATCTTTTTGATAGTTTAGTCTGTGTTCTGCTATAAAACCCGTGTATTTTGATCACAAACATGCCACAGAAAAAATAAGCAAACAGAAAACATTTCCTCATTCCCATGGAAATATAAATTCTCCCTTGTATTATTTCTGTCTGTCTCCCTCAATAAGACATTGCACATGCACTAATCTCCAGGCAGTAATTACATAAATGCTCACTGGCAGTTCACTTCAAGGCTAGAAATGGGAGTTTCCTACTAATTTGTATCACAGGATCTTCACTTTCCATAAGGCAACACAGGGTGAAATAGTTTTAGGCAGCCCTCTGCACAGTGGGCCTCATTCACTGCCTTGCATACAGACTGATTATAGAGTTTACTAAAATATAAGTTACATTTACTGCCACAGAGACCTTTATGGTTGGACAGGCAGCCAGAATGGCACCATGACAAGAGAAGAAAAAACCCCCAAAGCCACTGAAAGACATGTAAATGCTTAAAGAATTCCTAGATAATTTCTCTTAATAGCAGCACACACAAGGAGGTACAGAAGAGGGGTTTCATTCTGGTTGTTCACAATGACCCATTCAACTCACTCAGCTATGCTGGCCCTAAATGAAACAGCCCACACTCATGCCAATAAAGCTGTCACCATACCTATCATACTTCTGAAAAGTCCTCTCCACAGCCTCTGCACAGATCAGTTCAGGAAGTGTTTTCTTACCTTTGCTTTCGTGAAAAATTTGTGTCTTAAGAGTTCTGCTGCTGTCGGTCTGTCAATAAAAACAGATGCAGAAAAGACAATGATAAATGCCCCCTTTCAACACAACAGTCTTCCAGGTTGCTGCAGCTTGTTGTAACACGGCATCTTGTAAGGGCATCGGCAACGTGTTCCAAGTAAATTCTACACCAGCAGTCTTTTAAACACTCAGTGTATTCTGATCAAAGCCTATTCTGTTCAAAAGCAGTGAATAACTTGGGGCGGGGGGGTGAAGAAGCTGCTCCCATTTTTATGTTGAACTTGAGTCTTTTAGAGCCAGTTTGATAGGATCACCGAAACTATTTGCTCAAAATTGACATGAAGGATCATCACCTACAGCAGGAGTGCAAGTAACAGAGTTATTTCAGATTGCATGTGTGTGATTAGTTCTATAAACACAGGTGGGACAATCAACCTTTGTCTAATAGAAAAGGAACCCCAACCCAAACCATTCTATGATTCTATGATTAGTTCTATAAAACACAGGTGGGACGATCAACCTTTGTCTAATAGAAAAGGAACAAGTACAAACTTTCCCCTTTAAGTTAGGCTTTAGGATAAACACTGGAAAGTAAAAGACATCCCCCTTGGTTAGCTTAGATTCATAGAATCATAGAATGGTTTGGGTTGGAAAGGACCTTTAGAGGTCATCTAGCCCAACCCCCCTGCAGGGAGCAGGGACACCTTTAACCAGATCAGGTTGCTCAGAGCCCCGTCCAACCTGGCCTTGAATGTTTCCAGGGATGGGGCCTCCACCACCTCTCTGGGCAACCCGTTCCAGTGTTTCACCACCCTCATTGTAAAGAATTTCTTCCTTATATCCAGTCTAAACCTACCCTGGTTTATTTTAAAATCATGATCCCTTGTCCTGTCACAGTCAGCCTTGCTAAAAACATCGTCCCCATCTTTCCTACAGGCCCCCTTTAAGTACTGAAAGGCCACAATAAAGTTCTTTCTTTCTAAAGACTCAGGCCTACATAAGAAAGTACCAACTTAGAGCACGTCACATAGTACAAACTATGCTTAAATAGTAACAGAGTTTAATTAGCAATTTGCAAAGGCCATTCATCACAGGGTTTATTTCACCTCAGACTATTCTTAACAAAAATCATCCACCTTATAGCAAGGGAGCCCCCAAAATAATTAAAAAGCAATTGCACTAAATCCTCCTCTTTGAGAAGCCATACAATATGCATGAGCATATCTGACTCTGCTAGGTGCTCTTTAGGAGCCGACCTCCTGCTCCCACAGTCAGGGTGATGGTAGTGGCTGTTAGTGGTGCTCGAGAAGAGAGAAGGGGGACGCCACTATTCAAAGCCATTGTGTTTAATTCCGATCAGCACGCATTCTAACCTGCAGGGATAGGATATGCTTTAGAAGGGAGAAAAAAACATCACGCTGGGAAAAACCACCCTGCTATCAGCATTTATCAAGCACTCCACTGGATTCATTAAGCATTTCAAGTGTGAAGCTTGTTAGAAGAGAGAGATCCCATCTCATGATGCGTGAGAAGCCTTTGTTCCCGGATCTGTCACAAAAGGGAACTGAAAAATGCCTTCATTATTATTATTTTATGAAGGGATTTTTTCCTTTCCAGAAGTAGTTTGCTTACTGAGGGGAAAAAAAGAAACTAAGAGGTATAAAAACTGATCTGTGGGAATGCTTGTTCCTTTACCTTTGCATTTTAAGGTACGCTGTTTTTAATGCAGGATGAACACGCCTTTGAACAGCTTCACAGACAGGCAAATGCTATGACCGTCCTCCACAGAAACACATCTGAGCTCTCCTGCGTGACAGGCTGTGGGTTTTGAACAGCGCCGCAGACAGCGGGACCCCGGCACGGCTTTGAACGATGCCCTAACATCATGACACAATGCTATCCCGGGCACCACAACATATGTACCACCCCCTCGGTAGTGTTTGTAACAACAGCGAGTAGTCAAGCTACTGTTACGAGGAAGACTGAAAAGTGTCCTCAGGTCACTTAAGCAACCTGTATTGATGAAAACATGTTGGTAAAATTTGCCAGTGTTACTCCTGATTTCTGCCCCCCTCAAGCAAATATTTCTTGTCATTAAGCAAGTCAAAACTACACTGAAAGCCTTCTTTGCACCAGCAAATTTTTAAAAGTTTATTTACGAAGCTTCGCAAGCAAATACTTACCGCCCAAGGTGTAATTTCTCATTTATAAACACAGAGCAGTCTTGACTGGGAACAAAACATGAACTGCAGTCACCTGCTGGGGGTGGCAAGGGGGAGAACAGCACTACACAGGCAGTGGACTGGGATGCACTCTCATTAACCCAAATGGAAGCCGTGCGCCCTGGCCAGGCACAATGCCAGACATTTATCCTTATTCTTAAGGACAGTCAAGAGAATCTGCTGCCACACAGCAAAATTGCTGTGTTCATTGTGACTGAAAGGCTGGAGGGGCTGAGAGTGTACCAGCTTTAAAAATTATGGAATGCCATGAGTTTTGTGGGTTTGTTTTAGGGTTTTGGTTTGTTTTTTCTTTTTAATTTATTTTGGTGACACCTGTTCTTACCTTTTTTCGGGGTCTTTTTGTAGGCATGATGAAATCATCTTCCTAAATGATTTCCCGTACTTCTTCAGCATCTCCTTATCTTGCACACCAGTTTCCAAAGATGGAGGCTCATTCTGTAGCGTCAGCATTAAAACCTGAAAGAATTATGTCTATTGGCAATGAGATTTTTCTTGGCCTTTGTTAGAGACAGATCTTGGGAACACTGTATTTTAGATACGCATTTTCATCAAGCATCTGAGTCAACAAGGACTGTTTCATCACAACGGCTCTCTGGGGGTAGCCTGAGCTCAGAGTGAAGTTTCTTACAATTTAAGACTGTCTCCTCACATTCACCAGACAGCAAAAACTCCCCTACCTTTTCCTCAAGGGGATTACAACAGGGTCTCTTCTTCTTCCCTTTGCTTCCCACATTCGCTAACTTTGCAGAAAGAATGATTTTCAAAACCTCTACACCCCTGCAAATTCTGCTTGTCAGCTGAGAGCTTCAAGACTCGTACAATAGAATCTAGAGAGTCACCTCCACCTCCTTTCCTTGAGAAGCCAGGCTAATTTATATCCGATAGTTTATGTTGTCGTCTTCCATTACATCTCCTGGCCCACAGCGCAGTCTGTGGGCCAAACACAAGGTTGGGATGGGCTACCAGGCCTGTTTGGTGTAAGCATAGCAGAACTTCTACCAGCCTTCCTCATTTGATATGAGCAATTGTGCAAAGCATTTCATTGAAACGCTCTGTTTAGATCTCCCTGCGGGTATTTCTTAGCTAGAAATCAAATTAACATAAAAGCAGAAGGGCAACATAAAAAAATACAAGGGTTCATTTCCATGTACCAATGTGACAGCAGGTGAAGACGTTTCTCACACAAGCACCCACCAAGCCAAACTGATCCTTCACATCACTCAGATATTCTGAAGGAAAGGAAGAAAATTACTCATTTCCATTTTCACTTGTCACCTACGTACAGATGAATATCTATTTTTAGAAAAGGAAGCAGCACATAGCACATTTAAATAGCTTTCAACAGCTATATTGCTTACGGCAGCAAGAGCCCATCAATCTAGCTGAAATTATACAGTCCGTGACAGAATTCCCTGCTTTTTTCTCCCCTCTCCTTGGAGGGTAGCTTAATGCATGGGTCATTTTGCTGCATAACAAAATTAATTTGCAGTGAAATGCAATTACATTCAATAAATAAAACATAGAAGTCGTCTTACAGGCTGCACAACTAGAACCCATACCTAATAAAACTGAAGACTCATAATTCTATCTACCATATGACACCACATGATACTTCGATTCGAGGGAGTAGAAAAAAAGTGGCCTTCAAGAGGGTGGGAAATGCAGAAGGGGCTAAAAGTTTTGTGACTGAGACAGGGCCTCATCAAGTATCAAAGGAGCCAGGGAAAATTATATCAAAGCTCAGTAGAAGGACAGGATGCTTCGGACCTCAACTGACGGGGCTAACTCTGTTAACTTTAAGATGCAGACTCCCTGAAAGAAAAGCGTGATGGAAGCAGCCCCTGGTTCAAGAGTCAGAAAACAGGGAAAGTTAGCCTAACTATATGGCACTTCAAAGTTCCAAGATATTTAAAAAAGATTTTTGAAGTGTCAGCATTTAAACAAGAATGTTTCCTCCACCTTGACTTCAATAAAATATTAATATTGCCAATACTGCACTATTTCATACTGATGTGGTACTTTCCAGAAATGCCCTACCCTAGTTCAGTGATTGACAGGTCTGCATTGGCATTAAACAAAATATGATGTTCTTTTGGATAACTGGTAACAGGATTTCTGAGAGATATCAAAAAGGATTATCAGTGCAGGAGGAGGAATGGCTTGCCATCCCAGTGTCACTGGATGCCAGATAACATTTTCTGAATCATTATTTATATCCCTAAAAACATCTGCTGCCTTCAGAGGCTCCAGGATTAAAACACACAGCACCTTCCTCAAGAATGGTGACCATGGCGAGACTCAGGATCTAAATAAGAACCAAGCACAGTTTCAGACAATGCTGATTAAGTGGCATATTTTTAAAAGGTGACTTCAGATAAATCCAAGAACATCGTGATCCACAAGTGCAAGTTGAGAGGACAAACTCTTCAACGAAGCATGCCGGCCACATTCTTGGAAACTCCCACAGAACACACTGATCCTTTATCTTGCACAAGTATCTGGAGACCTGCTCACCTTCATCGGCGGGTATTTATGGTGAGGAGCTGCCCCTGTAGCCAGTTCAATAGCAGTGATCCCAAAGCTCCAGATGTCTGCCTTGAAATCATATCCTCTGACCTGAAAAATATTAGAAGATGTTAGCATGTGCTTCTTGCTATCCTACACTACAATCCCTTTCTTTAGCTTGTTACACAACCTTTCGCCCTTTCCTTCCTTTCCCCTCAAATTTCGGAAGACCAGCACTGTAGTGTTAAAGAGATGGAAAGAACACTTTCTCTCTCCCCTTCCCCCAGCTGCGTATACCTTCGAGGAGGTGTTTTAGAAGTCACAGTCTGATGAAAATTATGGTTGTGGACTGTGCAACTAGGACTGCTCTGCCATAAACCTCTCCATGTGTAGAACATAAAGGGGCACTGGGTTAACCCAGGCTCAAACTTCAACACAAAGACACAGAGAGTCATTAAACAGTATAATGAAACTCTCACAGTTAATAGACAGACTGTTATCCCCTTGGGACGTACGCCTCACTACACTTTTAGTCAACCGCTTAATCAATCTGACTACAAACATGCTCAATCCTGGAACTTCAGAACACACCACCTCAGTAAAAAGCCCTTCATTCCTGTCTGCAGACTAATATTTCCCTCCACTAATTAATAGTACCTTCTGCACTTGACATTAAACACGGACTTGTTCAGGAAAATTTATAGCATTTACTTCCCCTCATGCACAGGAAAAAATATTTCATATGCCAAAGCGGTTACTTCCTCACTATCATTAGGTAATATTTTGGCACGTGCTTTCTCCACTGCAGGGGACAGACATTATGTACTAACTTCAAGAGCAGCTACAAAAATCAAAGCCTTTTGGCTGCTTAGAATGGTCTGTATTTCTTCTCGCTAGACTATAGAAAAATGAATCAAAGCTAATAGGGATATTGTGTTCAGCTAACCTAACGAGCTTTACAGAGACGCTCATTGTGATGACGCCAAAAACGTTCCTTAAACTACCTTTAAGATGATCTTGAATTTTGGCAAACAAACAGAGAAACCCTCTTGCACTATTTTTCATATAATGCTATAGTTAAACTGGAATTTATTATAGCAACAGGTATTTATATCTCGACTCTGCAGGCATCATTTTCGTGAGCCTTAAAAGGCTTGAAAGGCTTCCTGAAGTGCTGCAGTTTATGGATGCTGTGATAACAAATAGATTTCAAGTCATTTAACTAAACAAGCACAGATACCTAGTAATACTTAGTATCATTTTAAAGAACACAGTGCAGGAAGAAATATGCTGTAAGGGTTGGGTTGGTTTTTTTTTCCCCTCCCACTATTTTTAGGTTTTGAGAATAACTTCAGGACATTGTTTTAGCTTTATCCTTCAGTTGGTCTTACAGTACATTTATACACTGTACAATTCCCCATTTCCCACCACGATTTTAACTCTTTAGCGTGGTGGGTTTTTTTAATTATATAATCCTGCTGGCAAAAGAAAGCCACGAAGTTCAAAACTGTCTAGAGCAATGCATCTTGACATCTGTCCAACACATATTAGTCACCACCCTGCAGTCAGTTTACATCAACAACACTTATTTTTCTCATCAACTTTTTTTGCCATAAATCTGTCGAGTGACCATATATTAAAAGACAATGCCAGGCTATCGCGTATTAACATGATAAAGGAACTTAATGACGCTGAAGTAAACCAGATGGAATTGGGTCGATAATATCTACATATGGAAGGCTAACCTACAGCAACCCCTTCGTCCTTTTTCCCCAGGTTGGATATAGCGGCTCAGAGTGACACCTGCTGGAAGACAGCAAGATGATACAAATGGACGTAGAAGGATTTCACACCAGCACCCGAAATACCTCCTTACCATCTAATATTTGCAGCAAGTTAGATGCACAGCCTTCATGGAAGCACTGGACTCCCTAGAAAATCTGCCTCCTTTGGAAACACATCTGTTGCAGGAAGAACCTCCCCTTAAGTCACTAAAACCTTCATTCCCCCTTTTTAGCACCCTCCTTAAGATCTTTTTTCCCTTTTGTCCTGCAGATTGCAACCACCCTAACTTCAATGGGCCTGGAGCAGCACCCTTAGGTCCTGGCCAGCCTGCCGTGCCCTGGGACAGGACACAAAAGCAAGTGACAACTCTGACCTGGTTTTGGAAACACTGAATACTTTTATTTGTTTTTAAATCAACATAAAAAAAAAAAATAATCCAGATTTATACAACAGTGAAGCGCAGTTCAGAAGCAAGTTTGCAAAGACAGTTCTTGACATGGGGAGGGGATCTTGTACTCTATGGTGTTAGACTTGTACTGAGGAGGTTGCAGGAGTGCTGTTAACGCACCAGCCCCTCAATGCCACCATGGGGAGCCACTGAAAACGCCAAACATTGAAAAAGCCTTTCATCAGTAAGATATTTAAGCTACTCCAAAATTATTTCAATCCCTCAAGAAGTTTTAGATATAGGAGAAAACGCATTGAAGTTCTACCACTGCATTTCACTTTAGAGATATGCACACACACACACACATATATGGATATATGTGGGGGTCTTATTCAAGTTTCTCCTAAACTTCCAAATATTTTTTGTGAACAAGCAAGTAAACCACGTGGGTTTATTTTAATGAAACAATGTTTTCCCAAAATATTTTTATTTCAAAGATTTTTGAAAGGAAAAAAAGAAAAATATTTATAGTCAGTTGTATTTCTGCTTGGTGCACCTGTCAAAAAAATCAAACCCTGAATTCTGTCAGTCTGTTTTTAAGGGGATGAGGGATAATTTTCAGAATGTTTATGGCACTGAACATCAACCCAGACAGATAGATCCTGCAAATGCCCTGTCAGGACTGTGGCATAATTTTGTTTGTGGATCTTGCTCAGAAACAGGCAAAGATATTTTACATTAAACAAAGTTTCCAGGTGGCCTTCAGCAGTAGTCACACAGACAAAGCTTCTACAGTTTAGTCTAGATGTAGTGGAGGACAAAAAGTGACATATCTTCACTCAAAGGGAAGAAGTATGGCATCTTTTAGCTAGCCAAAAGAGCAAAGGAGGAAGGTGGAGAGGCAAGCATTCCTCAGTAATTACAGTCTGGGTACTCACAAGCCAAGAGAAACTAAAAAGCTGGATAAAGTCAACTGCATGTTATTTTACTGTAATAACTCTCCTCTCTTAACATGTTGCAATTAGCTACCCCAAATCCTCCTATTTGCAGACACAGAAAAGCATGTTACCGAGCTGTATATGTGCATATCTACCACGTGCAAAACTATTTATATTCTGCCTCACATTTAGGCAAGAGGGATGGGAGGGTTAATCTTCTTTATGCAACAGCTGAGCTGTCTCATCCTTACCTTAGGTAGGAGCCTGAAGAGAAGCAACAGGGCAAAAACCTACTGAACACTTAATATTCCCCAGCACAGGCCTGGCTGCAATAGGCAAAGACAATCCTGTGGTTTTAAGAAAGCCTTACAGGATGCCAAATTGTCATCTTAGTTTGAAGTAAATGTGGTCATTGCTGACAACAGGGAAATCCAGGTGCAGATCAGCTAAGAAGATACGAGGAAAAACAATTCACCTGTTCCATAACTTCTGGTGCCATCCAGCAAGGTGTGCCCACAAAAGTTTTCCTGACTTTATTTCTGGTAATGTCACCACCAGTGGCCAGAAATGCACTAACACCAAAGTCTGAAAAGAAAAACAAACAAACAAACAAACAGATTTTATTAAGAACACATCCTGAGCAAACTGAAGGGTTGGCCCCCCTTTCCCCTCGTATTCCCAGCCATCTATTAGGTACAGTTACGCATGAGGAGTTTCCTAATGAACAAAGAATGATCAACAGTTAGCCAAGAGTGTTGGTACATGAACGGTCTGTAGTCCACCATTCAATTACTGGGGAGAGCAGAGCTTTCAGCGCTGGCGGGCAGAGAGGAAAATTCCACTTTCCATTACGGCCCACTGGTCACAATGCCGCACGCCCACGCTCCCCCAGCAGACCTGCTGCCATACAAACCTGCCTCTGACAGCCAGTGCTTTATTTACATTTGTATATATACATAACAAGTAATAACTGAACTTCAATTAGCGTCCCGTTAGTATTTGCAGCAACGAAGTCAGGTACCAAAACCAGTTATAGACTTTTTAACATTTAACTGTCCTAATTGCATCCTGCAGACTGGTTACCAGCCCCTTATTCTGGATGGTTTATTAGTAAAATATGCTTTGCTTGGTAGACAGGTATTCACATCCTGCACAGTGTTACCCCCGCTTGAAGCATTTTTTGCAAGCTGAAGGATGCTCAGGTACACCCCATGCCCTCACTGGTAATTTTAGTACTTAAAGTAAATAATTTTTAAATGAAAACTATGCTTTCAAAGGTAACACAGATGTTCTATGCCATCCAGAATGACATAGAAAAACAGGATCTGTGAACAGCAGCAGGGATAGCAATGAGATGCAGTATGTTTGTTCAGAGAAGAGCATTACAAAAGATTTGGCAACCAAGTCATTCAAGAGAAGATGGCAGACTTTCCTCAGAGAAAAAAATAAAGTAAAATAAATCAGGTGACAGGGAAGCTGTAAATACAAAACCGTAGAAGTACTTCTTCCCAATTTGCTCTAAACGACACTGCTTATGCGTTGCAGAATTATAGACCTGCAATGGGTCATTCTCCGTAACTCAATTTTATCTACTGCTCCCCTTTCTCTTAAACACAGTATAAGCAACCAAAATCTTGAATGCTGTTTTTGAGATTGATGACAAGCTTCGAAGATAAATCTCTGAAATCCAAGTGCTATTTCACATAAAAACAGAACATTATTGACCACAGCTGGGTTGAAAACTTCTGAAACTCAGCTGCCTGACACAGTAAACTGTAACCGTAGAGAGGACTTTTACTCAAAGGAACCATGGAATTATTCCATGGCACAAGGATGTTATCCTGAGGAATCAGCTGCAACAAAAGATCCCTCTGTACAATTTGCAAGCAATGGCATCCACGTGAGGACAGTCCCAAGCATCCTCTGCATCACGCCAGCGGTGCGACGAGCCCCTACTCACCAGTCTTTCAATATTTGAGAAACACCACTAAAATTATCACTCAGAATACTAACATGCTGAAAGCTTCCAGCTCACTTAGGCTAGAGGCTTCCAAGGACAGAAACTTAGTGCTCACTAAAATACTGGACAGGATAACTGAAAGCTGACATTAAAGAAAGCTGCACAGAAATCACAGGGCTAAAACAAACACCAGCAAATGCCTATCATCAGGGTTCAGCTTCTTCCAGACGGGCTGTCCTGTTCTCTCCCCTGTTCCCAGAGACATCTTGTCTTCCTGCCAAACTCAAAGGTGTAGCATATCTAGATGAATCAATATCCCCATCAGGACTGCAATCGGCATTTTTCGGGAAATCCACTTCTTGCAACAGTGATCCTGCTTTGAGGTCTTCCATGTACGTATCCACAATCCCTGCTTTTCTCAGAAAACTGAACGAGTTTCCTAAAAAGTTCAGAGTAAAATTACTTGCACTTTACCCCTCATTACGGGAAGTCTCACAAGATCTATTGTTCTAAACAATTAGAAGTTCTTTTAAATAAGATAATACTAATAGAAACTTGTCCTAGTGCCATCAGCATATTATTGTGATGGGCTGTATTTGAACTTGTGTGTATTACCTTACCTCAAGTTTCCATGCAGTCATTCTGAGGGTAAAGGAAATGCCATTCAAAGCAAAAGCATTCCAGCAGTAAAAACACAAGTCCTTTACACAGCGCACGCAGCATTTACCACATTTCACATCAAGCGTGCGTTTAAAAAATTCCAGTTGGAAATTGTGCCCCTACGCCTGCCTTCTGAGGTCAGCAGAAAGCTTAAACGGAATTAAACTGTATGGTTGATTTATTCAATGTTTTCCCAATCAATTTCCCCTCATTTCCAGTGGGCTAAAATAGGGACAACCAGCCTGTGCTACTCTGCTGAAAGGAATGACTTTGAAACAGTCTTCTCAAATGTCATCTTACTAACTTTATCCAAGTCCCAGCTATTAAGATAAGAATGCGCCTGCTCTCAAGAAAAATCTGTTAAGCAATAAAATAAAGTTAGGGTTCAATTCCTACTTCTGAGCAGCTGGTACAATCTGTGCCTCATTCTCTTTGCCACTGTTAACTACCCTCAAGAAAGGCTAAAACAGAACAAGGTTATTGCAAATGCATTTAACTCTAGAAAATGGGAAAAGCCACAAAGTTCAAGAGGTATGATAGCTCAGAAGTGTTTATATTTGTACTCTTCTTTGGCAGCTTGTACTTTATATTGGCTCATTACGGTGATAACTGGAAAGGACTGCATCACCAGAAACAGGGAGGAACTGGGAATGTTTGGACCTGGCTTGCAATACCAGTAACCACCACTGCTGGGAATCCAACGACTGTCAGATACTCTGAAGGAGCCCAAATATTGCAGACTTCCAGCAGTCTGCTAGTAAATAATAGTCTCCAGGATGTGCGGATGCAAGTGGTAGGATCTTTTTTTTTTAATCATTTTTCTGCAGCAACATAGAAAAGATTAATCTGCTGGACCTGTTTCAGTGATACAAACCAAAGACTTAATTAAAAAAAAATAAATATATATATATATGTATCTCCAGACTCTCATATCACAGCAAAACCAATCCAAAATGGAAATGACAATTCTGCTGATGCAGGCTCTGCAGAAAATACGTCCAATTTTGTCTTTTTCAGTAGGAAGATCATGTGTTGCAAACCACATACCCTACAAAACACTCTAGCGTTTGAAAAAGTGTGGTATTAGGCAACAACTCCTGCTATTAAGGTAGCCCAAGTTGTCAAACTTGAAAACTGCTCTGGCCACTCAGGAAATGCAAAAACTGAAAGAAAAATCTCCTCTTACTATTCTGTGTTGGAGAAACAGAGACTCAGTCTAAACAACTCACCAACGCAAGAATGCTGTGGGCAGGACCACACCGCAGCGGGCTCCATTGCTGCCGCCTACGTCAGGAAGATTTCTACAGTATCAGAAGTTAGATTGATTTACCCCAATCAAGAAGCCATTAAAAATCATCTCTCCTTGACAATCTCATATTGTAACATTACCTTAAACCTAAAAAGCACAAGTATCCACCCCTGTAGGTAGCTACCGCAAGGACTGTGTGCTGATCAGGATCCAGGACCAAAGCCTACTGACAGCAGAAAGGCTCCTACAGAGTTTGGTGGGTTTGGATCAGACCTTAAACCAGCAATTTCCAACTTTAATGGGGGCAGAACAACAGAATGAAACAATCCTGACTTCAAACCACTCAGAGCTGTTTTTAAACTTGGGTAGCCAAGGTATTATCCCTTCTCAAGCAAAAATAAAAGTATTTCAGAAGATAGCACCAAGTGGGTTTTTTTTCCAGTGGTCACCTTCCTTCTTGTTCACTTGTTCATCATCAGAAACTATCTGCAGCTGTTCTTAGTGTTTTTCTGCAAACCTTACAGCTTTTACAGCACTGAAGATGAAGAAAGCCTGGCAAGAAAAGGAGGAAGGCAGTGGTAAATAGCAGTTTTGTGCTGAGAATGCAGCAGGGTGGTAAGACACCAGAGAAAAGAAAGATTAGTGAAGAACAAGAATCAAAAACTTCCTTCCTTTAAAGACTATAGGGTTATACAGTGGTATTGGATCTAAAAATACATACTTGTTCTCCCAAACTCTCCTTTGGAAAGGTAGACCTCTACAGTCACATATATTCCTATCCAATTCACATGCAGAACAGTAGCTTTATTTTTATATGCAGCAGCAGTTCAGCCTTTTTGCAATAATGTCAAGGCACATAAAAGATGTATGAAACCCCTTTGCTGAGTAAATGTGAAGATCACATCTGAAACCGAGCCCCAACAGCATGTTAGTAACGATATATTAATACTGTATAAAGTAACTTAAGGTCCTTAACAAAGCCCAGGCTGGGAGAAGCCACTGCCCTTGGAGAAGTTCACGAGCTGTTTCAACAACCAAATAGCGCAACACCTCCTCAGGAAATGCAGGTATTACAAATGAACAAAGAGTAAGTTACTTCACATCGTGCTGCTGCAGGAGAGGCGAAACTCTCCACCAACCACAGGAAAAAAAAAAAAATAGTTTTGCCCTTTTTTGAAAGGGAGAAGAAGCTCAGAGGTGTCTGTGATGCTCAGCACTCCTCTCCCCGAGTTAGATTGGTGCCTTGCCCCTTGTTAAAGCAATTTCATCTCCCAAAGTTAGCGTTTCCTAAGGGAAAGTGGGGGAATGACACTGCCTGCATCATAGCTCAATGTTTATGTAGAGCGCTATTTTAGTACAATGAATTAAGAGCAGTCAGGAACACAGCGAACCAGTGACAAGCTGGCATGGATTTGTGGAAAGTTACACAAATTCAGTTACACAAGTTTTGCCTGGCCTTAACTATCCCCATTTTATAAATAGATAAAGCGAGAGGGGTTAGGCAGTTTGCCCAGTATCAATTAGCAAGTCCTGAACGACTTCATGAAATCTCACCTACTTCAACCGCTTGGCAACACGGCCTGCCCAGGACACAGCAGGCACACTGAGCAACTCTTGGAGAAGGTGCTAATAATAATCCTGACTGGTTTTAAAACCTTAAGATATTGTGTTATTGTCCCTACAACAGAAAAATCCCCCACGTGGAGGGACGTGCACCTCTCAGCCTTCAGTAGACCCTTGCCTTCTTCACATTCAGTCAGAGGGGTGGGTGACAGCATTATTTAATAGCCCAGTGCATAAAATCAGGGGGAAAAAAAGATTTAGTCTGCACCCAGACTCAGTAGGACGCTAATATCATGCCATGGGTGGAGCATGGTTCATACCGAGCAAGTCTCATGCACCCTGAGAGTTTCCCTCAACCTCTCCCATCCCTTCCCAGTCTACTGAAACTCTCACTTCATTTCACAATAATTTACAGGCCCTGCACAGTTAAATAAAGTGAAGAATATTAAGCCTTGCTTACTGTGAGAAGTCTCCTGTTTTATGCAGCAGCATTGGGGTGGACATAGTTTATGTTGACAAAGAGCGTTTTTACCTGTGCACCTTTTAGCCTCCAGGGAGCCAATAAATGCCAGGTCAAAGTGGTTTTATGCTCTGATTAAAAAAAAAAAAAAAAAAAAAAAAGAAAAACACCCCCAACAACCAAACACACACAATAATTGCCATGGGAACACAAAAGAATGCGGCTATCTCAATTTACATTGCAACCATCGTCAGCACAGCCCAGAACAATGGTATCTGGGAAAAAGTCCTGCTCTCTCCAGAAGATAGATTAATTCAATGTGGAGGAAAACACTTCAAACTGAGAAAGCAATACTCTCTGAATTGTAAAAGGCTCCAAAAACTTGGTGCCAAGCCACAAGCCCAAGTCAGTGCCCTCGGGGGTGGGGAGGTGGGGGAGAAAAGTTAAGATAGAAGCAAACAGCCTCAAGTTTAGGTCTCGCTGGTCAGCTGGATCTGTTAAAGGCTATTTTATGCCTTGGTTCAGTGGATACACATTTTGAAAGCAAAAGGAGCTGCAAAGTTAAAAATAGAACCATGAGTAAAAATACCAAGTCCTAGGACAGTCTGAAGCTGGGCATTTGTGCAGGCCATTAGAAGAATTTTTAGAATTCCTACTTCCAGCAAATGCCCCTGAGCTCACAGATTTCTCCTCTCTTTACCTGCGCCCGCCTCAGCTCGTGCTGCTCCCACAGCAGCTTTCACGTCCGACGCGCAGCCACCAATCCGGAGTTACAAACAGAACTTGAGAAATGTCGGACACACGTTCATCAAGTTGCTTTTTTCTGTTCAGCCTTAACAGAATTGCACAGCCCCAGTTAACAAAAGGGGCTTTAGTTTTCACCGGTTAGAATTGTATAATCCTGCAGCAAAATTACTGCCATGAATTCTACACAGTGAAAGTTTCCCAAGTCATTAAATTCACTGACATGTTGTGGAGGTATAGCCCAGCAGTGGGGTTTCCTCCACCACAGGGTCAAGCATTTTTTTTCTAAACCTTGAAAGCAGCTTTGGTTTTTTTTTTTCCTCAAAGGATTTCCAGTTTGGGATTTACATTCCTCACATTTACATTTAAGATTTACATTTCTTCTGAAACAAGAAACATGTATTGTGTCAAGCAGTAGGAAACACGCAGGAACACAAGGTTGCAAAGGCCAAACACTGAAGACAACCTTTTTAACAACTGTTCACAGGCAGTTTTGCTAGAGGGATGGCAAAAGGGGAAGGGGTCATTATAAAAGATTTTAAGTCATTCTTTCCCCGCTACATCATTTGTATTTTTTAGGTACACCAAACAAGGTGTACCTAAAGTACAAGGTGCTCCTTCAAGGGAGGTGCCCCATTCACTCTAACCTTCAGGCTTCTTTCACAGCTGGTCAGTTCTTTATTTTTTTTTCCTCATAACGTAACTTTCCAGCAAAACTTAAACACTTTTGTTTCACGGGAATGCAGCGATGTCATCCAGCTGATAACTGAAGCACTGAATGATCACCAGAATTATGAATAATATGCATTAATATTATTGTCAAAGGCAAGTGCTTTGATATCACTGAAACAAAACACACTTTATTGGGATTGGTTTGCTTCCAGCATTTTTTCCCCCTCAAAAAATTCACAAGAAATTTTGCTATTTCATCCTGGGGTCAGGAGGAAAGGAAGCTTAAGTGTCAGAAATTCCCACAGAAGCAAAAAAATCTCATGTTATGACCAGGTCAGGCTCCTCTCTAGTATTCAGTCATTCATTTATTTTTGTTTCTTTCAAGTCATCAGCTGCCTTTGCAGAAACTAAAGCGCTTCCTGCCACTGTGGTGAACTTGCTGACCTTGGTTGAGTTTAGTCACTCTGCTGTGTCTCATGAAAGGCTGCAGCGTTCGTCCTCTTGCATGTTCAAAGGAAGAATTTGTAAAGAGGAAACTTTGCACATCTCACAAGGTTGATTTCGCAGAATATGCAGAGAGATGGATTTCATCATTTAAATGTTGCACGTATAAACCACTAGTAGAAACCTCCGTCCAAGGCAAGATGTACAAATCACAAACAAAATAAATCCTCTGAAATTCGTACAAGTACGACTAGTCAACCTTAAAACTGCTTATTCATCATTTAAATGTTGCACGTATAAACCACTAGCAGAAAGCTCAGTCCAAGGCAAGGTGTACAAATCACAAACAAAATAAATCCTTTGAAATTCGTACGACTAGTCAACCTTAAAACTGCTTAACAACTAAAAATTATTCAGCAGAAAAAAAATACAGGTTCCTCTTACCAGTGAGCCTTAATAAAAAAAGAAAGCCAAACCCTGGCACCCTCATGGAAGAGAAACACAAGCAGCTTTCTGCTAGGCTGGCAGAAACACTTGGAATAACAGTGCATTGCTCTAACGCAACAGCTATTTGCAGCCTCTCCCAGAACATAATCTAAAGGTCCGTACAGTTACAAATCCAAAGTGTTACATCTTGGCCCCATTATGGAAAAAAAATATGGGATTTCACCATATAAAGTTTGCTCCTTTGAGGATTTTAGAAGCCACTCCCTACCTTCCATCAGCTGCCACATGGGATGAATTATTTACACCTCATTAGAAATGTAACAGCGGGCATTAAGAGCACTGGTAGACTTAAGAGGGAAAATAAAGCAACTTCAGGTTTTAAACTGAAGTCCTGTATTTTTAGGTATTACGTCCTGTAAAAGGGCTTATTGCCTTCTGCGGAGGGACAAGAGCTCCTATGAAAAACTGTGCATTGCAACGCATTCTGCCTCCTGGTGGGAAATCCACACCTTTCATCCCAAAATGCAAATCCAGGCATAGATACACACCAAAGGAGCCCGTACCTCTCAGCACCACACAGTGCAACACGCACTTCTGCCTGACACAACAGTCGCTGCCACACAACTGCAAAGCCCTGTCCCTTAACCCCCAGCACCCTGGCTTGACTCACTGCTGTGCCTCCAACAGCAGCACAGGGCACTAAAAAAAGAGACCTTATCACAAACAGATATGGCTCTTTCCACTTAAATATGGGACTGAAAAAGTAAAACATATACCAAGATGTTTGTTATGATGGCAGGACCAGATACGAGCATTATGCTCCAGCTAGAGGTGGCACAAGGACAGGAAAGGCACCACAGGATTCATGGGCAGAGCACAGTCCCGAGGGAAAGGACAGTTGGAGGGGAATAGTACCCAGGATAGGAAAGAGGCACACTGGGAAGAGGAAGAAAAATAAGTCTCACAGGTTCTAAGTGTACTCTCCAAAAATCTTGTTCTAGTTAATAGTCTACTAATTCTTGATTTTGGAAAGAAGACTGAAGTCTGGAGGAACGTGTATGAAATAAAAGACCAGAAGAGTAGTATGGGGCAGGAGGGGAAACCAAACAAAAAGTCCCACACATACCACACAACACCCTTTTCCACAGATATACAATCCATCCACATCAAGGACTGTTTCCAACATGCCTGCGTTGATGCAGCTCGTGTCCGCAGTGACTACAACAGCCATCTCCTCCAGGCCCATCTGTATTAGCTAAAGCAACTGTCTCAACGGTCCTCCCTACCCCGTCCCTCAGCTTGCACAACTGCTTCCAAGACTTTCAGTTCACCCCAGTTTGGGCTGGGTTAGGGCAGTCAGTTGGACAAGCACTCTGCCACTCAGTTCAACTGAAGCGGACTAGGGAGCATCCACACGAGCCGTTTGACAGGCAGATCTTTGGATAAAGCCAAGCTGCAAGTGACTTTTACCATCAGACATACCAATTTCCTTCTGATCAATCCATCCACTGTTCACCGCAGTCCTTCTGAAAACCACCTTACGCACTGATGATAAATCAGCAAGGTTTGTGCAGCCTGCTTCCAAGCCTGTTGCTGTTTTAAAAATCTGACTAGCTTATGCCAAGAATTTTATCTAATCTATTGATTCTGAGGACTTAAAGGATTTATTCAAGCTGACAGTCATTATTCCAAAGAATGATATTTTAAGATAATAAGATGTAATAAACTCTGGGCTGGGTTTTTTTTTGTTTTGGTTTGTGGTTTGCTTATTGTTGGTTTTTTTGGTGTTGTTGGTTTGGTTTTGTTTGTTTATTTTAAGAACTGTGGGGCTTCTTGAAGCTAACATTTTTATGTAGGTTTCTTCTTAATCATTAAACTATGTCTTTAGATACACAGCTGTGCCTAAAGTTTATTCAAAGCTACCAGGAAAGTTACCTGCAATTTGCACTGAGCCATCTTCTCCAAGAAGAATATTTCCTGCTTTCACATCCCTGCAGAAAGATAAAGCAACAATAAGTGGAAGTCATTAAATCTTTCCTTCAAGCAACAAAATTACATGAAAACGTTATTATTTCTTGTATTTTGTTTCTTGCATTAGCACCTCCTGCATCCAATCATGCAGGAACAGTAAGGACTCAAAACCAACTGTGGCTTCAACAGACAGACACTTAGTGGTATTTGTACAAGTTATAGCTAGCAGTATTCTAAGTACTGTGCACACAAAAAAAAGTTGAAAAACTTATAAGAAGTTACCCTCAAAAATACAAGGAAAGAGGTTTATCCCAGGTTCTTAAGTTAGCTAAAAACGCAAAAACAGAACCTAGCACTGGTCTGATACTCATGTGCCCTTTTGGGGGGGGGGAGGGTGTGTGAGGGAAGACCTGAAGAAATGGCAAGTTGATCTAGTCTCACTACTGCTGGATGCATCCTATTCTTCCCAAGCCTCACTGCTCTCCAGCCCTGGAGGAGTTCATATCCTTCCTCAGCAAGTCAGTTTAGCCCCATGTACTGGTGAAAATCCAGACACAAGAAAAATGTTGCTCACTCCTGGCTCAATGAACTGAACCACATTATCAGGGGTCAGTTGAGCAGAGCTGGCACAATAGAGATGGTGAGAGTGGGAAAGTGAGGCCACTCAACTGTTCTGTCTCAATTTTAGTAAAAAAAAAAAGTCTCCCTGATTTTTTTGACCAAAGTCAACAAACGCACAAGAACATCCAGCATGTGCTACAGAAGTTATTGTACTATCCCCCTTCTACCCCAAAAAAGCTCTGTTTTTTCAGGTTAACCACAGCGCTTCTCCATTCTTGAGGGGAACGCTACTTTCACTCTAAATATGCTTTGAAGTTTTATCACTTATTTTCACAGGCTGCTGCCCACACAAAGCCAAGAGAAGCACCTTTATGGTTGACACCGGCATTCATCAGCATGGCTGCTAAGCTTGCACTGGCTAGGAAGCCATGCAGGTGCTGTCTCAAGAAAGGCTGCAAGCAAAGCAACCGCCTGGGGAATGGCTATCAGTGAATAAATAGCAATTCATAATACGCCTCACCTTAATGGCAACCACCTGCATGGAAAAGAAAAAAAAAGAAAAAACCAAACACCAAAACACAAATTCCCAAACAAGTCGATTCCCCCTCCACTGCCTTCTGCAAAAAAAATCCAAATCCTTTCACATAAAAAAATCAAAACAAGTAAAAAGCTATTTTTTTCTCTCCTTCCTCATGTATCATGAGAACAGAACTGGCATGATGGCCTGGCCAAAGAGCCACAGTCAGGCCCTGGAAATCTCCTCCTTCCTGGCTTTGCTCTTCTGAAGAAGAGCCTGGGCTGCTGCCAGTTCCACACCAGGGTAATTTTAAGCACATCCTCTCCAGCATTGGCATTTGTTAGATTCTTCCCAATACCCAGCCTAGGACATTAGCATGGCAAGGCCTTCCCCCAGCATACAGCAGAACAAAAGTGAACAAAGACTGTCCATAAGACAGTCCCACTAAAGATTACTTTCACAGCAATGGGCGGCTGACAGCAGCCTTTAGCCTTCGAACAAGTATTTCAAGTCCTGCCAAAGGTACGCCTCTTGCTAGCAGTGACCATCTTGGAGCCTAATCCCTGCTTGAACCACAAGTCTAAGAGTAAGTACAGGAAAATACTAACTTGCTTTAATGATCATGAACACTTGGATAGATCTATATGGAAACACTGCAGTTGTACGGCGAGACAGCCTTGAAAAGCTGACTTAAATGCAGAATGGGATTCAAAGCAGTAAGAAGCTGTGACAGTGATGCTGGAATAAGCAGACAAATGTAAAACCATTGCTGCCAGCAGCTCCAGTCCTGCTCATTTTACATTGGCCAAATACATGAATATGCATTTAGGGGCAAGTCAGCTTTCCCTCCAAGCAGCATTATTCTGTTTTCTTCCTGCAATTAACAGCCACTGCAGACAGGAAAGCATCAGCACTGCAGTGGATGGAGACTCTTCAGTGGACAGAGGGACTTGCAAAGATTAAATACAACATTAAGCATGTAGCTACGCTGCCCTACTTCGCCTCCACTGGCAAAATCCAATACAGTCGGCGTTGTAGAGAGTTAATCACCATGAGAGATACAAACCTGATTAACCCCCGCACTCCCACAAAGCATTCACAGTCCATTACAGCGAAGGAACGGAAAAGCTCCCTGCCAATATTTAGGTAGAAGATGCCTTTGGGATCCAACCCCATGGAGCATGCGGAGCCATGAGAGCACAGCACCCAAGTCTGCTTCCTAGGGAAGGAGCTGGCTCACACAGCACAAAATTGTGCTTGGCACAGGCGCAGCCATCTCCGGGAATCCCCCCTCGCACCAGCATTAATTCAGAGGGAACACAGTGTGTTCAGGAAACTCTCCAATCCTACTGGAAATGTTTATCCAAACAGTTGGCTCTCCTGCGACAGCCAGGACGCATGAGGCCCTGTCAAAGCTGCCTGCCAGTTCCAGGTTATAGGGAAAGGAGTAGCACGCACCCAGGTTGCCTTGTTGAAGTTATTGTTCCTCTTACTGTAGATGGACCTAAGTAACAGTAATTTCCTCTTCCATCTGTACTCCAAGGCAGCCCAGTGTGCTGGAGTGTTTTCCCCAGTATGCTGGGCTGTGCAGTATATATTGTACAGCCCTTCCAAACCTCCCCCACTGGCACGACAGCATGTGCAGCTCAGTGAGCCCCCGAAGCAGACCATGCTCAGCCATGAAAGAAGCGCCAGGGGAGTTTTTAAGCAGAACTAAGGATGAAATCCCAACCATAGCGCGCTTCAGAGTCAAAAAAACCAACCCAAAACTCAGGCAGGTTTCACTGACAGAGCAACAGCAGCCAGAAAGCAGCACGCATTCAATACCACCAGACCATCCTACCATAACAGAGCAAGCTGGACAGGCTTGGAGTGCAAGAGGTAGTGAAAGAAGCACCCAGATTGAATCCCATAGGAATAAAGAGCCAAAGGACTCCAGACCCTTAACACACTCCAGTGCAGAGGCTTGGGGGTTTTTTGTTTTATTTTTTTAACTTCAGCTTGGATTAATTAAAGTTTACATATTTTTTTTGTTGGAAACAAAAGTCAGTAAATACGGTGCTTCAGGCTGGTTCAAGAAATTAAACCAAGTCGTTGCTACAATAAGAGATCCAGGAGGCCAACAACAGCCACTGACAAATATCCAAGTCAAGCTGCAGAATGAAATCATCACTTGATGTGGCATTTCTTCCTGGTCACCAACCCCCTGAAAAGGCCATTACTCACCCCAGCATGGTATACTCCACCCCAGAGCAGCAAAACGGATCGGCAGCAAAATGTCTGGGGACACCGATTCCCTTTTGGAGTTACTGTACCACAGAGGCAACTTCCAGCTCTCCCATTCCTCACCCCAGTGTACTGGCATCGCGTTGCCCACTGCAACAGCACCGCGTGAACGTCGAGCGGCAATAACACAGGGTGAACACAGATCCCTTTAGCATATACTGGTGTCACCAGCAGCACCTTCAAATTAGGTCCTCCTTTAAAACTTTCTTTAAGATTAATTAATTGCATTTAAAGTAACGGGGCGGGGGAGAGAGGAACAGTGCTTTCCTGTTTATTCTCACCAGGAGATGCTTATAAACTTGCAAGCTGAATGGTGAGAAGTTTGTTACTCCAGGATACGGTTATTGCCAAGTATAACAATTTGAAGGTACTTCCTATGAATGTGGTAATGACCATATCCTGGGCTGAAACACTTGGAGTAAGTGGTGTGCCTGTGGCATAATTACTATGCTGGAAACAGGAAGCAGCTTTAGGCTGTAGCATAAACAGCAATTATATCACATTTTAAATGAAGTTACAAAACCCCGGAGTAAACTCTTTCTTGCC
>NW_009260479.1:2132264-2134954 GCF_000687185.1 Egretta garzetta | reverse complement strand
TGCTCTGCAGCTGCCATCTTCCTCTCTTCTAAAGCCTCCAAGAGCCGTTCTGTAAAATAATGATTATGTTTTTATTTACCTTGTACTTCACAACCAGAGTGGGAAGAGGGGTTTGGACTTGCTCCAGTGCAAAGCTGGATTCTCCACATCAGCCTTGAAAGGTTTTGCAGCCAGGCAGAAATCCCTCCTCATCTGCATTCCAAACTGGTTTAGCTTCCTGGTGCGACCAAATGCTAATGTACCAGTTACATCACATTAATGCCTCCAGGTTAGGGCTGGACCGTAGGCATTTGATGCTATACAACCAAACTGATCCCAGATCCCCCAAAAATGACAGCCAAGCATCCAGCTACAGGAGACTTGCGAGCACATCAAGGCAATGAGATGATGCTGCCCAGTTTCAAGTGCAGTATTCCCACCCCACCCCCCACCCCAACTAATTTTTCAATGGGGTGGGTGGGGAAGCTACAGGAACTGTAACCTAATAGCTTGTTCCCACTGTAAAAAGCCTACACGAGTCCTTAAAATCCTGATAAATGATCAGATCTGCCCTCACCCACAGCCCTCAATCCTTGGCACAGCCATATAGTGGTTGTCATTGCCATAACAACACTAAGGGAAAAAACAAGACTTGCTGGTCCATAATGGAGAGCAGTGTTATCAATAACCAGCTGCAACTCTGCAATCCTGGCATATGCAATAAAACGTTGTATTACACACTTAAAAGAACTGGTGTTTACAGGAAAAGCAATGAAGCATGTTAAGTTATTGCTTTTTAAACAAGCCTCTTAATATTGTTTGGAAATCAAAAAGGATTCGCTTGGCTTGTGTTCAAAAGTCTACATTGGGAGCAATAGCTAGGACAATTTGTTAAGGCCACTGCAACCTCAATACAAGTGACCTGTAGTCTAGCATGGAGAAGAAAACTGTCCCGTGAAGGGGGAGATAGAGATAAGCCCCGTTTATTATGCCTTTGCTTCCAACCTGCTCGTATGTGCCTTCAGGATGCAATGCTGGCTGTTCGCACAGCCATGAGTCATCTGCCCATTAGATGCAATTTACATCAACTATAATAATAAATTTTCATGGACTAAACTCTATAGCACATAATTTGGCATGAGGAAGAAGTGGTTGGTCCTGCCAAGTTTCATTTAAAAGAAGAGAAGGTGCAAGATACGAGAATTACTATTTTCTGTTAGTGGTAATGAATTAACTCCAAATATTTATACTGAATGCAACCAATCGCTGGAGTTGACATTGTTCTGAGTAATTTGCAAAATACTTCAGGACAGTATCTCTACGTACAGTTAAATATGAAGCAATTTGTGACATTACACACCAAATGAGCACTATTCTCTCTCTGCTATCAAACATTACTCTCCCTCCAATGACATGCTGTTACTTATGTCACCTCCTCCCTTTGCCTTGTAAGCCAAGATATAAAAAGCTGGCTATACGCAAGGACTCTACCATTTCAGACAGGGCTGCAAAACAGAAACTAGGCTTGGAGTGTGCAAGCAGAGTAGTATTTTTATGCCCTCAAATGTCAGCATGTTCAGTACAACGTAGGAGAAGGCATTCAAGACAACTGTATTAGAAGCGCTGTACGTTAGCACGCTCCCTGTTCCTGCTCGGAAAAGCCGTGTGTACTAATATTTTCATGCCACAGGGTTCAGCCTTAAGTTTCAGGCTCTTGGGTGAGACGAAATTACTCTCTGTTGCAGTGCTGTACTTAACTGTGCAGAGCTGGACTCGGGAACATCTCCCAAAGCTTGAAGGTCTTCCAACGGCAGAGAGCTGGCAAAGCAAGCTTCCATACTCCTCTCTCCAGCCTCCCTGCTGAGGCAGGCATAAGCAGGGGGAAGAGAGGGCCAAGTCCACAGCTTGCTTCATCCCTGCTCATCCACAGCCCTCTCAGCAGGCCCTTGCGGCCACTGGCAGCCGGGACCAGCAGCAGCAGCCAGGCTGCTATAAATTACAGCGGGGGACCAGCCTGGCTTGACTGCTCAGGATCAGGGAAGCACAGCGACTGCTTCTAACCCTCTTCTCTGAGCTGCTCTGCTGGCTGCTGGGCCGTGGTGAAAGATCAGGGCCTCAGCGCAGGAGCTAAATGCCAGCAGCACAAGGCAACTCATGATTTACTCCAAGTCTCATAAACAGTAGAGGCATTTTTGAAGCCCCAACTTCACAGGGGCTAGGTAGGTAGGAGTATTTCGGGGCTTTTTAACTGTTGTTTTAATGTCTGGAGAAAGTTAGACTAATAACCCAGTGTTACCAAGAATTAAAAAAAGTTCTTTTTGGTTCTTTTAAGCAGCATGAAGCAAGGCTTTGAAAGGCAGAAGCGACTGACAGACCATGGCTTTGCAAACAGAGCGGGGTGTAGACAAAGCCTACTGGAAAGGATTGACAGCTTCCAACAAGACGAGCTATACGAGTACATCAAGGTGTTTTCTCCAAGCCCTACCCTTAACATCCAGGTAATCACACTCAGCAATTACATCCAGTGATCACACACAGCGCAGTGAGGAGACCTCTTGGGAGAGAGAACTGCATCCAGTCTCCTGACGTAGGCAAACAGCAAGCCCAGGAACGGCGACATGAGAAACTAATCTCCCATTGTACTTTATTTTAGCTAAAACATAAAACACTTCTCAGAGGATCCATGATGCACTTACTATGTACGATTCCTG
>NW_009260479.1:2122516-2125184 GCF_000687185.1 Egretta garzetta | reverse complement strand
TTCTGACCATCCCTGCTCTGCAGCTGCCATCTTCCTCTCTTCTAAAGCCTCCAAGAGCCGTTCTGTAAAATAATGATTATGTTTTTATTTACCTTGTACTTCACAACCAGAGTGGGAAGAGGGGTTTGGACTTGCTCCAGTGCAAAGCTGGATTCTCCACATCAGCCTTGAAAGGTTTTGCAGCCAGGCAGAAATCCCTCCTCATCTGCATTCCAAACTGGTTTAGCTTCCTGGTGCGACCAAATGCTAATGTACCAGTTACATCACATTAATGCCTCCAGGTTAGGGCTGGACCGTAGGCATTTGATGCTATACAACCAAACTGATCCCAGATCCCCCAAAAATGACAGCCAAGCATCCAGCTACAGGAGACTTGCGAGCACATCAAGGCAATGAGATGATGCTGCCCAGTTTCAAGTGCAGTATTCCCACCCCACCCCCCACCCCAACTAATTTTTCAATGGGGTGGGTGGGGAAGCTACAGGAACTGTAACCTAATAGCTTGTTCCCACTGTAAAAAGCCTACACGAGTCCTTAAAATCCTGATAAATGATCAGATCTGCCCTCACCCACAGCCCTCAATCCTTGGCACAGCCATATAGTGGTTGTCATTGCCATAACAACACTAAGGGAAAAAACAAGACTTGCTGGTCCATAATGGAGAGCAGTGTTATCAATAACCAGCTGCAACTCTGCAATCCTGGCATATGCAATAAAACGTTGTATTACACACTTAAAAGAACTGGTGTTTACAGGAAAAGCAATGAAGCATGTTAAGTTATTGCTTTTTAAACAAGCCTCTTAATATTGTTTGGAAATCAAAAAGGATTCGCTTGGCTTGTGTTCAAAAGTCTACATTGGGAGCAATAGCTAGGACAATTTGTTAAGGCCACTGCAACCGCGATACAAGTGACCTGTAGTCTAGCATGGAGAAGAAAACTGTCCCGTGAAGGGGGAGATAGAGATAAGCCCCGTTTATTATGCCTTTGCTTCCAACCTGCTCGTATGTGCCTTCAGGATGCAATGCTGGCTGTTCGCACAGCCATGAGTCATCTGCCCATTAGATGCAATTTACATCAACTGTAATAATAAATTTTCATGGACTAAACTCTATAGCACATAATTTGGCATGAGGAAGAAGTGGTTGGTCCTGCCAAGTTTCATTTAAAAGAAGAGAAGGTGCAAGATACGAGAATTACTATTTTCTGTTAGTGGTAATGAATTAACTCCAAATATTTATACTGAATGCAACCAATCGCTGGAGTTGACATTGTTCTGAGTAATTTGCAAAATACTTCAGGACAGTATCTCTACGTACAGTTAAATATGAAGCAATTTGTGACATTACACACCAAATGAGCACTATTCTCTCTCTGCTATCAAACATTACTCTCCCTCCAATGACATGCTGTTACTTATGTCACCTCCTCCCTTTGCCTTGTAAGCCAAGATATAAAAAGCTGGCTATACGCAAGGACTCTACCATTTCAGACAGGGCTGCAAAACAGAAACTAGGCTTGGAGTGTGCAAGCAGAGTAGTATTTTTATGCCCTCAAATGTCAGCATGTTCAGTACAACGTAGGAGAAGGCATTCAAGACAACTGTATTAGAAGCGCTGTACGTTAGCACGCTCCCTGTTCCTGCTCGGAAAAGCCGTGTGTACTAATATTTTCATGCCACAGGGTTCAGCCTTAAGTTTCAGGCTCTTGGGTGAGACGAAATTACTCTCTGTTGCAGTGCTGTACTTAACTGTGCAGAGCTGGACTCGGGAACATCTCCCAAAGCTTGAAGGTCTTCCAACGGCAGAGAGCTGGCAAAGCAAGCTTCCATACTCCTCTCTCCAGCCTCCCTGCTGAGGCAGGCATAAGCAGGGGGAAGAGAGGGCCAAGTCCACAGCTTGCTTCATCCCTGCTCATCCACAGCCCTCTCAGACCAGCAGCCAGGCTGCTATAAATTACAGCGGGGGACCAGCCTGGCTTGACTGCTCAGGATCAGGGAAGCACAGCGACTGCTTCTAACCCTCTTCTCTGAGCTGCTCTGCTGGCTGCTGGGCCGTGGTGAAAGATCAGGGCCTCAGCGCAGGAGCTAAATGCCAGCAGCACAAGGCAACTCATGATTTACTCCAAGTCTCATAAACAGTAGAGGCATTTTTGAAGCCCCAACTTCACAGGGGCTAGGTAGGTAGGAGTATTTCGGGGCTTTTTAACTGTTGTTTTAATGTCTGGAGAAAGTTAGACTAATAACCCAGTGTTACCAAGAATTAAAAAAAGTTCTTTTTGGTTCTTTTAAGCAGCATGAAGCAAGGCTTTGAAAGGCAGAAGCGACTGACAGACCATGGCTTTGCAAACAGAGCGGGGTGTAGACAAAGCCTACTGGAAAGGATTGACAGCTTCCAACAAGACGAGCTATACGAGTACATCAAGGTGTTTTCTCCAAGCCCTACCCTTAACATCCAGGTAATCACACTCAGCAATTACATCCAGTGATCACACACAGCGCAGTGAGGAGACCTCTTGGGAGAGAGAACTGCATCCAGTCTCCTGACGTAGGCAAACAGCAAGCCCAGGAACGGCGACATGAGAAACTAATCTCCCATTGTACTTTATTTTAGCTAAAACATAAAACACTTCTCAGAGGATCCATGATGCACTTACTATGTACGATTCCT
>NW_009260479.1:2086506-2122358 GCF_000687185.1 Egretta garzetta | reverse complement strand
TTTGCCCACCAATGTTGCAGAAGTAGACTGCTGCTTTAAGGAGACTGTTTGGGGTCCAAGAAACCATGACTTAAAAAATTGATTCGTTTTAGCTTAAGTTGCTACATCAGCTTAGACAAGGGAGGGCTCACCAAAGAAAGCTGCAGGAGATCCTCCCGAAATCCTCTCTGTCATCTTAGTTCTCTGAATAGCTCCAGGGGCTGGTAAGATGCTAGGGCAGTAAAGAAAGGGTTGCAGACCTTGGGCTAACTCGGTGCGAGTCTCTGACACGAAGCAAGACAGCAAGCGGTGCGTCACATCACTTACTGCATTCCTGTCTGTCACACAGTCACTGTTGTCGCAGCACCTGCAACTTTCCTTTATCTCAGCAAATATGTCCAGCTTACTCTTTTCATTCCTGTGCCAACTTAGTCTTTGATGGTTTTGCGCTCCCATTAATTCCTTCTCTTCCCACATGTTTACAAGCCTGCTTAAAGGGAGGTGTGGTTCAACAACAGATCCTGTCTGCCTTGGACTTCACCTCCCATCCATTGCCATCCCTCCAGCCCAGCATCAGTGCTCAGGTAACCTCAACTGCATATCAGCGTGGGGGAAGTTGCTCCAGCTAAAACCAAAACCTTAAAAAATAGTTTTCAGACAGATCAGCTCCTTCCGCCAGATAATAAAGTGCTACAAACACTAAGATCGAGCCCTATCTCCCAATGTGGAGACGATCTAATCATACCAACCCTCAAAGCCCCACTTCCTCCTACAAAAGAGGCTGTTGCTTCACATATTCACCCCAAAGCACATCACTATTGTAATATCAGCTTATGGCAAGGAGGATTTGCCAAGAAGCTAGGGCTTCTGACAAGCTCCAGCCCTTCGGCAGTCAATGCATGAGAGAAGCTACATCTCTAACCTCATACACCACTTCAAAAAGTTTCCCCTATTCAACTTCAGTTGAACTTCAGTTTTTTCTCTTGCATCCCCCATAAGGGAAGGACCTTGCCCAGCAGGCTTTAAAATCAAGTTTTTGTACCATTGAACAGCAGCTAAAAATGTACCAGGATTTCTTCCACAAATTCATCTATTCAGCCCTTCCACTTCCTGATCCTACTTCCTATGGACTGCAGTGGGGACAGGGCACAAAGCTCCTTTAACATAAACTGCTGCATGAAAAGCCACACACACACAGCAAGTTGTGGAGTCACAAGGTCTACCTCCTACCCCTGGAGGCCCAGATATTTTTGGGAGGCCCTGCCTTAGTCATTGGTAACAGAGGAAAACAGTCAAGTTATAACGTGGCCTTATTTCCATGTTTCATGTCAAGTTATTTAACATGCAAGGAGGTGGGCATGCTTCATGTGGCAATACTAGTGATGCACGCCACCACGCTGTGCTATCTCCTGCATGCTAAAACATGTTCCTACTATGCTCAGAAATAGGAATTTCCCCAAAACTACCACACACAGATCACCCCAGCTTGAGTACAAGATGGATGAGGTAGCAGACGAAACAGGAAAGCCAGCAATTCATGCTTCTCCCTGCCTCAACCCTGCCACGATGGAGAGAAGAAAGCTCATTCCAGTAAACACATAACCAACTTGGATCAAATAAGGCCCAAATATTTTTATACAGGGCAGCTCAAAAGGGTCTTCATTTCCAAAAGGCAATAAGCACCCCTGTTGTGGGGAAGTGGCATGTGTATCTATACACACACGAGGTCCAAGGCATTCCCCTACGCAGCCAAAGAGCTGTCCATATCTACGAAGCCACCCACAGCCCTTGCTCAGCGGCGTTCGCAACGAGACATGGAAGGAGAAATTTGAGACAACCAGGGCTCGCGAGAGCCTTGCCAGCTCGACTTCCTTCTCCAAAATCTAGAAGATGACAGTTTTAAGCATGGCCAGCATAGGAAGAGGTTATTTCATCCAGCTACTCCTATAAAATGGAGAAAGCAGTTATAAAATTGGGTGTCCATACAGTGGAAACAGTCTTCCTGGCACTCTCAGTCTAACTTGGTGATGCTTTCCAGGCTGCCATGAAATGACAGATTTCTCTGTGGCAGTTCCCTGTTTGTTGTCCTCAGTGTCTGTGGGTTTTGTCTCACCTTTGTTTTTGAAAGTATTAAGCTTTACTTTTTAACATTAGAATTTTATAAGATCTCTGCAAGACAGGATATAATTTTATTTAGTAAACATGCAGAAATAATTTCTGATGCAGCCTCGCAAAATTTTCAAGTGTGCTTAATGTGTTACCACACAAATTTAGCAACTGACCTTTTTCTCATGCTTTAGCATAAGACATGAATGAAAAGACTGCAGCGGTCTAGATAAATGCTGAAGCCATCTCCACATATGCAGCTTTTAGGTTCTACGAAGGCCAGAAAATCTGCTCCATTACAACAGGGGACATTATTCAAAGCTCTTTTTGAAGTGGGTTATTCCCTTTATGCATCACAGTAGAAAAGATGAACAGTGATTTAAACAATTACTCTACTGCTGGAGAGATGCTGCAAGAGCCTATACTGGGTGATCTAGTCCCAGTCATCTACATCAAAGCAGTGACATGAGAAGGATGTCACGGACAGAGTGGTTGTACGTACATGTGAATGGCACTTGGTTTCTTCAAAGTCAGAAGCTAAGAGTCTGTTACATTTTCACCCGATGCAATTAATGCTGCAGACAGTGAACGAAGATTATTCCCCCTAGAAACACGTCAAACCCAAACAGTACTGACAACTCGGGAATTTCTAGAAACAGTATTAGATGACTGTGCAACTCGGTCATGGATCACTGACCAAAACCCATAGTTGCTGTTGAGACTCTCAGAGATCACCCCAACCTCTATCTCCTGCGCTTCACGGTGCTTTTCCTGCTTCTCGTCTCCATGTAACAAAGAAGGGTAGAAAAACCTAAAAACTCACCTCCCTTTTAATGCAGTACATAGCTGTTGTACCAAAAAGTTGCTTTTCCCTTGGACTAAATTAAAGTTACTTTGAGTAACTGCAGGACACCAAGTGACAAAGTCCAGAGGCAGCACCTGGGCCCAAGGAGGGTGGCATGGGGACAGACACCTGAATGTACCAGTCATGCAGCAAGCGCTTGGCTTCAGGCACCCCCCTGCCTGCTGTTAGAAGGACCCTCACAATGCATGGAGCCCCTGAGGGTTAGGGGGTCTGGAGCCACTGCAGAGCCCCCCCCTCCCTCCCCCAACACTCCGATGCAGTATTTACCATCAGAGTTTTAATTGCCAGGCTTTTAGGCTTCAGAGAAGAGGCTGTCTTTATCCACTTCGAGGAAAACTGTCTCCACAGGAGCTATTGTTTCTGGCTGTCTGCAGATTGGGGATTTGCATCTGGTTCGTATTTTCTCTCTGCAACCACAGAGAAATTTTCTCTTTTTTTTTTAAACAATGAATTTCTAGATGATGCAGTGGAAGAAATAGCCATCAGGAGAACATGCTGGTTCACCAAACCACCACAATATGCCCCAGTCCCATTGCTGAGCACACAGAGTGGAGATTTGGTGGTCCCTGCGCCCTTGACACTGCACAGCAAAGTGTTTATTTGGGGGAACAAATTGCCCGGTACAATCTAGAGCAGCATCTTCTCTTCCTTCCAACCGAGACACCCAAGAGTAACATTTCTATTATTCTGGCTACTGAACTGTTTACAAATTAACACTTTAAAATTTATATCAACAACTACCTCTAAGGGTTACTTCTGCCCATCCCATACTACAAGGGAGAAGAGACCGAAGCACACTTCTCTGAATACAAAATTCCACTTCCCACGATGGAGCAATAGCAAGCTTCCAAATTACTCCTGACTTAAAATCAAGCTGGCAGTTAAGAGCTGAAAGGCTGCACATCTCATTATCCATCCCTCAATCGTCCCCTACCAAACTTCAGTCCCAAAACACACTCCCCAAAACAAGACTATAGCACTGTGGAGAGGAGGGCTGTGAAGTTCTCCCACAGTATTGCTACAAAAACAAAAAAGTACCGTATTTCAGTCTTCAAAATATTCAGAAGCATACTGGAATCCAGTTTAACCACAATACCTGCCAGCACAGCTATCAATGCATTAATCAGCTACATGAAAATTAAGCTTGAATCCTGTAGGACTGCCAGGTTCTGCCAAAATATATCCATCAGCTCCATCTTAAATCCGAAGCTCGCTGCCAGAGGAGCGCTCCTGCAAAACCCCTCACAGTGTTGCTCATGTGTATGTGTTCCCATACAGACATCGTTTTTACAGAAATTATTTTCTCTTAATATAGGTAGAAGAGGCAGACAACTCAACTTTGATCCTCTGTCAAAACCATCCCAAGGTCCAAAAAATAAGCTAATGTATTTGGCACAAAAACACAGCAAGAATATTGTTTTCGGGGTCTCTTCAAAGCAACATTCAATCAGCTGCCATGGCACCCTGCTGCCCCACACTCAGAAAATGCATTGTGAGAAGACACCAAAAAAACCCCCCAAAACATTCTGTATGGGGGCACAAGTGGATCTAACCCAGAATATCAGATGGGCTGTTGCACCTCTCACCCCCCCTAAGAACTAGAGCAAACAAATTAATAGCTGGATCACTGCCATACCAGTATTTCAAGTACATGCAACCCTAAACCACTTCCTAAGCTTTTTTGTTTTTACAAAGCATGCGAGTATCACATTTATTATGCTGCAATAGGAGAATCTGATTATATTTGAGCAGCATATCATTTCACCTGGACTAACTAAAATATTCAGTTACACAACAGCTAATCATGAACAGAAGATAAGCTCAGAGATAAAAATAGGCAGAAAGACAGAGACACCTTGTAACAGTTAATCAGCATGATTCATTTGTCAGACCGCCATGAAGAGTACCACCTGAAAAAGCCTTGAACTTCCCTCCACCAAGTCCCTTTAAGCAATAAAGCCTCTTGCGTCGGTTTTGCTTTAGTTTTATTTCCAAGTCATTCATCAAACTCCTGCTAATCCCCAAATACACAGAGGAATCAGAGTCCAAATGGGGAAGAGGTGCAACATTCCCTGGGTGTCACCCAGACAAGATTAGCCCGGGAGCAACCCCTTGCAGCGTGTCAGTCTTGCTTCACTTCCATAAAAAAAAAAAAAAAAAATGCATCCGAGCAGATTCCTGCAGGACAGCTTCATCCGAAGGTTTCCGAGCCTGGCCCTCCGTCCTCAGCACAACTGGCTGGTGCCCAGATATTTAACTCGCTTAACATGAGCCGGATCACTAGGATTTCAAATCGTCATTGGGGTCACCGTGCAACACAGAGAACCACAGCGGGGACGGCGGCAGCTGGCACCGGAGGGACGGCCAGGGAGAGGCGCATGCATGCCACCCCGAGATACGGGAGGCAGCGGTGATTTTGAAGGAAGACAGGGATCATTTGTAATCATTACCCCTGGTATAGAGCGTTTAATGAATATAAAGCTGATCCTGCTTTCTCCTTTGTCTTTTCTGCAGGGCCTCAGACGCTGTTCCCAACAGCCCTTGCAAGACAAAAGCAAAAAATATCGCTTTGGACAATGCGGGAGACTTCAGCATTTGTTGCTGAACAACGGCATCTATTCAAGTCTCAGCCTTTCTCTGGCTGTTAATCAGGAAAGTAAACAAAAAAAAAAATAATTTAAGCCTTCACTAGATATTTTGCTTTCTAATCTCCTCCAGAGAATACTGTCAAGCTACTCTCCTGTCCAAGGCACGGATTTACACTTCCACCCGAAGCCAGCTCCCCAAACCTTAATTGGAAGTGGCATTAAGTTTAAGGCAGGCTTAGGCAGAGTAAGATTCAGCAGCAGCAGAATTTCATTAAGCCAGTCTTCCACGCGTTAACTTAATTTACCCATTTAAGATGATGCATAATTTAAAAGTATCGAGCAACGCCACTGTCAGACATATATTCTCTGATCTCACTGATGATTTACAGCAGTAACAAGCTGTCCCTGCTTCAGGTCAACAGCAGCCACAAAATTACATTTGGGTCCAGATATTTATCCTCCTGGCTTTGCCACCAGCCTAGCTGTCCAACTCCAGATGTGCTGTCCAACTCCAGATGTGCTAATTACATTCATTTCACCCATTCCACGTCTCTATCAAGTCGTTTTCTCCTAGATGTAATACAAATGAAGTTGGGATATTTTAGTGTAACCAGCTGAACACTTTGCTCTGCTGGATGGCTGCTTGCTCTGGGTTGGTTGTTCCAGGTCTAACCCAAGCCCTTCAATTTTTGACCCTTCACAGCTGACCTTGGCTTGGCCTGAAGCTCACCCCAATCGCAGCTGCCCCACATTGCAGACACTAAATTCAGCGGTTGAGCCATCACCCCATGCAGTTGGTTTCCTTTAGAGCCAGATGCTTTAAGGTGACCCAGGGGACCGAAGTTTACTTATTTTAAATGCTTCCTCTCAGAGCATCTCTGGCATGACTGCAAGATTTCCACCTGCCTTTCCCATCAGGCATGACCAATATTATGACCCCTAGCGTTAAGCAAAATGGGAAAACCATACAGATATTCCTATGTATGAGGGAAGGCCCCATCCGTGCTACAACTTTAAACTGCGGTTTTCTCAGCAGTGTACGTGCATCTGGATAAAATGCAAGACAGCACGATTAACTCCATTAAGGAAACATGTTTCATCCCTCAAAGGCGTTTAAGCTTGCTTTCTGCCAACAGTTAAAAACCCATCCTTTGCATCACAGGTAGGAAACTACACAACTTTCCTTCTGTATCACGACTATTACCACTTCTCCAAACTTCCCAGACCACTGTGCCCCAACACAATGAGGCAATCCAAACGCTTTTTTCTGATAAAACATTACGCAATTGTCGGAGCACCCCCAAAATATAGGGATGCAACACATGCAAAGTAGCTGACGCACAACCGCAACCTTAAACTGCAGCAATGACACAGCTTTGGTGCCTTCACTGAAGTCGCCTAATAAGGACAAAATGCTTCAAATGAGCAGGACAAGGATGGTTGCAGCAGGTTTGGTTCAGTCTGCTTCCAAATGATTCAGTATGAATCACATTTTTTTAAGACCAAGCAGTTTGAACTTTCTGTGAACGTCGTAATTTGCTGAGCACAGTAAAAAAACCCCAGCACATGAATATATCCTCTATAACCTTTACCATAATTACTAGCTTTGCTATTTCGCCACAGCAAGTCAAATGGAGACCCACCTCTCAACACAGAAATCACCATGTGACATCTTCAGAAAAACTGAAGTTTAACAGGTTACTGCTCCTTTAACATATATTTTGATTTCATTAGACCAGAAGATGAACTAAATCATTCAAGCAAAACAACTGCGAGTCACAGATGAGCATGGTTTTCTAAATTACTTATGGCAAGGGTGAAAAATTACCATGTACTCAGTAAGTTGGTCTGTTGCTTTAACTTCCCAGAGCTGCCTGAAGTCTTATCTCTAAAAAAACAAAGTTAAGCAACCAGCTGCGAAATCAAAACTGTCTTCAATGAAGACAACCATTCTTGTTAAATCAGAATTTTAATAGAGACTGGAAACTAAAATTTGAGACTTCTTTCAGGGAAAAGAATTCCAGCAGAGTTGTTTCCAACCATTTCTTTCTTTTTAACCCAAAACAACCTACAAAAGCCAGTCAGTTTGACCAAAACTATGAAATAAATACTTCTTGGATTTTCTAATTAAAATACATTTTGGCAAAAAGAGTTACCTCTTCTTACGCAGCTATCATAAGGGGACAGAAACTTACTCCAGCACAGCAGCAGCAATGCTTGTAATGGCATTGTACCAGAAGACGGTCAAGCTCACAAAATTCCCAAGAAAGAAGAGGCTGTTGTTCCCAGCGGCAGTCCATGGCTGGGATGATGTATATTACCCACAAGCAGTATATTCTATTTTCAGCACATATTTAGGATTGCAGATCTCATTCTTTTTAACCGTAGAACATACTGACTTAGTATCCTCTCTCTTCCTGAGCTACACCACACCTTGACACCAGGGCAGAGGAAAACAGGATTTAAAAATATCTCCCAAATGACATAGCAGCACAGAAACCCACACATTTCAGTGATCCATCAAATCACAGGCCATTAGTTAACTGGGTTTTGCCTACAAAAGAAGTTTTTCCACTAATTTTGTTTCCATTTTTTTTTTTTTTATGAAATTACCCAAATTCAAATTTCATTATGTTGATCTTGCAGCTAGCCCTAAAAAAAAAAAAAAAAATTAAGAACAGGACTTGAAGGGCTTCTTATTAAATTGCTCAACACTTCTTATGCAGTGCCCTTGGTGATTTGTAGCTCTGCAAGAAACAAAACCAGCTGAATTTTTCCAGCTCCAATAACTACACTTTGCAGCCAGATGTTGACATTTGGCAAGAGGTTGTCTCCAGCAAAACTTCTGATACCCCAAAGTTTACCCAAACTTGGCCTAGTCATAGAATTCCCTAGAGCAGCAGCTATTATATAGACATTTGAATTTTGAGTTTTGATTAAGCTCCCACCTTTATTTTCCTTGTTCCATGCCCTCAAAGCTGGGTGTAGGATGAGACTGTGTGTGCTTAGCGACATACATTTTGGGACAAAGATGAGAAAAATGAAAAATACCTGTGGATTTGTCCATTTTTATGCAGGTAGTCCAGCCCCTCCAGCACCTCCTTAAGGATCGTGGCTATACAGGCTTCATCTAGGACGCCAGTCTTGTGCTCTCCTTTGGCCACAATGTGCTTTATAATATCCAAAACAGAGCCTAGAGACAAGAGTTAAACACATTAGTTTAAACTAGAAGAACTGATTCACAGCTAAGTGTACTTTATAATCACTCAATGTACAAGTCCAAGGAATTTACTGGGAGGGAAAGCGATGATGGTTGGGATCAGAGTCAGTAGCTGAAGCGTTTGCTGCAGGAAAGCAGAGGCAACAATGCACACTTCACATGCATGAGCCTTACAGGGGTGCAGATCCTCAAGGTGGCTGTAAAATCCCTGTGATCACAAAGCAACTGAGAAGTTATTTGAACAAGTGAAAATGTAAAGTGTACATACACAGGACTCTTGGAAGGTTTTTAAGTAGACACCGATGCTACAGCTGTTTTAGCACTGAGTACTGGAGAAGCAGGAGGGGGAAGTGGAAAAAGCAGGGGGCTGCCAGGACTCACAAGCTGAAGGCAACAAGCTTGATAAAATTAGACTATCTTTTTCAGCTCTTACAGCCTCGATGCAGAGGAACAGCAAAAGAAAAATCTAATACATTAAGGGATGACACCACCCTAAAAGAAGAAAGTGGAAATTATTAAATAGAGAACAAATGAGGCTGAATTCTGACAATAAGTCACTTCTTCACTGTGTACAGAACTGGAATGGCTTAGATCCTTCCCTAGAAACATCACGCTTAGTCTCTCTCCCAACCATGGTGTGAATTACATCATCTTGCATGACAAACCACGCTTTATAGAGTGAACCACCTCTTTGAATTGCACCCAGGAACAAACGGAATCAATGACTAGTAACACGCCTCTTGTGCAAGGTCCTGTTTTCATAATGTATTGGGTACTGTATTCTTTGCATTTTCATCTGGACTGAAGACTTGTCTTCTCAGAACTGTATTTTTATTGCTCCAGTATGGGATGCCTAAGTCTGCTTTCCCTTTTCTGTGCTATTTATCCCCTTCAAACTCATGTTTCTATGGTTTAATGACCGGATAGTCAGCTAGCAGGATTTTTACAGCTATGGACACAAAGCAACATCAGCAGTACTGGGAAGTTCTTCAAGAACGAGAAAAGCAGGCAGGGCTGCAAAGCACAAATTCCAGCCTTGACCGTCTTTGAACAGTAAGCTTACAGGGAAAGAACATCTCAGTACTAACTCAGCTAGTTTAGAAAAGCTGCAAGTTTATTCTTCCTAACTCGCAACCAAAAAAATTAAGAGAATCAAACCATTTTTGTATCTGAAGAACAGTAAGAGCTGAGAATCTCACTCTCATGAATTTGGTCAACGAGGAAATTACAAGTTCCACCTTGTAAATTCCTGAAGCAAGCAGAAAAATACAATGGAGGGTTTTGGGGTTTTTTTTTCCTCATCCTTAAGGCTCAGGCTGACATAAAACTTCTCCTGCTTTAAAATTTATTTTATTAACTATCCTATCTGAATTTCTCAGCCAAAACAATCACGTAGATAGGTTTTCGCTTAGCAAAGTATTTTACTTTTGGATTCTCACATGAAAGCAAAAAGGCTGCAAGGTTTGAACCCAAACACCACATGGAAAGGCTTGTTTTGCACAATTCGAAGTGTACAGGAAACAATTAGATGGGTGCGCGGTGTCCCTTTGTGGGAAATGGTATGCACTGAGTTCATCTAACAGCTTGCTGCAGGCCGGAGAGTCACTGTTCCCCACTCAGCCCAGCTGCACACCTTCCATCTCCTCTGGCCCACCAGCATTGGTGCTCACCGTGTACACCCCATTACGCCAAAAAAAAAAAAAAAAAAAAAAAAAATAAAGTGGGGCGGGGGGGGAAGCTGTCTTTGGTTGGTGGTGAGCATAACCTCTGAAAAGATGAGTTTCAGAGGCAATGAAGAGGAAAAGAAGGGGAAGAAGGAAGGAGAAGACATTTGTGAATGGGTGAAGAAACCCCTTCTGTCAGCAGCAAGCAATTAGACCAGCTCCCTGGCTGCCCTGAACAGCACCTCCAGCTGCTTCTTCCCAAAAACACCTTTGCTTGGTTCAAGGTATTTGCAGAAGATACAATCTTAACACAGCAGACACTAGCAAAATAGAAAAAAAAAGAAGGAAAATGAAAAAAAATATAGAAATGAAGTTGCATAACATCCCTCCAACATTTTATGCAAGAACACTCATAGCAGGGTTCAGCCTTCCTTTGCCCTGTCCGAGCATGGAAACACACTCATCCCTAGTGAGTTTTGACACAGGTCTTAGTTAGCCAAAGGTTTCTCCCAGCCATAATTCGGGTTGTTTTGACATACGTGGGACTTCCTGCATGGGAGCAAGATTATCCCTACCGAAGGAAATTGTAAAACCCCAGATGTAAGAGCAGGCTCCCCTTCACTGAAAGCCTTCAGGTTCTAGTGCCCAAGATGAGGATCCTCTGTTGCGTGTCATGAGGACTCACCTGGGATTCAGCCTGTCACATATTCGTATTTTAAAATTATGTGCTTACAAGCTTCGGTGCTTCTTATTTTGGACAAGAATTTTTGTGACACCTAAGAAAAAAAAAAAAAAAAAAAACCCCCAAACCCCCCCCCCCCCCTACTTGCACTGTTCAGGTTTTGCCTCTCAAATGTGCCTTTATCTGGAGAACAAACTGTCGCTTGTTTTAGAAGTCCAGTGAAAATATGTGGTTCTTCACGTACTCATTTTGTCCTCTTTCCACCCACAACTCTGTTAGCAGACTTTGTTCAAAAACATTTCCCTTCTCCTGCAAAGGGCTCAGGGAACATGAGGAGGCAGATCATATGGTGCTCAAATTAATTTGGTCAAAAATCCTGTATTTAGCCAAGTTAGAGGTTGTATTTAACCCAGAAAAGGGGGTGAGGGTTAGACAGACAGGAGGACACACGCAGAGCCAGCCTTCATTGTGAAAGGACTGATTCACACCCATACTATATCTGCTCCCAGTCCAGTCTACTACTTTTTTAAGCACATCTCTTAAACACTTTCACATTGCTCAAAGAAGTGGAGGAATTTACCAGTCTTCCACAGAAAGGAGAACAGCAAAAAGGCTAGCAGCAAAATGCATAGTTCAGGAAACAGCAGAAAAGCAGCCCAAGAGCCATCTTCCTGTTGAAGAAAGTGTCATTTGGATCATCCCCACTCTGTCTGCGCAGGGGGAAAAAAAAAAAGTTTTGCTACTGGCACCACAACACAATAAAGTTGTGATTTTTCCACCTCACAGATCAGTAAATCCTGACTCAATTGCAACTTTGTAAAGCATAACACCACGGGATACGAAGAACAAAGCCAAGTTGCATTTCCACACACTCCTTCGTGCCACGTTCAAAATCTTCTGGCATTCTGGCTCAGGAAGCCCGACATGGAGCAACTGAATACCCAAATCCCCCAACAGAAGCCCAAAGCTAAGCACAAACCTGCTTTGAAAGCAGAAGTCATGGGAATTTCACTACTGAGGGAAACACTTCCTGCTAGAAGGTAGATACTGCATTGAATTGATCAGGCTGATGCCAAAATGCAGTCATTCCCAAGGATCTCGGTTAAGCGTGACACACTTACTAGGGTAAGACCTCCGATGCCTTAGGATGTAGACAAATTTTCTCACTTACACCAACCGCATTACACAGATTAGTAGGTCAGAGCCTCATCATTAGCCTAAGGGGAAAAACGAGCATTTTGCACAAAGTGGCCTGTTCCCGATCCAGCAATACATTAACTGCTAGAAATTAACTGGAAACTAATTCAGCTGGATGGGAACCTACATCCAATCTACACAAGAGCATGTGCTTTACACACCCATCACCCTGTTCCAAAATACCAGCATGATGCCCGATACTGACAGTTTCTGAACCAGCTTCCAAACTAGTTCAAGAGTAACCGGGGAGAGGTTAAAAGCACATCTGAACCTAGTTGGATCTCTGCTTAAATGTAGTTTCAGTATAGAATTGTGCTCTATGTACACAGAGATTGAACGATTTGCAAGACAAACATCTCCCATAATCTAATTGCCAGAAGATGAGGTTCACGTTGGAAACAAGGCACTCACTCTGTATTAGAGAACAGTTACATTTTCAAGGGGGGAAAAAAAAAAAAAAAAAAAAAATCAACTACAATGTTTTGTTTTGGTTTTTTGTTTTTAAAGAAATCTGTGACTCCTCCCTAGAATATAGCTTCTATTTCAGACAATGCTGTGAAATATTCTGGTGTGTATTACACACGGCACTATGTTTGATTACAACAGTCCTCTCCTGATTTTTCTCATTAGAAATGTACGAGTAGAAGCTACAGATTGACAGAACAGGAGGGTCAGTCTTACGAGAGAAAGAAATTAAGTTTGGCTGAGGCTGACTGGAAAGCACTTCCAAGCCCAGAAGGGGAAGCATATCAGGAAAAGACAAAACAAGACAGAGGGAAGAGCCAGAACTAGAGCCTAAGTGTAAATATAAATAATGCTGTCATTAATAAGGATGTTTAAAGAAGCCTAGTGACGAGCAACTGATCTCAAAGCCCAACAGAAGACAAAAGAAAGGAGAGGGCATTTAGAGATTGATGTGGAGAGAATGCAGCTGTAAACAAATTCCTTCCCATCAAATATACGCTGAGCTTCAACAGGAAGCCTACAAGATAGCGTGCAATCTGATAAAGCATTTAGCATTATTTATCATTCATCGTTTATTAAAGTGCCTCAGTATATTCTGACACTGAACACAAATTGTATTACGTCTACTTAGTAAAGCACAGTCTCTCAGTGCAAATTGTACAGCAACTGAAAGTTAAGTGGTTTTCTGCTCAAACTCACAAGCTTCCTACTCTGCTCTGGAAGCTGCTAATGCGATAGCTCCTGTCGACAGCAGACGTCACCTGGGAACTAGCTGTACACAGACTTACCCTCACCTGGTAAACCCAACCCGTAACTATTGCAGGTCAAAGACAAACATGCAGTGAGCAACTTGTTCTGGAGCCCTTCTTGCTCTCACAGTTCTGCAGCAGACAGACTGATGTCTGTCCGGCCGCACAAACGGAACGGATATCCCATTGCTCACCCCACTGCTCCACGGGAGCGAAGAGCAGGAAGCCCCGCAGTTCACCTTTCCCATTCCGTCATGGCTAGAGTCTATCTGATTAGCCCTGACTCAATCAACAGAAGCCAGTTCCAACTTTCCAGGAGTACGTAGTTGATGTCCACCCATGACAGCAGCATCTGAGCAGTGAAGAAACCCATAAGCAGACCAATATCCTGAATTTGTAAGAGGAGGATATTCAGTTTCTGTATATTGACATCAGGCAGACCATTTGCAATGGACTGTCTTGAAACCGAGTAAATGCAGTCCTGTCTTGCACCCCACACATATACCCAGTAAAACTGTCTCCTTCAACACCCAGTACTTCCTGCTACTCGTGTTTTCGTCGGCAGCAAAAAGAGATTAAAGAGTTCCATGGTTCACCACCTCCCTGTTGTGCCAATGCATCCGCTTACAAAGCCATACTGTAAATGAGATCACTGCAATAATTGGTAATCTGGTTTTCCAGGCAGGGTGGAGACCAAGCAGCCAGGAACTTCTTAAACCAGCTTTGCTGCTGGAGAAAACTTTTGTGTAATTGCACCCTTGGGGCAAGAAGTCCTTATTGTTCCACTGATTCATTTTCAACAGCAAGCCACCGAAATCATCGATGCTTCCTGTTCCAAATCCAGAGCGTGTTTCTTTGACCTCACCTACATCAGCAAGCACGCGTAATGGCATTTAGGAAGCCTGCTTCTGATGTTCCTCCTCAGGAGAGGATGAAAGTATCCACATGACAGTCATCGGCCATGCTGCTTAATGCTTCAGCACATGGGCTGGAGCAGAGGAAGGGTACGAAAACCTGAGCAGAAAGGAAAGCTTGTTTAGAACGAGATTACAGATAAACGCAGGAATATTAGGGCTGGAATTTTACATGCCCCCAGAGGCAAAAGAAATGTACAGCAGAGCTAGTTGCTGTAGGAACCACATCTTGCATGTTATACTATAACCTAAGCAACAGGACAAAGATACAGGATAAGTTAAGTGCAGAGAAAACTCCTCCTTTAAATCTGTCTGGCAAGCAGAACAACAAAATGTAATACCCAACTTGAGTTTCCAACAAAAAAAAAAAAAAAAAAAAAAAAAAAAAAAAAAAAAGCAGGTAACAGTACCTGCATTGATTTGCCATTTAGAGGCCAGGCATAAATAGGCTGGAAAACAGTACTAGGGATCACTACACAATTTTGTGAGAATCAAGATCTGCCCCAAACCTGATGGACACTGATGCTGAACGTTGAGAGCCAGGAGTTGGCAGGATTCATTGCTGCTTCTTTTAAAACATCTCAGCAGAAGCCAGCAGTTTCGGTGAGCCCGATTGTCATCGGAGCCAAGAATTAAATCTGCATCTTGTCAGCCTCTGACAAACGGAGGAAGAAAACGCAAAAGAAGAAGGAACAGCTGCTTGGATTCAGCATTTCTGGGGCTGAGGAATACAGATATAGCAAGAGCAAGTAAAGAACAAGTTATACAAAACAAAGGAAGAGACATCTAAGTAGATTGCTGGGGTTTCTGGTTTTGAAGTTTCTTCTTAACCCTGGTTAAACCAACTCCGCAAAGAGGAAGTGTTGAGGAAAATTCTACTTCTTGTGTTCTTCCCTCTAGAGCAATTGCCTGGATGTGTAAGAAATATGACAAGACTAAGACAGGAAGCAAGATAACACAATAAAGGGGGCAAAACAGCCTACTGCAGTTGAGACAGACATTTGTACAAGAAAATCTGAAGACAAACTATTTTTTTCATGCTTTTCTTATAGCTTGGAGTGGCAATGTATCTTCAAGCTCCACATTCTGCAATGTACAATCCCTACCATCTTCTGCCTCTGACTTATCCCATCCTTAACTGTTTGAAATTAAGTTGTGTCTCTACAAATAGAATTAAAAACCCTCCAGATGGACTCAGAACAGCATAGCTCTCTCCTAACATAAACACAAAGCTTTCTAAGAACCTGTGGCTTATGCTTTGATCCTAACTCACTGCTGGAATTAGGAGCAGCCAGATCAGAGATCAACACGGCAGAAGTAGAACAAGATGTCCTATCTCCCCCGTTGGGACTTGCCATACCTCCTTGTTGGTCTGGCTTGCTGAACTGCTGGCCAAGCACTTTGTCAGATAGTCAAGATCAAAGGTTGAAGTAAAGGGTTGATTAGATAATCTTAAAAACTTTTGGAAAAATAAAAGGTTTAACTATTTCAATACAGTCATCTCCTTAGGAGATTTAATTAGGACCCTTCAAGAAGGCAGAAGATTTGAGAACCCCATCTGGAAACATGTCAATATTTAAAGGATTTACACAGTTTAAAAATATTTTGGAGGTCTCATCAGCTGTAGGCTAGGACAGAAAATTGTTGTGTGATGTAGCAAGCCACGACAGACGGCTGTTTTATATGAGCAACTGTTTTGTAGAGTTAGCCATGGCCTTGGGTCACCTGTGAAATGAGAGCTCCTGTTAAAACCAGCAAGAATTTAGAGGAGCAAATAGGTCACAATCAGAAAAAGCACAAGAACAAAAGGACAGCTGCTCCTCCTCCTCCTCAAAAGCCGCAGGAATTAAGAGAGTAGGACTGGGCTTCAGATGGCTTTAAAAAGGCATGAGTAAAATTCACAACAGGGGAATGCCAGCGAGGCAAAGAGCAGGTCAACAGTTGTCTAGAAATAGCCATTGGAGTTTAGTTTGGAGTAACGTTGGACCAAAAGGCTGGGGTGCCAAGCTGACATTGCTAAGCTTAGATCCCTACAAAACAGTTTTGTTGCTGGAGAAAAGGGTCTGAAATTTCTACTGAAGGGAACTGAAACAGCAGATGCTTCGCAAACCTGACTCAGGCACACATCACCAGATCTGAAAGAGGGTGTCAGAGTAACTGGACACACCAGCACCTCTTGTCACTACCAGCTGGATATCATCACAGCCACATTTCTGCCATCAGCAACAACTAGCTCTACATCTGCTTCAGTGTCAAATCTGCCAGTTCAAACTGCTTTCAGCAGTAACTTCAACCAGCCTGACTTGGCTTCGATGCAGGTTAGCAATTTTATGTGTTACTCCCCAATAGCTCACCAGTACATTACCTCCTCACTGCTGACGACTTTCAAAGATGGAAAATGGTATCTTCCACCAACACAGTACTTGCAAAGCGGAGACAAATAGTTCAGTTTCAGCGACAATGCCAGTCAGGCAATTAAGCCACCTTTGAGTGCACCAGCTGGCTGCTCAGAGGAGCAAAGCACTGTTATAAGACAATAACACTTCATGGATTTAGAGTATTTTCCCTTAGAGACATTTCTAAAATACTTGCATGTATGAGTAGGTTAAGATTTCAACAAAATTACTGCAACCAGAAAATAAATTTAAATTGCACTTACAACAAGAAAAAAAAAAGCTTGCATCTTGCATTACAGACTGGTCTGTGGGCTGTTTATCAAAGTAATAAGGTCAATGTAAGCAGGCTGAAATTAAAACTAGTTTCAGCCTGAAGACACATGCCAGCATAGACTGACACTGATGGAAGAGAAGCAATAAGATTTTTAACTTTTACCCAGAAGAAATTCTCAAGTACAAAAGCCACAATCAGGCTACAGAATGGACATCAAAACAGATTTCATACGCCCTTACTGGGATGTACAAATCTCAGTCCATGATCTCTGAGTAGTTAGATGGAATTAAAGAGTTAGGCTGCTCCCTGGGTCATCCGTGTTGTCCCCCCCCTCCCGCCCTCTTTCTGGTTTATAAAAACAGCTCAAAGGTTTTTCACGTTGAGAAACTCTGATAATTGTTTTTCCCACTGGACAGATGACGACCACAAAACTAGCCACTTTATTACTGATAAGAAGTAAGCTGAAAGGAATGAGAAGCGGTTTTTAAAGTGTCTCTTGTTACATAAATTAATCAGCCTAAAACCAACTGGAAATAATCTCATTAAAAGTGAATGAAAAAGCTCTTCAGTCAGAAAGCTCCAATACACAAGTTTCTTCCCCCATCCTCAAGACCATCCTGTAGAATTTACCTACGAGCTCTAAAATGAGATTATTGAAGTACAGCCATGAAAAAAGGCATAAAGTGAAAACAACCAGAAAATACCTCTCAAGGTACCCTCCTGCATAAGAAGTCATTCTCAAAGTCTTTCTGTCCATTTTAGCACTTCCCCCAGCCCCTAAATGATTCATTTTAAGTGAGAAAATGTAACACTGTTCTCACAGAAACTTTTTTTTTTTTGGGGGGGGGGGAAATTACACTGCTACTGGTCCACCTTTTATTGTATGACCCTAGTCTTCAACACGTGCAGAGTGAGAAGCAGTGAGATTTCACAGCACTACTTTACTGTAAGTCCCCCACTTAATGCCAGAGCTGCAGAAGGGTCAATTACCAGTCTGTATAATGAAGATGACCATTCAAAGTGAGTACCACCAAGCGGCTGGTTCTGAAGTAATCATTATTTTTCCAGAAATTTTCCAGTGTGGTCTTTAGATTTGTGGTGACTTGATAATGTAACGACGGTCCATAAAGAGTCTGATTTTTTTTTTTTTTTTTCCAGCTTTACACAAGAAAACCACCCCCTACAAAAATGAGGACAAACGGAAACAACATTTGGAGTTTCAGGGATGAGCCCAATCCTGACTTGGTTCTGACAGAAAACCGCTGTGAAAGTGCTAGCTAAGGCAGCTGTGCATTTTCTTCAAAGAGGTTGTGTACCGTCCTGAAAAAGGCCAAGAACATTGCTGCTGCCTCTCCTGCACCCTTGAAAAGCCTTTTCCTCACGTTGTAGGAACTTTCCCATAGATACACTTCTTAGACACACAGCAAAACTGCTTGCACTACTTGCTTGGCAGGGGATTCTTTTCTACACAGAGCCATCATTAATGATCTGTTGCATGTCCCTCCAAGAAAAGGGGTGGTATTGCTTAATGACACATGAGCACAAGAGACATTAAAAACCTTTTAAGACAGACTTAAGTTGGCATGAAATTTGATTGCCCCTAAGAGAATGGCTAAAATTCTCTAAAGATGATCTTCAAAGACACGTTTTACAGTTATTGTCAAGCTCTTATGGAAAAAGCCAACAGGTTTAGCCAGATTTTTCCACATCATTTTCTGGCATTTTACAGTCCTCAGTATTAAGCCAAGAAGTTTTTTTAAAAAGCAAGAAAACAGGGGGTTTTTTTAAGCTTTCAATTCCTTTTCACTAGGGTGCCAGGAAAATCAAGTCTTCCTAAAGACAGGCCTGAGATTTAGCAACAGTCCTCTGTGTTATCATCCAGAACTTGATTCCATTTCTTGTCTCAACTGTAACTTAAACAGGGATCCTGGAAAATATGATGACATCAAATAAAGCATTACTGATAAGAAGTTTTCAAATTCAGCCTCTCAAAAAAGAAAAGCTGTTTGTCCAGTGTCTGAGAGAATAAGTCCAGAAAGGGGAAGTTTCCCTGGCTCTGTGTTAACTAGGCAGTAATTTGAAGTACTCACAGTTATTTTGTCAACTAGAACAAGCCAGCAAAGTAAACCAGGCTCTGAGGACTGACACTACACAAATCAAGCTGCACCCACACGGATGTTCCTCCCTTTTTAAGGTCATACACTGACATTATAGGAGTAGCTCTGCCCAAAATAAAGGTGATTTAAAGCTCCTCACAAGGGCAGCCAACATGTAAGTTAGTTAAAATCAGTAGAATGACTGGTTACCAACAAGCCATCAGCACCATACAGGCCTCCAAGCTGCAAGTGAGAAACAGGTCAAGGGACCAGCCTTGCAAAAGGAGCTGCACTTCTCACATTAAAGCCAGTGGTAATGGTTTGGCTCAGTGGAGTTAGTTGCACACTTCTCTAGTTCAAAAGCTTATCTAGGCTTACAGAGCAGGATGAAGAAACTTTTGTTGACACGACCCAAGAAGCACCATTTCAGATCCATCATTTGAGAAAAGGACAGTGAGATTTGTTTTCTAGAACTTTAGGATGGTTTCAACTACTACATCTGCATTTAAGTTTCTCTTGTCAATGTCTGAAGTCATACGCTCCAGTTTTCAACTACTCAAGCGAGTCATTCAGCAAACACACACAAAAAAACCTCTATGAAATACTGTCAAATATACAAAATAGGCGGGGGAAAAAAAGCTAGCAGTCATGTAGTTATAGTTAGGTGTTACTACTGATGTACGTAACGTAAGAGACTATTTCTGAGCTGGATGGGTTGAAGCTAAATATTGTTATTCAAATGTGTTAATGCACAAGTGGGAAGCTTAGGAGGTAAACAAGGGAAAGGGTATTACAGGAAGACAGCTTTTTATGTTGCCTTTTAGGGTAGAGAAATTGGACCACTCACCTCCACTAAGTAACTTCATCACCAGCCAAAGCTCATCTTTCACCACGAATGATGTGTAGTAAGATACAATGTTGGGGTGATGGCACTGACTCATGGCTTGAATTTCTTTCTGTAGAAAAAAAATAAAGCATTAGCAGTTGGACCCAGTGACTATTATTCCTCGGGCACAGAAGTTATGTTCCTCAAGACACAATGCTCAAAGAGGGTGCAAAGAAAAAGCAAATCATAGAAAATCCAGAAGTACTCCTAACACTCAGCCTGCATCATACTAGGGCCCAAAGGTATTTTAGGGTGCCCTTCCTGTCTATCTAGAAGAAAAAAAAAAAAAAGCTGACCAAAAACCCCTTGGCAAGGGCAACAAAAGCGATCGTAACCAAAACACCTGCATGCAGCTACAACAGAATATTCAATAAATTCACACCAGTTTGTTACCCAAGAAATTCATGCTGACTCCTTTCAGTGAGGCATTACACAACAGATGCTTAATCTGTTCAAGACTATCATGTGGATGAGAAAGGGAAATATTTGCCTCCAGGAAAAAAAAATGCCTCTTATTCCCAATGTTTCTTCCCAGCAGGAAAGCAGAGGGCTTAGCTCAATCAGGTTGAAGGCACAAAGGACAGCTGTATCTTTTGTCATACTGGAACAAGAAGGAAATCAGTTCAAGACTAGATAGTCATTAGGTACTACAGATGGAGTACAATATGCAATATGCTCAGATATTAAATTGTTTGCGTTTTGGCCGTGATTATTCTTAGATTTGGTTAAGGGTTGAGTTTTTTCCAGGTTATGGGAAGAACACCACCACAGAAAGCATTGACCAATTTTTTCGTTACACAAGGACAAAACACCAGTTTGGACAGAAAGCCTCGCAGTTTCTTGACAGTCCCTAGACAAAAGCCATCCATTAAGCCAAGCCTGGCACCCTGCACTACACCCAGCTGGGACTTCATGCTTCCGCCAAGCTGGTAGCTTCAGCTAAGCTCCTCAACCTTCCAGCATCGCCCACACCACTCATCCCCTGACATCCTGAACTTCTGCTCTCAACTAAGACATTCTTTCACTGAATACATGGATGCCACTTACTTTTCAAAGGTTTAATCACTGCTCACCATCAGCCCCCTCCCCACAACACAGACTCAGCCAAGCGCTGTAATCCCAAACACAGGGGGAAAGAGGAGAGCAAGGGCCCTTCGTACCCTGATCCTTTCCTCCCTCTGGGCACAAGAACTCCCTGGTACCAAAGCACACGAGAAAGCTCTGAGAAGAATTCACCCATATCTAGGACGCCCCACAGATGCAGCATATTCTTCTCCTGCCCATATACAAAGCTCTGCTTGTGACAGAGTATAGCGTAAAGGCACAATGCTCCCCCTTGGCAAGGGTTTAGCTGGCAATCACAGCTACAAAGAAACATGCTAATGTTGATTTATCCACTTTAAAACTGCTTTTTCAGGGAGCGAGTGCATTTGAGGAATCAAACGCAATTGCTTCCTCTTTCTGCTTCCCAAGAAGAGGCACCAACTTTCCAGGAAACTCCAATAAGCATATTAAAGAAGAACCCTTCTAAACAGGAAGGAATATTTGAAGAGTGGGGAGCAGGCCATTCATCTCAGTGTAGCATACTCGACTAAAAACCACTCGGTGGAAATAAATACAGCCTGAAACAATATCCTCTGCTTACTCTGACAGCTCCAGCTCCCTTCCTTGCAAACACTCGTGTCAAGCTCTTTTTGAAAAAGGAAATAAATCAGCACCTTTGGAGTTTTCTAATGCTTTCTAGTTAGGTTTCTTCGTAATGCAGTAAAACCCCTCAACAAAGCTGGCAACAAAAATATTCTTTTTACTCCCGTGTCAAATTTCAACCAAGGGACAGACAGGAACTGGGGCCCTGGATAACACACGTCAGATTCAGCGACTGGTTTCTGCCCTCTGTCACACTCCTTGCACAAAACCCAGCTGGCTGGGAAGCTCTGGGCCACTGCTGTAAACATAAGTGCAACACTTGATTTACACAACCTTTCCAAAACTCATTGAGCTCAGAGTTTCGAACTCATTTGCTTACCCTAGGATCATTTCAGACTTGCTCAGAGCACTGGACTGAGCCTAGTTAAGGGATCCATAAAACTGACACAGTCTTGGTCCCTGAGCTTGAAATTAGCATTTAGTCTAAAGCTTTAACTTAAAGATTTTTTTTTTCCTTTTAAACATGCAAGCAAATCTATGTGCTTAACTTCTCTGACAATTAAAAAACCACACACAGCACCAGAGGAAACACAGGTGGAAAGAAGCAAGTGGGACACTGTTTAACCGTCCCATCAGCCAGACCTGCCCCAAATCCACCATTCTCAGAAGCAATGCAGAGGATCTGTTTTTATCTTTTCTTAGCTAGACCGCCCAAAATATTTTGAACCAGCTCCCTGGGAGATCAAGAGAATAGTACAAGAAATAGAAACAAGTGTTGCATATTTTATGTATATTAGTGTATCCCACTGGAATTCAGGAGACCGTGAGACAAAGTCTGGACCAAGTTTACTTAAGAGCCTAGACCTGGATCAGATCTTTGCCATTCCAGCAGCTCTGTACTACAGCATTTTGCAGGCATTCCGTGACGCTTAGTTACTATTTTATTATTTTCCAAGAACTTCCTCTCCCGTCATTACCGCAGTCTGCTCCCCAGGCTGGGAAGCACAGTTTGGGGAAAAAAAAAAAAAATAAAAAAGCTCAAGTGTCATATGCTTTGGTGCACAAAGAGAGAAAATAAATAATCACAAACCTGATCTGTGCAATTACACACCTCTGTCAGCTAGTGGATGTGTAACACAGGCAGATTAAACCGTTCCTCACACAGCGTAGCTCTGAATAATTAATTGCATCGCAGCCCATGATTTTCCAGTGTTTTTACATATTACCAACAAGAGTGAGCAGCAGTCGGGCAGATTTTCCCTCTCACCCACAGACCCCCACCCCATTTTCAATAGGTTTCTAGGCTAATCTCACACTGGCTACATCAAAGCTTCATTCCCCTTCTCCCCCCCAGAGGGTACCAACATCCTGGAGGCTCAACACATACAATTGTTTTAACTGATTGTGGCAAATCACAGTGGGCTTTGCGGTTAAAACGCTTCCTCGCATAATTGAAGCCAAGCCAACTCTGTGGTACATACAGCAGTACAAATGCAAGGGCTCAAGAGCTGTAGTTAAAGGCAGGAATCACAGTCAAGGATCACCGGGGAGCTCTGCTTACAAGCATACTTAGAAGAAGAAGGGAGCAGAAGGGGATAAAACACAGCAACAGCCCTTCTGTGTGTAGTAAGCGCAGCTTTAATACTATTTCCAAAGTTTTTTAGAGAGTTTGCTGCTCTTCAAACACGATAAAGTCATAGCAGGCAAAGATATCCTCTCCCCACCTCCTGCCTAACAAGACTGCTATCCCCAAATTACAAAGAAATAACTGAATTACAACTGTGTTCCCCTCATTTTCACTGGCACTGAAAGTATATTGGAAGACTCCTAATAAAAATCTCATTGATTTCTACGCCTCTGTAATAATGTCAGTGCTAAACATCAGAATTTATTTGGGCTGCTGGAAATGTTGCTTTTTTCGCTTTCTGCCAACAGTCATGGGTCACTTGATACAGACCCCTGAAACCAGCCGCAGATCCAGGGGACGGTAGACAGCTCTTCCACCCAGTTGCTTACACACTAACACCCCCCACACTAGATGGCTTCAGTTACGAGACACAGCCTGCCTGCCAATTCCCAATTTCAGGATCCATAAATTACACTGCCTTCTGCTCAGCTATGGAGAATGAATTACCGATAAAACCACGTCTAGACACAGGCAATGGTTTGGAGATGGTTACATGCTCACCCTGGGCTAGATATTAAAAATATGTGCACTGTCAAATACCAAAAGCAAGTAAGACTGGGAGTAGCTATAAAGGCCTCCATGTCTTCCATTAAGGGTTCTGATGAATGCTTTCAGTACTTCTGTGGGCAATAAAAAAAAAAAGCATTTCAAGGCTTGTGAAACACTAATAAAACTGCTGTGAAGTATAATTTAGAATCGTAAGAAACCTATTAGTCTCCTGTAAGTCTTCTGGAGATCTGCTATTTTGGAAGTGGGTTTATTTGCCCACTGACATACAACTAAAGTTTGAGTTAATAGGAGCAGATACACAAAGTGAGCTACTGGTTGAACTTTCTTACTGGTATTTTCTGTGCACATCATCTTCTACACTTCGTGTTTATCTGTCCCTGAGGGACCTTTCAAAGACACTTGCTCTCAAATACAAGGATGCAAACCCTGCTTTATTTAGTTTTACTTCCTACACGTTGACATGAACTCAAGAGATACAACATGGCAGCAGTTTGCTTTTATGGGGCTACCTGCAACTTCAGAGGAATCCAGAAAGCTGTCAACTTGGCTATCCTGTTTGAAGGCAATCACGACTGTAAGAGAATTTGGGGAGGAAAGCACGCCTGGGGCAGAAAAATCAAAGCAGGTCAGATGTGATCTCCCCCTTGAATAAATCAATGCTCTAACCGTGGCGGGCAAAGAACTTATCTCTCAGCTGAAATCTCAAGGTATAAGGCATTAAAGCTCTTCTTCATCCTCTTAAAGCAGGATTTAGAGCTCCCGTCCTACAGGCAGCCATAACTGTTAAATTTTTGCTCCAAGGGAAGTTCTAGTGGTTTAACAAAAAGGCTGTAAAATTGAGAATATTCATTCACGTTTTTAAACGTCAGCACAGAAAAAACCCTGTTCCCCTGCCGCAATCACCTTGAGAGGCACAATTCTCAAAGGGATAAAAAGTCATCATCCACAAATTAGTCCTAAGTGATGGGAAAAAACCACCCCTGTGGCAAGTCACTCTGCAGTTGCTCATTTCAACATCTATCCTTTCAGCATCATTCAGTGGTCGTTCCCTCTTTCAAGGCCTGCAGTATTAGTGACCACATACTGGAGGAAGCGGATGTTTAAAATTGCTATGATGGAGCAATTCATACATGCCCATTTTTTTTCTTGGTTTCAACCACAAAGCAAATAGGCAAGTGACTGACTTATCTCACACGTACAAGCTCAGCCAGGTTTACCCACTTCACCAACTAACATCGCTGACCCTTGCAGTTTGTTCAGATCAATACCCAGTGTTTACAGCTGAACAGTGCCTAAAATTTGTGATGAGTCCACGGAGGCAATTATCAAACTCTCCAAGTTATTTACATGCACCATCTCATGCTTATCCAGTCCAAGCGAAGACAGACTTCCTATGTTCAGATTTCACCCACCATTAATCCTGATGTTCATACTGAACTTCAAAAAAAAAAAAAACTTCAACCAGCACAGTAATTAAGATTTCTGTTGTCACTGCTTTGAGAAACAATACAACCAAGCTGCACCCAGCTTAGGTTTAAGTCTTCTGTAAAGCTGCCATCCCATCACACAAAAAAACACATAACATGGAATACCAAATAACCATGCAGAAGCCACATATTATACATCGGACTCTCTGGCACTGACACTTGGGGACTTTTTCCCCTGAAGCAAGTGTAAAGGTCCTAAGGACTGGAAATGGAATTATAATGGCAATTCCAATAAGATGACAGGCATGGATGAAACATCAGTACTACTCCTACAGCAGTCTGCTGCTTTGTTCCCAACAACCTTATAGTCTGGTTAATCCACTTGTAGGAACTGCTCTGTCAGATCAAAGCCAGTTCAATATCCTGTCCAAGTCTTCAAAAGAAGGTGTAAAACCCTATAACAACCAGTTACACAATTATCAGCCTAGAGGGAAGACTTCTGTCTGAGCCTGGGCAGTTAACAGTTGGCTTATGCTTTAAACTAGGGGAGTTCATAATCCTTTTTTTTAAATCCTATCTATCTATTTTAACATTCTAAACTATAGGTTGATTTATTTAATCTCACGCAACGTTTGATCTTTGTATTACTGGCCACAAGCTCCCTAGGTTAATTCCATGAAATTCAAAAGGACATTGCTTTTTATTGCAGTTAAACTTGTTCCCTTGCCTTCCTTAACTGTCCTCTGACCACAGCAGTGGAAGACTAGTACCTTCAGTTTACTCTTATGTGTAGACCTGTCAGGCCCAGTCCTGTCAGTCTTTGAACTAGGAAGAGTTTGGAGGCTCTTCCTAGGAGCAGAACATCCCATCTCCCATGCCTCTTCCTGAACCTGTCTCCTGTTGAATTACCCTAGGAACAAAAGAGGCAGCAGTTCCCCCCAGCTGGGAAAACCCAGTGTGAAATACCCTACAGCTTATGCCCCCCTCTCTGCTGTTCAACGTTCCTACTAACTGCTAAGCTGATAACCCATGTCATCTGTTACTCAAAGCATGAAGGAAAAAAAAAAAAAAAAAAAACATCTGCATGAAAGAAAGTTAACTCAGCTTTAATTGCATGAAAATGAAGCAGAGTTTGCTGGACAGAGGGAGATTTAAGGCCATTTAGATCAATAATTCTTCAAACCAAGAAAACATTTTCACAAGAAAAAAAGCTTGAAGCATGCTTATTTTGAGGGAGATGTTATACCACCCTGTTTCGAGGATTGGCAACAGCAGCAATGCAACCAGCATCCCACAAAGGAAAGGAGAGGTAAAAGCAAGATAAAGCAGTGACCCGTGTCCAGTTGTGAAATACACCGCATGAGCAGACTGTTTTCAAACACACACCAAATGCTGCATAAGTTTAACTACTGTGGGTTGCAAGATAGGTAAGAAGTGGAACTTCAGTAACGAATCAAAAAGTCCAAGGCCAATTGCAGACAACGCTGTATTTGACCACCTCTCCTTACACTCCACTTCCAGTCACACTGGTGAGCAAGAATCACTATAAACTCCATTGTATTTGCCTTCCAGCTGAACCCTGCATGTTGTCTAGAAGAGATCCAGGAGCATTCAAAAATGTACAGGAAAAAAGAATTAAAATCAAGCACTGAAATAAATTCCTGACTAACATCACCTAATTCACTAGCTGGGCTAGAAAGAGCCACATCTCTGCACTGCATTACTCCGGTCTGTCTACATTCTTTACAGCAATTAGCACTTCTGTTCAAGAGCTGAGTGCCCTTGACTTGGTTTGCTCACAATGGAACAAAATTGGTGCTTCCGACACTTCCATATCCTGTAGCAGCAATAAATTAATCCATTGCATTAATCTAAAATGTCATGCAGCATTTGCAAAGCATGCAGGTTATCCCCGACCACCCACATGTTGTCGAGATGCAAGGATCAAGATAAATACCTTTAACGAGCCAAGTCATACCACTTAATCACCCTAAGCATGGCATCTCCACAAGCTAGGAAGCGCTCCCAGACTCCCAGGCCTCTGGGCACCTGCTGCTATAGAAGCTTAAAGGAAGCTCAAGGCCCCTCATCCATTCAGCTAGCAACAGAGCCGCTTACTGTGCTTCCTAACCCCACTCCAAACTAACCTTCTCCTGCATCCCAAGAAATAGAAGTGCCAGCCACTAAGTAGCATGGACCCTGAAAGAGTCATAGAAGAAACAAGTCATCCTTATCAATGGCAGAACTATTTGCTGCTCTCCCTACCCTCTCCCAAGCAACATGACGCTGTTTTACCCTCTTTGCTAGGCAGATTCTGGGAGTAAACAGGCTTGCTTCAATGGAAAAGTCTATGGGTCTGAAACACTGTAGAAAAAAATTTAAAAAGAATTTAAGCACAATTTTCCCTTTTCTATCCCATTGCTTGATGACTGGGCAGTGCTGTAACACAATAGCAATGTCCTGACCCCAGGCGGTACATCAAAGTTTACCGTAAGCTGACTATTGTGCTCAGAAGGATAATGGATCTAATAAAAGCCCAAGTTCATGCTTTTAACTGCATTGGAGGAGAGGAGAAAGCAAGTAGGGGGCATAACATACCCCAGTGTGAACTCACCATATTTCTCTTTGCACTTGCTTCTTAAAACCACTGTAATCTACAAAGACTTACATTTACAGTTTTTGGAAGGGGAAAAAAAAAGCAATCCTGCAATAACAAGTAGTTGTTCAAGAAAGATAATTAAACTCATCAGGGAAACTGCCATGAAGGGAGACTACAAGACTGAAGAGCTTGTGAGAATGTTTACTTTTGGGAAGAAGCAAATACAGAGACAAGATAAAAAGTAGGGAGGGCAAGAGCACTGAGCAAGGAAATCAGATCTTCCATCCCTTCGGCTCTCACACTGGGCAACAACATCCAATAAGCTGACCAATTCAGAAGAAACCCAGGGAAAACACTTTTTCACACATGTCTACCTTGGCAACCACTGGCCCAGGAAGCTGCTAGAGCTTGCAGCCATCCTCTTTCCACCTCCACCTCTCCATGATTTTAAGTTCAAGACTATCTATAGTTGCATTTTTAAAGAGCTTTCAAAAATAATTAAGAGATCAGCTTAAATCTGGATAAGTAAAGTTCAACTGTTACAGGTCCAGACAAGAATTTCTTTGGGGAGAGATTATCCCAAAATTGGCCAGAGGTTGATTCTCGCACCTTCTTTTGAAGTATTAGACACTAATCAGTTACCCGTGCTCCTTAAATCACATACAGGTTTTCTAGAGGGGATACAGATTTTGAGAGCACAACTAAAGACATGGTACAGAGGCTTATTTCAACAATTAGGCTAATAACCTGCCTTCTGGGGTACACAGAAAAGGGGAACCACTCACAGACTACCACATCTGAGTCTGAAAAGGAAGACCTTAAACCAGTCAAGGAATCGACCAGAGAACAGTTTGTTGTCAGGTTCCCTCTACATTTTTGTACAGTCTCCTGGCCTAACATCTCACTATTAAGGCAGTTATTTTTATAGGCCATGTCCAAATTTGTCAGTTGAAGCCATTTAATGCCTGTATTGCTGTCTATAAAATGCTACAAGGCAAGTCATGAAAAGTCTGTTTACTGACAGCAGGTATGGGAAGACCTCAATTTCCTGTCTTCATCCCAGGCACTAACGAACAGTATTTGCCACACGATGTTGAGACATGAATGTTTGCCTTCACAACAGACCTCTACACAAGCCTACAGAAGGACCTGCACTAGATCTGGTCACAAAATTGGAAGCTTAGGAGAGCTGACAACAGCAATTCATTGCAGTCCTACCCAGAACAAGAAAAATCATTGTGAGGAATGGGTCAGCCAGAGATCTAAAATATGCAATTAGAAGTACTTATCTAAAATTACATGCCAAGTCTCCGCAGCATATCTTTCTGAACCTAACCCTTTTAGCTGGAATTGGCAATTACTCAAACAGTAACAATCTCAATTACTACATCATGACAATACAGTTAGGAATACAACTGAGGCAGAGTAGTATGGACAAGCCACGTAAAAGACTTGAAAAGAGCACTAAGAGTTGGTATCAGGACAGAAAGACCAACTGCAAAAAGGGAAGAGATCTCAAACTCCTACATTAACACGAGCCAGGAGAGGATTTGCATGCAGGTCATTTTAAGAGACCTATGCACAGCCCTGCACAGGCACACTAAAATGTGACAGCTTGGATAGAGCCTTTCCTCTTTACAAGAGCAGATTTGCAGATACCTATAATGATAAAAATAGCATTAGTCACTCAACAGAAACTGGAACCGTGGTTCAAGTGACTTGAAGACTGTACAGCTGTAGAGCTATCCATGAATACTCCTGAATTCTGTCTCTATTCTACTTTCTAACTGCAATCACCAAAACAAGCGGCTGAGGTAACACTACAGAAGCTATCAAGGTGCAAACAGGTAGGGTTAAAAAAATCCTAGAGAGTTGCTTTAAGAGGGAAGGTGGTACAAGGCTTCATCTCCCTGCCTTTTCGCAACCCCTGCCAGCCGATATTTACTATGGAAAGTTTTAGATACGAGGTGAATGTGACAGCTGCTTGCACTACAGAAGCACCAGCTCACACACACAGGAAAGGAGAAGATGAAGCCCATCAACATGCAAGCCAGATGAAAAAAGGAAATTTTCGTTACCACAGCTACCTGAGAGAAGCTGTTTTCTACTGAGAAAATCTTGAGAAAAGAGGCACAGAGCAGAAGAAAATTACAGAGCTACAGCTCCAAAAGACTCTACCTCCTGTCCTGAACTCTGAATTAGCGGAGGTTTCCATATGGCAGCCTGCAATATGCCAGAGTGATCCCTCAGCTGGCATCAGTATCAGAAAGAGGTTAGGAAAAAGAGCTAATTCATTCAGTTTTTTTCTTTATAGGTGAAGGGAAAAACACGTAAAGAACTGCAGGAAAGGAAAAGAAAGTAAAACCATTCCCTAAAATTTTAAAGATTCTTGAAGCAGATGGCTCAGGGTCCCCTTCAAACTGCAGAGCTTTTGTGGGTACAGCTGAGCTTCACACTGGCATGATAGCTCTGTATAATCCCTTTGTTTTGAACAAAGTGCTTAGCTCTAAACAAATAGCCTGAAGTTCTCCAACAGTTGATCTTTTTAAGTACCGTGTCCCACAACCAAGACAACTGAACTGCCTCTAGTGAAATCAGTCAAGTCCCCTCATCCTCACACCACCTCAAGAACTGTTGTTTAAGGCACTTAGCAAACTGAAATACAACTCTCCAGACAATTTTGATTGCATACCAGGAGTTCATCCATGCTCGTCTGACACTTCTCAAGATTGATCCGTTTAATTGCCACCTTCTCCTTCTTTGGAGCGCAGAAGGCTGCCTGCACCACCGCAGTCGCTCCACTCCCTGTGGGTGAAAAAGACAGTTAGCAACATCTTAGGGGACTTCAGCAGAAAGGAAGGGAGGTCAGACAACAAAATTACGAGTGCCAGTTCATAAAGGCAGCAGAGCCAGGTGAACACCCAGTGAAGGCAACTCCACAGTCACTCCTCACTCCACGTCCATGCAGCTCGGTGGGACATTTCAGCTGCAACACTGAAGTACTGGGCTAATAGAACGAAAACAAGTGGATCTTTCTGATCCCTTGCAGGGATCGTTACAGCTCTGCAGACAGAAAAAAAGCCCCTACTCCAGCTTACTTATAACAGAAGAGTGATTCTCCATGTGCTTTTAAAAGAAAGGCCACTGAGGTCACACAGACTTTTAACCTGATGTGTTCACCCAGAGTGTTGAAACAAGCCACACTCTTCGCTATCAACACTAATGAGATTTTTCAAATATTTTTATGTACTAATTGCTGTTCTCATCTCTCCTCATTTTATGCAAAGACACGAGGTAGGCTTCATTCAAGCCTGTTCAGCTCGAGTTCTCATGTAGTAGCACACTGCCAGTGTCTGGGTTGAAAACCACAGCCAGAGAACATTTACATTCCAAGAGGGAAAAAATATTGAATTTTAATGTACAGTTGTTCAAACTGCTAGAAGTAGGGATAAGAGATCTGGATTTAAACTGCTCAGCAATATCATATCCTCTGATATCAAAAGGATTTTGCAACAGTGAGACCTAATCTAGCTGATGTTAAGCCCATATTTGTTGACCTCCAGAAATATTTGCAACATTCACATCTCATCAATAGGACACCTTGTTGCTTTCTTTTCTACCTTTATCTTTGTTCCCCACATTTATACACTTCACTGGAAAGGAATAAATTAAAATTAATAAAAAAGGGGTCAGGATGGGTGGGAAATAGCTCAAGAGCTTCCTATTGCCAATACCTAAAAAAATGCTATTAAAAAATGAACCCACATCTATTCTGTTCATTATCCCAGGCATAACTCTTGAGCCCATTTAGAGACAAGAACAGCTATTCTGCATTTTGGAATAAAACACCTGTTTTACCAGATTCTCCTGTTCTTAACACTCTAAAACCTGCTCCCAGATTCTGCAATACAGGTGTAGTACAACATTTTTTGCAAACTTTTTTCCCCCTCTAGTCTGTTCAGGTAAACTGGGGGCAAACACCTGTAATCTCATCTTCAAAGGAAGGCTACTGAAGCTCCCTACAACCACCAACTTCCTGCAGGGAGTTGCACCAAGTCACAGTCAGACTTGAATAAAGTGTCAGGTGGGGAAAAGAGCTTGAAATCCAACCCTGAAAGATAGAGGAAAAACTGCTCCATCCAAAGTCACGCCAAAATAAATTACAACGCCCTGAACTGTCGGACTCTCCTCCTCTAATCTTCAACCAGTACCTACTACAGTGGAGCTACAGGAGTGTCACTTCACTTTATATGGCATTGCAAGTGCACCCTGGACAACAGCATCAGCTTGCCAGTTGATTCCCTGCACTTAAGAGTTTACATTTTAACAGCAGAAGGCAGCCACGTACAGAACACAAAACGGCAAGGTTGCAAATGGGTTTTTAAGAAGTTCAAGACTGCGGCCATTTATTACTTGCACACGTATTATTTTTCAGAGGCTATTCATAGCAGAGGGCAAAACAAAACTACCAGGAGAAGGTTAGGTGGAAGAAAAGGACAGCAATAGTGGCAAGAATATTTACAAGGGACTTTGAAAACAAAGTTTGAGTGCCATAAGCAGGGTCTTGAGCAAAGGATGGAGAAGATGGAAGAGTCTAGGCAGACATTAACAAAAAGCGCTCAGAAAAAGCAAGGGAGGGAGGTTTTGACAGCCGAGTTTGGCCAGGCTGCCAGGAGCAGGGCTGAAATACACCATATTAAGCACGGGACAAGCATCCCAGAAGCAAACCTCTACATACACTGCCTGTGGTCACTTTGCCTGGCAGGTACAAGATGCAGGACTCCAACACAAAAGCAGCAGCCCCAGCACAGACAAATTCCCACAGGGAATCCTGGGTTGCACTGACCTCCTCCTCTCCACCCAGTACCTGCTTCTCTAAAATTTTTTGCTGCTTCTTTGGGGAGAAAAAAAGCAAAACCACACAAAATTACTCAAGATAAAGACAGCAGAGAATACAGAAGTGGCGACAAAAGGCAGGAGAAGCGAGCTTGCATTTCCTAGCACTGCTGGGCTCCCTACAGCAATAGCCTTTTGGAAGTCAGAACAAAAAACAAACACTTGTGCCTGTATCATTCTTTTGGAAAGAGTTAGATCCCAGAAGAAACACTACTGATGACACATTCAAAGCACCAGTATTATGATTTCTTTCTTTGGATGTCTTGGTGCATAGTAATAGATGGAGGCTGAAAACATAAGCCAGATGCTGCAAGAATATACAACCGTGCACCTCAGAAGGCTGCCTTGTCAGGCAACCCTTTTCGCTCTTCAGTTAGTTTTGCGGTGTGCATTTTTGTCTCTAAAGCTACCTGCACAGACCTCATCAACACAAGAGTATCTGTGCTCAAAGACACTGTCTGGATATCTCAGGCACTTAATAGCTCCAGCATACGCCTGCTTTCCCCCCACAACATGACATACTGGGGTTTCTGTGCCAGTTAAACCCAGTTGGCATAAGCGTGACTGGCAGAGATGCTTCTTACAATCCAGATGCAATACCACTACTGTAGACGAAATCTTTTACAAGATGACAGTGAAGTCCAGGGGTTTATAGAAGTGACTACACAAAGAACAGCTTTGTGTTTTGTTTTTTTTTTTTTAAGATGTTACTACCAGAAACAATAGATGGAAACTAATTAAAAGCAGGACCATGCATGCTACAGCTCCTTCCCAGTCCTCAAGCCAGCCTGATCAATGCTTGCTAGGACTTCAGGGCAAAAACTGCTTCTCGCTAAGTGTTTGGACAATGCCCCAGCCTGCAGGGACCCGATCTGTTATGGGTGTATGGCATTATTTGAACAGTAATGAAATCCCAAACTAAATCCTTCTGGGCACATGGCAGCGAATCATCCGAACTCGAGACTCCTCCCATTTAATTCCCTGCTGCTCCTACTTCTCTGGCAGCTCTCTTTGGTTCGATCACCACCTGCTCTCCCCACTCCCCCCTCTCCCATTAATTCGTCATTTCTTTCAGCTCCTCTGTAGCACTTAATTATAGAGAAACAATGAAATCTCAAAAGCATATCAAGCAAGGATTAAGCCAAGCTCCAGCACGATGTGCCACAAGCAAGCTGCTCTTTGGTAGCAGCAGCGGCGTGCCGTGCTTCTGGGGCCAAACAAAGAGGGGTTTCCATGCTTCTTTGAAGAGCACAGAACACATAGCAACAAGGCCACTTCAGGCTTTGCAGCCATACAATTTGTTTATGAAATTCCAGGGTGGCAAGAGAAGGAAAGGAGAGAAGCTGCAGCAAGGATGCTAAACACATTGCTAAGTGAAAACAAGCATAGAGAAGACAACACCAATGGAGAGAAAAGCCTGGCAAGTCAATATTTTTTTTTTTAAAGTTTAGGAGAGGGTAACAAATACACGGGGAAAAGTAGGGAGAGAAGTGATTTCCCTGGCTGCTATGAACCATCTTCAATAAGGAAAAAACCCACAAGGGCAGTTTGCACTAGGATGGCACAATTTAAACAAATCAGCTGCAGTCCCACGCTGCTCAGCTGCAATGATATGGGCAGCACTGGGTTAATAATGCTCCTGTGCTCAGTTCATGCTTGCTCCCTACCTCAAGACACTGTGATCAAGGTCAGTGCCGAGGCTCTTCCCTCTGCGCCTCCCTCAAGATCAGCTTTCGGAGAAAATTCACTGCCTAGTTAATCTCTTCCAGCATAACGGCTTAGCAAAACAATGACAACTGGGCACGGCCAAATGCTTGCTGCTTTATTCCTGAAAAGCAGGAGATCATTTTATCGAGGGCTGGGGGAAGGAAAGAGACCCCAAGCAGGTATTAGGATCTGTTTAATACCCCCTGCTTTTGCCCCTGTAGGCTTTCAGATACAGTTCCAACCCTTAGGATAGCAGCTGCAAAATTCCTGCATAAAAGGGTCATGACCTGCTTTAGGAAACACTGCCTAAGGAGGAAAACATACCCTTTCTAACCCTTGCTTCTTTCATGTTTTTATGATTAAATAGTTTTCTGAAATAAAACCAACCTCTGAAAGGATGAAAACAACCCAAACCCAAAACTCTCCAAGCACTCAGTTACTCATTTCCCAGGGTATCTTCTCTGGTCTTCTGGATCCATGCTCCTCCAGAGCTCCAGCCTAAACTTCTTAAATTGAGACAAACTCTCTACAGAAGTCCACTGCCAGCCTTTAAGGGAGGTTGGACACCATCTCTTCTGCAGTCACTTGCTGTCACATAACTTACATGAAGCCTCCTTTTTTAAAAACAAACCAAAAAAACCCACACACAACAAGCCCTCCAAGATCTCCGTTAAAGTTGAGGGAAACCTGTGATTTCAAAGCTATTTGGAGGAGTGGAAAGACAGAAGACTGACCTGAGGACATCGCATGTTCATACACACTTTGCTTCCAAAGATAACTGAATCTTTGCAGCCACATATGGATGCTGCAGCTCTCCTGGTAAGACTGGGATGAATTGCACTGATGCCTCCTCCCAGGCTAATGCAGTTGAAGCCAGAGGTCCTTTTGGCAGAGGTCTCTGCTTAAGCAATGGGAACAGTCACGCCAAATGGTCACAAGACAAACACCAAATCCTGGCTCTAGAACAGTATTCCCCCACCATGTGCAATGGCAATTTAAAGCAGCAACACAGAAAGAGTGCTCACAAAACGGTGTTGCCCAAGCTTTAAATCCATCCCACTACTGGAAACTGAGTTTCAGTTTCCCTGGGTGAAGCGAAAAATTCTCTTCAAGGTAGATCAGCTGCTCACACAGCTGTTTCCATCTACAGGGGACATAATCCATAACAGTCTTGGAGCACCAGTCTTTATCTTAATGTGGTATCAAATCCCCTCCGTAGAAGAAACATGCTCTTCCAGGGTCAAATGAATGTTACAAGCAACTTAAGTTGGAAGGAACCTCTGGAGGCCTCTAGCCCA
>NW_009260479.1:2072669-2086446 GCF_000687185.1 Egretta garzetta | reverse complement strand
AGAAAGCAGGGCCAAATCCCCACTTAGACCAGGTTCCTCAGCATCAACTTCAGTCTAATTTTGACCATCTTTAATAACAGATATTTCTACAACCTTTTTGGCTGTTCCTGTGTTTGACCACCCGCATGGCAAAGCTTTTTCTCACCTCGCTATCTAATCAGATTTCCCATCATTGCTCACAACTACGGCCTTTCACTGTGCACCTCTGTAGAGTCCAGCTTCATCTCTTCTGCAACTTCCCACCAGATAGCCAAGGACAGCAGCAACATCCCCCTTCGCTCACTCTTCTAAGGCTGAAGAAACCCAGCTCTCCCACCCTGCCCCTGTAAGCCACATTCCCAAGTCTCCTTCAGCATCAGACCACGCTCAACTGAACGCCTCTGCACAACCCTGCCCTCTCCTTGCACCATTCCCCAGCACACACACAAGCGCGCTCTATTTTTAAGCGAGATCTGGAATCTGTCCTCCACTATCTGGAGTACAGTGCCAGAAAGCTGCTCGTGACGCAGGCTCTGTTTATAATTGTGCCCCCGGGTTTTCCTCTTATGAGCAATGCACACAAAACACTTCCCTGCAAGGCTGCTCTGGACCAAGCAACGGCTTTCAGGCTCCAGGTATCCAGTTTCAGGTAAAAGAAAAAAAAAAAATATATATCTATATATATAATTCAGAACCCTGTCCTGTGGGCTCTGGCACAATCTCTCAATGGGCTTGTCTTATACCCTGCTGGTTACACCTGGGCTCTGGCACAATCTCTCAATGGGCTTGTCTGCTGGTTACACGAAGCAAGGAAATCACTTGTTGTGATTAGCTGCAGAAACAGCGAAAGAAGTAGACTGTTTGCTTCACTCCACATCTTTTTATGGGATTACACATCTGTAACAACGAGGAAGATCCAGTCACGGAATCACACACATGCCAAGATCTCTTGTTCCAAGGATGTGACATTAACAGTCCTCGCTCCAGATCACATGGACAGGACACCCAAAGCCCAGGAGACCTTTAATGCTTTATAACACAGACTCTGTATTCACGCCTGCCACCGCAGGCATGAGGATGGCAACCTCCATCTCTGGATGCTTCAAGTCTTTGACAGCCTCATGCCAAACTGCTGTGGGAGCCCTGCTCTGTGGTTACTTGTTCCAAGGACAATACAGTAATAAAACAAAGCTACAAGACTGGGAATAGAATTTCTTAAGCATTCTTACAGAGCACACAGAAGATACACATCTAATTAAACCAGAAATTAAACACCAGATTGCAAACTCAGACTGATCTTGCAATGTTTGGTCAATTTGCTATGAAGGCAAAGTTACGTCTCTATTTTCTCCACCTCATTTGAGGTTTCTGATGAGAAGAGAGTCCTCTTGCAAAGAATGAACCTCTTCTAAAGATAAGCTAACAAAAAAACCTACTCTTAAATTTGTAGCCAGCTCAGTACAGGGTGGGAATACTCCTTTCCCCAAGCAAGACTTGGTAAGAAGAGTCCACTGGATGTCAAGTGTCTTCCTGGCACAAGCCCCTCGATTCAGGAAGAGTGAAGTAAAGCAATGTTAATGGTTCTTGAACAGGGTCATAGTTCTTCAAGCCGTCTCCCCACTATGCGTCAAACTCCTACTACAAAATGGAAGATGCAATCCACACTGACAGTTACAATTAGCATTAATAAAACCGAAGGGAATTTGTAATGGGACTCAGACATATTCCGAGTATTGCCACAGAGGGGACGAAAAATCTGCTCACCCACAGTAAGGAGAAAGCTTTCACAGGAAAGCATCATCTACTCAGCCCAGTACTGCAGGAAGAGTGCTGCAAATGTTAAGGATGCTAGAAGTGAAGTTACAGCCCTGAAGGAGCAGGAAGATCACTGAGGTGCTTCTGGCAGGGCTCAGAGCAAACCCAAACAGCAAGCTGAGCTCAACGTTGGAAACGCTGCGAGCAGCAGCAAAACCAGTAAGGGAGAATTCAGTTGGTTTTGTCCTGTGCCTGGTTGCAAAACCTGCGGGGAATTAAAGCAGCAGCAGCACAGCAGTCCATGGCCAAGATGACAAAAAAAGCTACAAAACCAGAAGAGTGAGCGGAGCTCCCCTCCCACAGTAACACGGGGAGCGCAGACACACACCTTCCCCCGGGAAGCTCCCAGAGCTGCACCAGCACAGCCACGCTCGCTCCCAGACACCTTTCCACCACGCGTTCCTGATACGGATTTACTATGAATAGTATTTCCCATAGAGAAGGGAGCCAGGGCTTTACACTTATTTCTCCGCAAGCTGAAGGATGACACATCCACAGTGCAAGATGGCAATACCCTATTTAAAACCCCTGGTAGAGGTAGAGTGAGGCCAGGTTGAACTTGGTGCACCCTCTCTCAACTGCAGTTGTTTGGTTTTTGATCTACAGCAGAGGCAGAAAGATATTGAGTAGAGAAGAGGGAACGAAATACTTGCTAATACAGTGCAGGGAAGACATAAATCACCTATTATAACAAAGAAGTGTAAGCAAAGCCAGAAAGTGAAAGCAGATTTAACTGAACAGTTGTGAGGAAGCCAATTTTAAAGCCTATATGGGGGGGTGGAGGAAAACCAGCAATCCCCACTGACTATATATCACACAGAGCATAAGTACACACTGCAAATGAAGACACCTGCAGCATGCATGTGCAGCAGCCCTACAGGCAGGCGAAATAGCTGAACTCTCACATTCACAAGAGAGTAGCTACCCTTGTATTACTGAGGAAGAGCCTTTAAAAAGAATAGCCCAACCCTGGTTTAAATAATTTATTCTAAACCTTTGCATTTCCACGCGGTCAATGTCAAAATGTCACCCCGCCCTTCCATAGGGCATAACTCACATCACTGAATGCAGCACGTTCAACCCTCTTTCAAGCTCACCTTGAGCCAAGTGCTGCAAACATTTAGCTGAGTTCAAACCAAAGGTGACTGCACGTACATTGAGACGCAGGGCATGTGCTGGACAACACTCTGAGAAAGGGTAATAATTGGGAAGTAATATGTCCAGGCACAGAATTAAGGCTTAAATGCAAATTACTTTCACACCAGCACATCTGATGACCACAGTCTAGACGTTTTAATGAAAGAAGTGGAAGGAAGAATGGGAAAAAGCACAGTTATTACTTGTGAAATCCTATGTTTGTTTTATTTAAATTGCAGGTGTATCTCTTTGTAATGACCTCTGGTCATGTATCCCAGTATAGCCAGAGCTCAAATAGTTTGCAATTCTGTGCAAGTTGCGAGCCCATTTATTTCAGACAGAACTCGCACACGAGGGATTTATGTTGTTAAGACTCAGTTACATGTTTTCCCCGAAGCGTAAGAATCTTTGCTCAATCATTTCGTGTTAGTACCTGCAGTGTCCAACAGACAACTGGTATTCCAGTGTTAAACCAGCATGTTCAAAGAATTTCAGAAAATAAGCAGCAGTTGTCTGAAACTCAGCTATCGAGTTCGAAATCCAGCCAAAGTATTTGAACTGCACGTAAAATTGCCGACAGTGAATTATTCACCATCACGATGCGAGCTCTTGCTGTTGACAATACCACTGAAAACCATGCATCATGTTCAGAGCTCAGAGGTTTCTGCCCATGTAAGACAATGTCTTTCTCAGGACTCCTAAGGCTCCGTGTACAGCGGAGAGCGATGATAAGCCAGGGAAAATCATACAGTGCTGCCAGCACTTGTTTAGACACGCTTCCCCGCCGGTGCTCCATCAATACAGAAACACTTGACGCTGCAGACGTATTGCCCAGGTCTTTCATTCAACTCTTAAACTCAAAAGGAGGAATACAAACCCATATCCAGTCACTTGTAAGAAGTCCAATACCATTTTTGGAGCCATAAGCAATTGGTGGGCAATAGCTGCGGCTGGGTACATCTCCCCACGGCCTCATCGAACTCCGCTTTATAAATGAGTCTGATTTCTACGCTGTAGAGAGATCGAGCTACTGTAAACTGCACAACTCAATGCCAAGGTTTCTGCAGAAAGGAAGGGGAGTCTTATGGAAATTTTCACCCCACCCCACACTGCATTGTTCTCTCAAAACTCTTTCGATATCTCTTCGGCCCTGAACACAGAGAAACGTCATCTGTTTTCCCACCTTCGGCAAACACTCAGGTCGGGAATCCTAACAGACTAAGCACAGAAGTGACGGTTTCAGAGAGAAAACAGTCAGCCTGTTAATGTAACACAGGCCACGACCGGAACGGAGGGCGAGGAATAGGGCTGACCACGTGAAGCATGTCAGCAAGCTCTCTGACAAAACTGTCACCAGGTCACTTTGCTGTTTGATTTCACCAATGAATTGCTTCACCTACAGTCACCAGTTTACGGTGCGTGCAGCTGAGCCAGGCTGTCAGCTGCCTCCCTGCCTCCAAGAGGTGCTGAACACAGCAAAGAGCTGCAGCTGCCCAGGTGTCGGACTCTACGCTGGAACAAGAGACAGAAGAAAAGGGGAGGGGGGCAAAGACAAGAGAAAAAGCCACTAGACATAGATGGTGTTAAGTGGAGAGAAGAATTATCAGGGGCAAGTATCAGCCCATCTAATATTCTCCCCAACCTTTTTCACTGCAAACACCAAAGCATGGAGGAGAGAGATGGCCAGAGGGTGCTGCTGTGACTGGATGCCTAACCTCCTGCAGCCCCCAGTTTACACCAAATTAGTTCAAACTAGCATACGTTCCCATCGTACCCTTAAGCAGGTATGACTTAACCTGAAGCCCACCTCAAGAAAAGGAGAGAAACACTACTGTCACAGGGACGGTCTGCAGGGAATAGATCAGAACCTCATCAGAAAATACAAACACCCTCCAGTTGCTGAAGGTGCTCAGGCGATTTGGGGAATGCCTCCGAGACCATTTTCCCCATGGTAGTAACTACAGTAAGCTCCAAGGGCCAGTTACACAAGTCCTGCATGACCTGCCACATTTACTTAAGATGCTATTAGCATGCCTAAATTAGACTTTCAGTTTGAAACCAATTATATTTATTTGATTTCGTGCCAGCATCTCTGGCTAATTTAAAGGGCACTGCAGCTATGCAGTGTTAATTCTACACGATGGAAAGCAGGCTCAAACATCTCATTTCCAAACACAGCAATATTACTGGAGAAGGTTTATCCTTCCCTTTTAATCACTGTCAGTTGTCTTTATGTTATATGCAGCAATGTAAATATCATGCTGGCTGTCATCAGGTATTACCAAGGCTTGAAGCACAGCCCCAGTACAACGGCCAAGCCAGTGTTCTCCTTTCTTCCCTCCCAACCTTTATCTCTGAACTCTGTCTCAACTGTAATTGTCAACTGTAGAGGATATTTTATTTGGCCAGGATTCCACTAAACAGAACAATCTGTCTGCATACAGTGCAGATGTTTGATAGTACAGTGGTTATTTTAGGTAAATAAGCTTTTAAGTATCTGATATGTCCTCTCTTGAAGGCTATTATCCTTCCTTTTCAGGAATAGCTTGATCTAGTAAGTCTTTTCTGCACCTTTTAGTGTGTTCAGCACACAAAATTATTAGCCCACTGGTTAAAAATTACATTCTTTAACCAAGAATACTGAGAACCATCCTGTGCCTTAGGATCTGGACAAATCACTACGCTCAGGCTGCTAGTCCATCAGCCTCTCAGCTGTTCCAATAAAGATGTGCATCGGTGAGTGGTTCAAGAGGAAGAGAGTTCACGCTCAAGACACTTTTTCCAGTGAAGTACAGTTTGCTGAAGTCAATACCAAGGTATTTCTTGGCTGTTAAGACCAAGTTATTTATTAGACCGCACTTGGCATCCTCAATGACGATTTTTACTTTAGTCAAGGGATGGAACTTACAGCCTCAGCTTTCAACTTTCTTGGTGCACTACCTTGCAAGGCGAGAGAAAGAGGTTCACAAAGAACTGGCCTAGGAGCTGAGGTTCTTACAGGGGAGGACATACAACACATCAAGTTTCCAAAGGATTCAATTTCCACTGGCGGATGTTAAGGAATCATAAATCAGAGACATTTGTAGTCAATGTGTTTATGGCTTAGAGACAGCATGAACACCAAGCTGCGGTCCTCCCATGCCTTCACTAGGAAGGGTCCTTGCAGATACAGCCTGAGAACATAAAGCAAGCAGCGTAAGAAAAACACTGAGCTATAGAGGCTTGCTATAAAAGAGAAGGCATTGTTCCTTCCCACTGTCATAGGGAATCCATTAAGCAGCTGTTTCACACAGCGATGACAGGGTCACACGGCGGCTTGAGTGTTTAATAGAACGTGTGCCTGTAATTCCCCCATGCACCATTTCAAACACAAGCATTCATTAATTTGGTATAGGGATTATACGATTTGGCATCAGCAATAGCAGGGAACTGGACTCCATGACCCTGGGAGTCCTTTCTAGCTCTGCATCTCAGCAAAATAAGTGACAGTAGCTTTCCATTTGTGTTCTGAAAATTGACATAATGAAATCCATCCCTGGGGATTTTGCAGGAAAGGTGTTTACCGTGTGACAAGAAGCATCTTCTTTATGAGTTTTTAAGCCATCAGGATAACCTAATATTGTGGTGTCTGCCTGAAGCTGATGGCCTGAAATGTCTGACTGCTGTCTCAGCCGTCCCACTTACCTCAACAGGTACCAGCTCAGAGCACGGCCAGATAATTTTCTTAGGAAAAATATTCTTTAAGTGCTCTCATCCCACAGCTATTAACTTGATCTCTCACTTTTCAAATGCTATCATTTTCCACTACTCTCTGCACTGTTTTCAAAGCTTCCTTTTCAGAGAGCTGGAATGAACCCTGGATCCAAAGAAAATGGACTTAGAATCCCCTGAAGACCAAAAACGAAAAAAAGCCTAACTTAGACCTAATCAAAAATTAAAATTCACAACCTGTCCAACAGTAACTACAGAGCTTTCATCCAACGTTTAGGAAAACACCAGTTTTACAAAACCTATGTTGAATTGCCACAAGATGCAATAATCTCATGCCCTGACCACATGCATATCAATACAATTCAACACCACAACTAGTTTTTTAGAACATTTTCCTATTTGACAACACTCTCCCCTCTAACAAACTGCAAAATTCATCGATTAACTCTGCTCTAAGACAAAAGGCAACTTAAATTCTTCCACACAATAAGCTAGCAGAGGATACCACAGGACAAGCCACGTGCTCAGAAGACTCAGAGGGGTACTCGAGGTCAAAATTTCACTCCACAGTTTTAACTTAATTAACAATTCTGTGGATGGATGAAAAGGAAACAGCACCCTCCCACACAGCTTTATTAATAGCAAGGTGCTAGCAGTAAAAAGAGTAAAGTTTGTGCTTAAATTACCATTCATGACTATGAAGCGGTAAAGTTTGGCAAAACCCAAGGAGAATTTACTACAGTTGGAGACGATCACTGAAGTATTTCAACTCTCACTGTTCTTTAACAGCTGCTCGTACCTTTTCTCTCCAGGATGAATTTACATAGGCTCATTTCCTGCCTGAAGGAAATATCCATTTGGGAGAATGCTGTAAAGTCAGTTTAGCATGAAACAGTGAAATTAAACAAAACAAGAAATTTTTCTCTCCCCCACCCCCACTCAGCAGCTCTCAAGACAAAACGGATGGGGCAGAAAATTGAAGTTTGGCCAGAAACTAAAACCTTCTTCAGAAGAGCTTTTCTACATTCCCCCAAAAAAATGCATTTTAATTTGACTGAGTTAAAAGAGTTTGAGTGTTGTTTCACAAGCATGCAGTACAAGCTGTATAAAACTTTAATGGATGTGTGGAGGGACGATTCGACTAATTTGATGATTCAGTGAGAAAGTGAATCAGTGCTATGGATTTACTCCGTCCTTCATTCACAGATGGGGTTTGTGAAGCCTTTAAGACTTGAAGGCAGCTGTGCCCTGCAGACTTCCCAGTGTGCAAAACCAAAGAGGTCTACCAAATCCTTGCAAGGCGCTTTAGGCTCTGGTTTGGTGGAGGTTGATGCATAACCAAGTTTTTTTTTTCCAGGGATGGCATTTCTCTTCATTGCAAGAAATTCTGTGTTAAGCAAAAATTCTGCATGCAGTGACACTACACCAGGAAACAACAATCTTCGAGAACCCTGGGGAGCGGTGAAAGAAAGGACTTCGGGGAAAAAAAAGTTGCTGGATATTGTAGCTATTGAGCAGAGGTGAAAAGAAATACTGGATTTTTCCTTTCTGCACTTGGATCACCACGAATCCCTGTTTGTACTATGTGACAGGACCACATAATCTGGTGAAAAACAAGGAATATGCAGGCTGTGACGATTAACATGAGAACCCCATGCACAAGCAGTGTTTCAAGGCAAACGACGCACCCAGACAACCTAAGGGATCAGACTTAACAGTTGACAGAATCCCACGCTAAGGTCAGTCTCTTCATTTGTATTTGTGCATGGCAGGAACATGAGAAATACTAAAGTGGTACCACAGACCTAGTCAGGTACCCATAACCCTATTGTCATTCAGCTGTATTTACACTACTTGCTAAAGTGACCTTGTCTTAATCAGACAAGTTTGATTTTGTTCTTAGTACGGCTCCCTTCATTAGCATATGCATTATTCTGCACATCAGCGGTACCACATCTCCTCTCATACACCAGGAGCGATGACCTTCTGGTAAAGAGCCTGGACCGCCTGTCAGCCAGGGACCTAACCCTGCCTCTGAGACTTTCCCGCATGACTGCCAGAAAGACAGACGGAATTTGATGGTTCTTTAGAAATGTCAAGGCTGAACTCCCTTAGGTGAAGTCACAGGAAACTGCAGCAACCTTGAGAGCCAAGTTCTTCGTATCTGCGTCTCCGCTGTTTGATTCTAAAGGGAGCTCAGGGTAATAGGCTAAACTCATCTGGAAAGTCCCAGGATCCAGCTATTTCAAAGATTTTGCAATGCCAAATTCCACGGCTCCAACAGCTATTCTTCTACACCCACAAAGCTCTCAAGCTTGTCTCTCCCTATTACGAAAGTTTAATAACGCCGAGTTTACAAGTGCTCCATTAGCATGTCCACAGCTAAATTTACTACTACAGAGATTTACGATGGATATCGTGCATTTTAGGGGAAATCTTCCAATTGACCAAATGCAGTTTTTTTGCAATTCACTAACACATCAGCAGCAAGAACCAGTGTTATTGCCCATCATTTTAAACAGCTCCAACTTTTATTAAAAGATTATATCTCTAGACACCAACTTGGTGGGCAAGCTGCTAACACTCAGAAATAAAATAGATGCTGCCAAGTTTAAATAGACAAATGTTCTGGGGAAGAGTTGATTCTCTCCAAGATTTCACCAGTTGCAGAAGAAACAAACCTCCTGGGCATGCATTTGTCAGCCAGCGTACAGAACCCTCAGGTGTGCTCAGGAGCACAGCACATCCAAATTTCCCAGCACTAGCCAAAATATTTGCATTAAATTGAATCTATCTAAATGGTATCCTTGAGAAATGAAAGTGTTAAACATTAATCAGTCTGGGAACCTAGCAGTACTGAAAGCAACTACCACACAGAAACCAACCACGGGGAAAGTGTGAACTACTTCCACATGAAACACCCATATGTTTGGGGTTTTTTTAATACCCCAGAATAACTGAAAGCAGCAGGAACCATCTCTGCCCTCCCCTCAAATCAGCTTAAAACGGAAGAAAACCCAGCCCCGCCGCTTCGATAACAACGATGCCTTCTTCCCAGCCAGCCTCTTTCACCACCGCTTGGCTTTTTTATGTCCTCAGTCTGCTTCCTTGTGCATTTTATCCTCCTTCCTATCAGACAGCAAACAACAGAAACACCAAACAAAGACACAGGCACAACTAAACACCTTTTGTTTTCACTTCCCAAGAGGTGAGGATCAATTCAATTTAGCCCCATTCTAGTAGAGCGATGGTATCAAAGGTCTTAAAGAAATGAGATGTGCCAAGTATTCAAAGGAAGGGTAGCCTGGATGCAGGAGTAACCTGGCTATTCAGTCTCATGAAGGAATACAGAAGGTATATTTGTCTATGTACAAGCAGCTGAAAAACTGCGGTACTGACACTTCAGTGCCCAAGCAGACCAAGTACTATGAATGACTGCTAACATTTTATTTTTATTTTTTTTTAACAGATTGATATTTGCCCAAAGATAACCGTATATAAGCTTTAACATAATCTAAAACAACAAAAAGGCTTTTTACCAACTTTAAGCGGAAAAAGTTTACAGATGAGCACACAAAGCAAGCCTTCAAGTGAAATCAACAGCCTGAATACTGGGAATACACTGTAGGAATCAATTTTATTTAGCTAGGCTGGGGGGAGGAGTGGGAATCTGCGAGGAAATGCTAAAACAAAACATATGGCACCAAGACTGAAGTCTAAACACTCAATTTAGTTCTCAAGCAGTTATATTTTATAGAGTGTAACATTTTTCCTGAATGGGTTTTAAGCAGTTAGGCATATCAAACTGGCTGCAGTTAGCACATACAACTCACAGGTAAAAATCACCACCACACTTCAAAAAAGAAACCTAAAAAGTTATCATTGGACAAAAGCCTCCCATTCCAGCCTGGCTTTTGCGACCAAAGACTTTGATCGTACCTGGTCAGTACTTACTTTTTCAGTGGCATTGCTTTTTCAGTACGTGAGACAACCAGATAAGCACAGGATGGGTGACCACAGACATTTTGATAAAGTTTGGGGAAGCAGAAATCTTAATTCTAAGAAGTTCCTCTGTACCTGCAAAAGAAAGCTTCCCACACACAGACATATATACACTCACATGTAGCGTTTGGAAAGAACGTAGCTAGAAATCTAAATATTCGACTCCAGAAGATCACTGTGTTCACAGGCAAAGCCCAACTCATAAGCTACAAAACTACAGTCATTAAAAAACCTAATCATTCAGTAAATGGTGACTTCAATTTTCAATTTAAGCTTGATTCTGAGGGGAGAAGAAACTCCCACCACATCTGTTCATGCAGCCCGCGTGGTCCTCATTGCTACGAAGGAATCTGTCAGGGGAGAAAGGGCGCAGGAAGAAAGCAAGGGAGCACTCCCACCCCTAATTTATCTTCTGTTTCTGGCACAGACTGTTCACAGCAAAGGGGATGCTCCTAAATCAGCCAGCACAGATCTCATCATTCCAAAAAAGTAGCAAAATGAGAATGACCCAGTTCCAATCAACTTCACTACTGCTACCACCGTTTCCAACAGGAACTGTGAGATCCGAGGGAACCCACATTTGTATCTGATCAGCACAAACAGCATGAGGTTGGATTTTTTTTTTTCCCCTCCAGGCTTCAAGATGACGACTGCTGTGATTTATATGCAATCCACGCCTGGGAGACCACCTTCACAACCAGCAGCTCAGGCTACATATCTCTTTTTAGATGAAAAATTAGATGTCTCCAGAGGCAGTATTCACCTGCAAAGACTATCGCTATTCTGGGTGTACATTTCATAGAAATGCTTTATAAATTGCACCCCCATTTCATCCTTTTTTTGAAATGAAAGTCGGGTTCTGATCCTGAGCAAGGTTCCTTGGTTCAGTGGAACAGAAGTTATTTAAGTCTAAGGAGGCTACTCAGCAGCTACTAACACTAATCAAGCATACTAAATGCAGGTATTAATCCATACCTTCATAATGGCATGAGTCATCCCCACTGCTGAGTAATTTATTTTTTTTTTTAAAACTATTAGCCAGAATCAGGAGAAGTTTTTACAGGAGAAGTTCTCTTTCCACGTAGAAAACTTGCTCTTTCAATTCCTGCACCAAAACAGTATGGAGCCATCCATATCAAATGAAAGCCACATATGGCTATTTTCAGGCAAAACCAGCACAAATTAAGGAATTGGACTGCACATGGATTTTCCTTTATTCTGATGTGGAAAAATAGCTGAGCTGGGAATCTACTGAGTATCAGACTCTAAAAGTAAAGAGCAACATTTTTCATCAGGAAGCAAGTTAAATCCTTTAAAAGCACCAGTGCAAGGTTCATCTCTTTCCACACCAGGACATCTCTTTGTTCCCTCCTGAGAGACTTTTACAGCTCAACAGAACTAAAGAGAGCTCAAAAAAAACAAAAAAAACCCCACCCTTAGGTTTACAGGAGACACGAAGCAGGAGGCAAGGCATTCCAGCTCAGTTAACACAGTGACATTTTGTCCCACAAATCATATACATACTAGGAAACTTGCATCACATCTCCATCCAGGAATCTGGCAGACACACCAATGTTTGAAATGAGTGGGGGGGGGGGGGGAGAAATGGGAAAGTTATAAAGAGAAGCAATATGTTTGCAATATACACATTTCAGTGTACACTCCACCACACGCCAGAATGCCAACACGATCATCCAGTGAGCAGGCAATATCCAGAAACTTGCTTTACAGAGGGACAGGGAAAAGATACGGAAGAAATTAAACACTTTGTTCACAATTTCTCCCCAAGTTCTGTCAGTTAATATGAGACAAGGACACATTTCCATGCTCCTCCTAACACCTTGAGGCTGTAGGATATGCAACTCCAGCAGCAAGTTCTCCTAAGAGCAGAAGTGCATTTATATTCCCTTTTGTTCCCATCCCACTCCGCTCCCCAGCTACAAAGAGGCAGATCGCATGTTCACTCCTAGCATTGGATACTCAAGCTCAAATCCTTGCTTTATGCTACCGGAGAACCCCTTTGCAGGCTTCCAAAAAAAAAAAAAAAACCCAAAAAAAACCAACCCCCACAAAGATGAAGTTCCCTTTCCCCGAGAAATGGGTGGCATGTTCTCCCCCTTCCTCCCCGCACCTTTATCTCCTGCTCCTCAAAGAGGCTGAACATCATCCTCCCCAGGGATTTTCCAAAGGAGGTTTAAAGGGTTGATCTGTCAGATTACACCTTCCCTCTTTACGGGGAGTTTGTCTCCTTCCTAAAGCACTGCTGCTCCCACTGAGCGAAGGAATAGGACAAAGCCCGATCCCACAGAGCAACAGGGATTTCGAGAAGGATTTCCCCCCCCCTCCACAGCTTTAGTTCCTTCCTACTTTTAAACAATGCCAAGAATTTAATCTCTTAAAACAGCATTTTCACAAACTCTCCCACCCTCCTTAACAGAAAACAAGTCTCCCCATGAGGCAGAGATGGAAGGCCCGGGCACGACAGCGCCTTTAGATAGATCATTTATAAACTTCAAATAAAAGCACTCCACAAAGATTACTCTAAAAATTAACCTCCTTCCTAAAAGCCTTTGGCCAGGAGCCTGCCCTGCTGCCTCCCGCTTTATTTCGTGCCTCCGGAGAGCAGACGGGAGGCACTGACCTTAGAGTCACCTGTGGCACCACCTCGGATGTGTCACATACTCGCCCTAGAGCAATATATCCCTCACACACCCCAACAAAATGGTTGAGACAGCCAATAAATCAGTACAGCGGGAGGCCTTTGGTAACTGTGCACTTTCAAGTCAAGAGAGAGTGAGGCGGGGGGAGGAAGAAAAAAAAAAAAAAATCATTTAATGGAGAGAGCAAGGGCTGGGGCTTCGAGCTGTGAGGACAATGAATGAAAATTCACAGCAGCAGCAAAAAGACAGGATGAAAGGCTCGCTCGGCAGCACTACAAAACCCTCCAGCCCCTGCACGGCCCAAAGCAACGCAGGGCTCCGAAACTGCTAAGAGAAGAGTTGTCCCCCCAAAATGGATGGGGGTGCCCTGGAAGGAGAGGGCCCACGCAAGCGGCGGGGCTCGCTCCCACACACCCAGCATGGGGAAGGGCAGACAGAAGAGCCCCCGCTGCGGGGACCCCGTCCCGCTCCGG
>NW_009260479.1:2066673-2071402 GCF_000687185.1 Egretta garzetta | reverse complement strand
CGGGCGCGGCGTGCCAGCAGCCCTCCTCCCAAACGGGGTGGCAGCTGGCCGGTGCGGCAGCCCTGTGGTGTCTGAGGGGACAGAAAGCGGTGGCCTGGCCTTGCCCGGATTTGGCCCAGGAGGGCTGTTTTAACCCCGAGGCAAAGAGGGCCAAGCCGCTGTCTCCCATCTCCATTTCCCTGCTGGCCGCGGCCCTGTGGTGAGCAGGTGTGGAGCCTGGCCCAGGCGCTTTGGGGATCCACATTCCGTGTGTAAAAATAGATCCCGGGGTTACGATGGGCATGGAGGGATCAGAAGGTCTGGTTTTCTCCTCGCCGCCTGCAAGGATGAGCGATTCTCCGGTTTCCCAGCTGCCGGATGCTTCTGCTTGCTCCACACTGCTATTTCGACATTTGTGGATATGTCCAACACCCTTATCCTATGGTTCATGGCCCAGGAGTCCGTAGCTGGAGCTTTGTTGATCTGCATGCATTCAGATGTACATCTGATGGTCAGTGGGGAAAAAAAAAAATCAGATTAAGAGAGTGAAGAATATGAAACTAACTGGCACCATGAGCCCACAAAGGCCACTGTCTATATATTTAGGTTTAAAGTGTTTGCAGTTTGGGGGTGTATTTTTTTTTTCTGACATAAAATAGATAAACTGGTGCATCTCTCACTATCACCAGGCACAAACAGCAACCATCAGGAGAACTGATTGGGAATTTCCATATCGGGTTTCACTCTTCTTTGCTGGTCACTGTTCTTCTTGTAGCTTGATGTCAGGCAATGCTGTGAGTCAAAGAACATCAGTTACACATATTTTTAGCTTATTAGGACAAATTCCTGAGATGCCTCTGACGAACCAGGCTTTGTAGGGGGTCACTGTACCCTGCCAAATGCATGGTCTGACTCCCGTATTTTCACTCGTGCTACCTAATGCAGGACACTAACTCCTTCCTTCTACTTTTTTTTTTTTTTTTTTTTTTTTTTTTTTGTCCTACAGACTCACTGTTGTGCAGACACTCAACAATGATGGTCTCTGTCCATGAGGCAGAGCCTCCAACTGAAAAGCTGTTTGTTTTTCCTGCTCGTCTGTGTTAAACATTCCTCCGCTGAGCGATTTTTAATATTTGCTAAATATGCTTTAATTACTGCTCAGAAATGTCTCTGTGATCTTTTAACCATGTTATAAAAAGAGTTTATTTAGCAATTAAAAACAGGTTTTACCCCAAAGCATGCACTCGGGTGGCCAGTGTCGTATTTCTGATAGCTAACAGCATGTTAAAAATGGATCTGAGCCAGGCATCAACAACAAAAAGACTCATATATGCTTAATTTTACCACAGTGTTTTTAAAGTCAGAACCATATTTTGAATTCTCTTATTTTGGGCCAAAAATCCATGCCCTGAAGGCAATGCTAAAACTCTATTGGTTTATATTAATGGGGCAGGATTTGACCCACAATAAGCCTTGTTCTTTAAGAACTAGCACAGTCTTTCATCAAAATTAAAATTTAAAATGCCCACTGTCAAGACAACCAGTGGCCACATGGCATACACAAATGAATGCTGTAGTTTAGTTTTGCAGCTCTGCAGTGAGAAATGCATTTCCACACTTTTAACCCCAAATCTCTCATTCACATAGAATCCGGGTCCCCCAAATTTTTTGTTATTTTTTTAAATGAACTCAGCATTTTGGGTCCCTCAAAAGTCAGGCGTTGCTGTTGCATTCAGTCAGTCAGTCCTGAGTCTGATGAGGATGAAAAAAGGGAGCTGGCTTCCACGAAGATCTTAATCCTTAGCCCACTTCAGATCTCCAAGCAGCACCTTCTCCTTTTTCATCGTTAATATTCTGCTCATCCTACTTTTCCTGATTTGCTTTATTTTGTCTGTCTCGTGTAGGTTGTAAGCTCTTCAGGGCAGAGGCAACGTCTCTATAAAAGAGCCTGTGAAGTGGTGCTGCTGAATTGAGTGGTTTGTTGTAATAACAAGAAATTTCAGCAGAAATCTGAATTCCGGGTGTATCCACCTCCGCTCTAGGGGAGACTGAGAAGTGGAAAAACCCCAGACGTCTTTCAGGTAGGAAGGCTGAGAAAAAGTCTCAGAGCTGGGTTTCTCACATTTTTTTGACTTCCAGTAAAACACCACGGTGATTAGAGCAGGCAGTGCCCTCCTCCCATTGATTCTGCTGCAGAGTAAAGGCTTTCTTCTGACGCTTGCATCTCACCGATGTCCCCGGGGCTCATGTTCCCCGGCGACTGGCTGGCAGCCCTTGCACGACAGGCACACGGCGCATGCATTCGCACAACACGCTCTCATTCTCGTAAGGCACATGGTTTCCTGCCTTTGTGGGGCGGTTACTTATTGTTTCAATGAAGCTTACTGGCACTATCCAGCTCTTTGCCTTTTGTTTTTTTCCCTCATTCATGTAATATTGGCTATCGTAAAACTGATGTTTAATGCATAGATTGGTGATTCTAATACTCGGCGCACAGATGTTCCTGGCTTTACACCTGTAAAGGATCCTTGATGGTCGATGTGGTTTATCATCATCACAAGTGTGAACACAAACTAACTTCATTTACAATTGGGTTGTAGAAAACTAGTCTAAACTCTCGTTTGCTTAACGAGGCACCGCAGATTTCATCTTACTATTCATGTAGACTCTCAGAGGTACCATTTTCTTCTTGTTAATGTTGAAGTTGCTCATTTGGAACAGCCGTGCAGAGGCATTTGCTCTTCCAGTAGTGTTTGGGGCCGCGGCATTTGTTGCCGTGTTTCTAGTTAAAGGCTTTTTAAGGCATTGTATGTGTCTGTGCATTAGCTACCATGAGTTGTGCAAACAATAGCAGTTAATGTGCTTATTGAACTGCTTGGTACGGGCATGGTTTGCTGAAGCGAGGGGGAGCCCAACAATGCCTGTCTTACTCCATTTAGAGTAGGGCAAGTGCGCGTCGGCAAGCAGGATGCCTGACCTTGTTTCACTGCAGAATTTGCCCGCTATTCTTTCTTCATGGAAACACTTCCAGGTTTATTGAAGGGACCTTACTCTATCAAACAGCAGCTGATTATTTAACAAAGTACAAGGCAGTTTCCGCTCCAGCCAACAAAGGCAGGCACTACCCTTTATCTCCAGGGATTTCTCCTGGCAGCTTTGCTTTGGGTTTTGAGCAATAAGGCGAGGACCACGCAGGGGAGGAAGGAGCAGTGATTTAAAACCCTCCGACTGGAGCAATTTTTTAATAATAGTTGTTTTCAAAACACAAGCCAAACGCCAGCCTAAACCACACCAGCGGGTTTTCCTAAGTGATCCTGTATACCACTGTGTATCTCCGCCCCGTCATCGAGTGCCGGTGCACTAAGTCATTTTAAATTCACCTTTGAGGTCACTTTGAAGTCAAGTAGCTGAAGGCCCGGTTTTAACAGGTGAATTCTGGTTCCCACAGTGTGTTTACTGAAACCAGCTTTCGCTCTGCAAACACACTCCTGATCCCATCACCACTGCCTCTCAACAGAAGCGCCGTGCTGTTCTCTTACTTCCTCCACTGAAAAAATCCCCCAGATTTTAAGCTCCAGGAAACAAGCAAAGAGCTTATGACCAAGACAAGTTTTTTCTTCTTACTCTTTTCTTCTAAGTTTATGATTTTTTAGTATACAAATTGAAGGCCAGTTAACCCTCTCTGTAACAAATCATAGCTTTGCTGCCTCCTTCAAATCTAATATAAAAACCAATGCTCGGTTTAAGAAATAATTATAACAAGACCTTGATTACCACATACCTGAACCCCAGTTTAATAGTCAGCTCTTGCTCTTCTCTGGTTTATCCTAATGCTTTCTTCATACTGTTTTGTCTTTACGGAAGCTAGTGACAGACACTTCACGTGCCCATACCACCCTGAAACGTCACAGCTTCTAAGGACAGAAAGGTTTTCCCACTGGCCTTTTCTGTGGAGGATAAATCTCCATCATAAAACATTTTCTAAGCAGCTGAGCAGGACAGGGGGGTGAGAATGTGTTTCAGAGCTTTTCCCCTTGTTGTTGAAAGTGCAAAATAAGCCTGATGATGCAGGCACCCGGACCCCGATGGGCAGGCGGGTACACTTGGCCTGACTCCTCTTTTGCAGCTGATGAAGGGTGGCCAAGGACTGTTGGTTCTATTACGTAAAGCTCCATGTGTGTATTTAAGACCATTTTGGACATTTTACTATACAGCAACACTTTTGGAAAAATACTCAGTCTGGACATAACTCCTGACAGAAATTGGCTTAGCAATGCCGGAGAAGATCCCCTCCTTGCCACTTGCTGTTGCAGCAGAGAAGTCCCGAGTGTCCCGGGGTACTGAAATCTCCTTCTGAGGGCTGGCCGTGGCAGGACTGAACACAGAAGGCAGCTTGTGGAGACACTGCTGCTCTCAGGTGATACAGCATGGGTATGTGCTGCACCTGGGGATGTTTAACCCCATGCACCAGTACAGGCCGGGGGCTGACCTGCTGGAAAGCAGCTCTGCTGAGAGGGACCTGGGAATCCTGGTAGATGACAAGCTGACCACGAGCCAGCAGGGTGCCCTGGGTGCCAAGAAGGCCAATGGCATCCTGGGGTGCATTAAGAGGAGCGTGGCCAGCAGGGCGAGGGAGGTTCTCCTCCCCCTGTACTCTGCCCTGGTGAGACCCCACCTGGAGTATTGTGTCCAGTTCTGGGCTCCCCAGTTCAAGAAAGATGAGGAACTCCTGGAGAGAGTCCAGAGGAGG
>NW_009260479.1:2062876-2066598 GCF_000687185.1 Egretta garzetta | reverse complement strand
TTTGAGGGTGCCCGAGCCCTGGCCCAGGCTGCCCAGGGGGGCTGTGGAGTCTCCTTCTCTGGAGATATTCAAAGCCCGCCTGGACGCTGTCCTGTGCACCCTGCTCTGGGTGAGCCTGCTGTAGGAGGGCGGTTGGACTGGGTGATCTCCAGAGGTCCCTTCCACCCCCTGCCATTCTGGGATTCTGGGATTCTGTCAGCTGCGAGTGCTTGGACCCAATTTGTAGCTGGCAAACTTTGAAGAAATAAAATAAAACATCTTTTGTGACATTACAATGAAGCGAGATGGATTCTCTTAAAAGGCAGTGAGAAGAGAAACTCTAGGCATAGAGAGATAGGGTTGAATAAGATTTCGTTCACTTCTTGCCACCTGGGAATAAGATTTGTGAGGGAGTATTGTTCTTACCCTTATAAACGGCCCAACATCTTCTCGAACCCTGCTAAGCTGAGGCCAGGCAAGGTTTGTGGTTCACATTAGCAGATTCTAATGACACGAGTTTACAATAATAGTCTTAATAGTTCAATGTAACAGTGACTCATAGCTTATTACTATGGCGATAGGAATGTAAATAGATCTCATTTGAAAAAAAAAAAATCTATTTGGATAGTTCACATCCTTTCCTCCCTACTCATGAATTCCTGTGTCATTGATGGCTGGCTGCTAAAAATAGGATCCTTTTTGTGTATCTAAAGTAAAGGAAAACCTAGAATCAGAGAGACAGTAGGAGGGGACCATGGTCCTTACATAGAGAGCCTCCAGGAAATACTTGTAACGAAAGCCCCCTGAGAGTGCAGGAATGTTTTCAAAAGATGGGAACAATCTAAGAAGATATTTTGCAGGAAGAAGAGTTAACGAATCACACCAGCTCCCAGCTTTGATATTTTGCACCATGGGGATGGGAAGATTCATCCCTCTATCAGACACAGGACCAAGCTGCGGTTTCATCATGGAGAAGCTGTCCCACTTCAGCAGCAGGAGGGGAAGCTGCAGGGAGCAGCCCTGGAGCAGTTGCGTGGGCTGATGAGGAGCAGGAGAGGAGCTGCAAGAATCATAGAATCACTGAATCATAGAATCATTTAGGTTGGAAAAGACCTTTAAGATTATCAAGTCCAACTGATGACCTAACCCTGCCATCCAACCACTAAACCATGTCCCTAAACACCTCATCTGCCCGTCTTTTAAATACCTCCAGGGATGGGGAATCAACCACTTCCCTGGGTGACCTGTTCCAATGCTTGACAACCCTTTCATTGAAAAAATATTTCCTGATGTCCAACCTAAACCTGCCCTGGTGCAACTTGAGGCCATTCCCCCTCGTCCTATCATCCATTACCAGGGAGAAGAGGCCGCCCCCCCCCTTGCTACAGCCTCCTTGTCAGGCAGTTGTAGAGGGCAATCAGGTCTTCCCTCAGCCTCCTCTTCTCCAGGCTGAACACCCCCAGCTCCCTCGACCTCTCCTCATCAGCCTTGGGCTCCAGACCCCTCCCCAGCTTTGTTGCTCTCCTCTGGACACGCTCCAGCAATGCCACGTCTGTCCTGTAGTGTGGGATACTCATTAGGAGTCACCTGAAGTTGTGCAAATCTCTTCAGAACAGCAGCGGGAAAGGGGCACTGGGAAGACATGAGCAAGGTATCTGTGAATTTAATGGATTCCCACCCACCCCCCCTTTGAAAGAAAAAAAAAAAAAGCCCGCATGGCACCTCAGAAACAAACTGCTGAAGTGTGAAATCATGCGGCAGGGAAAGCTGTCACAGAGAATCAGAAATTGATTTAATAGAGAAAAATTGACTGCTGCATAATTTGTGCAGATTGCTAGCTGAGCGAGAGAGATACCCACGGCTCCTACGGGCTTAGCTGCGGGCACCGTCTGGCGAAAGGTGCGGAAAGCAAAATTTCGTAGCGGGTAATTCTACGTGTACTGAATGCTTCCTCTTCAATACCAAACAATTAGAATCGATGACAGGATGCTAGGTAACAAAAGAAAATGACTGATCAATATGCATGTCTTGGAGCTGAAGAAAAAGCCGTCTGCCGAGAGCAGCATGCTGATGAGGCGAGATTCCTGAGAGCTCAGATAGAAAATCTTAAAAGCTTCCATTCCCGATGCTCGATAAAACAATGCGGCTGAGCAGATGCCAGACGCAGTGCTAGGAGAGGTTAAGTCACCAAGGAGGCTAAAGAATAACTGTTAGGAAAAACAGGGAATACTCATTTTTAGACTAAATAGCTTTAGAGTAAAAAACCGTGATGCTTCTCTTCTTTGCCTCTCTTTCCAAAGAGCTCAAAAGCCCTTTTACTGATAGTGAAAAATTATGTTCTTTGCATACCCATGTGAGGCTTCAGAGATGCTGAGCCACTGACATTTTAAGGCCAATGTCCATTTTAATCCTCAGCTCGAAGCACTTTAAATCCCATTTCCATGTATATTTCAGCTGGGGGTGTCTGCCAAGCGCTGCCAAAAATCATCTTCCATGACTTGGTAGTTTTAGATCAGTCACCCAGATTTCCAAACACCGTTGCTGTCAAGGAGTCCACAGGGTGCACCGGGGCTCCAGCAGGACAGGGAATGGCATGTGGACCTTCGGCTTCGCTTACCCAGTTCTCTCCCTCCCGAAGGGTATTTTTTGTTTCTGAGGAAACAGATCGTAAACCAGCACACAAGCAGTTAAGCACCTTAGGCCTTGCAGCTCTTACATTTAGTTCTGCTGACACAAACAGAAGGCGAGCATAGCTGAAGATCAGAGACAGAAAAAGGCTGCAAAAACTTTGTGAAAGTTCACTTCATCGTAACCCCCACATTTGCCTGAGCATTTTACCCATGACTCCATCCTTTTCCTAAGTTTAGCATCCCAAGACCCGTTTCATCACCCCGTGAGTTTGATTTCATTAACAAACTAGACAAAGATTCATAGCGTTGAGCCCGCACATTCTCACTGGGCTTGGAGCAGGGGTTCTCCTCCTCCTCCTCCCACTGTCTCGCCTGCCGCAGAGCCCTCTTGCTGCCTCGGCGCAGGTGGAACGAGCAGACATCCACCTTCAGGCGTCCACCTTCAGGCGTCCACCTTCAGGCGTCCACTTTCAGGCGTCCACCTTCAGATGTCCACCTTCAGGCCTCCACCTTCAGGCCTCCACCTTTGAGCCAGCAGGACCCCCTATCCTTTCCCCCCCCGCCTGGCACGCTACTGCTCTTTCCCCACGTGAATGGCAGGGTTAGGGTAACAGTTGGACTTTGATGATCTTAAAGGTCTTTTCCAACCTAAACGATTCTACGATTCTATGCATGCGTGGTAGGGCTGAGAGCTGTGCAAAATCCGCCCGGCGCAGGGAGAGTCTGGGTGCTCGGCTGTTGAGGAAACCCTGGCACGTTCCTCCCAGCGCCTCTGTGCTTCCAGCCATCTGCCACCTGCCTCCCCGCCCGGGGGGGCTCTGCGTTTGCTGGGAAAGGGAGGCTTGAAAGCAGAGGACGGAGGAAGCGTGCTGTCCCCAGGCTCAGCCCCAGGCACCGCGCCCGGCTGTCCCTGCTCTGCAGGGCAGTGGGAAGGCGGGTGTTGAAACAGGAGGAAAAATACTCCGAGCAACCTGTTGTAAAGAGATGTAGTTAAGTGTTTCACGGCCAATGCAGACCACGTTCGTGCCCTCCTTCCAGTCCAGCCCCACCAAAACCCAACCTAAGCAAGCCTAGGAATTGGGGAAATTGGAATTGAAGCCCCTCCGCTGGCTG